>NW_028274818.1:61553030-61856060 GCF_037043125.1 Eumetopias jubatus | reverse complement strand
TCTCAAGCAAGGTCTATAGATTTATTTTCCACTCACTGTTTTTTATTAAAGCCTCTTTTCATTTTCGACTCCTACACTCGGGTTTGTGCTGCTTTTATTATGCCATCATTCTGTTCAGAGGTGCTGGTTGCAGAAGCGTGAGAAAGGTAATGATTTTTCAGCAGACTGGCTGGTGTGGATGGAATGAGCCGCGTGACCGCCACAAAACACCCACACCCACCTGCCCGTCATCTGGAGCTCTGATGAAGCTGTCTGCAGTTCGCAGCTCAGATGGTAGGTCCCCCTTTCTCTGGTGCATCGTATGGAACCACAGGATCCACAGACATGATGCTCCAGAACCTTCCGTGATGTCTGTGGAATGCAATAAAATCCTAAACGTAAGAAGAAAATGTGCCCTTCTTAGCCTCCCTTAGAAATGTGTCCTGAACATAATAAAAAATAAATAAAAAATAAAATTGTATATATTTAACACACACACACACACACGAAATGAGTCCTTATTCAGAAAGCTCCTCCTGGTGTCTAATTAAACCTCATTACAAATAAACCCATTTTCCCATTGTTCTGTCCTTCTTGGGACAGAATAAAAAGTCTTAACTCTCTCAATAGGGTTTTTTTTTAGGGCAGAATAGCTTCAAAACATCTGTTTATTTTCATATTAAATGTTTTCTAAATTTTAGGTCCTGTGCATTACTCTGTATTTCAGCAGAGTTATGATTTATAAGACAATTTTTTAAATTCAGAATTAGGAAAACTGGTTTTTTAAGAAAGTCCATATGAAAAATTGAAACATAAGGAAAATGGTGTTTCACCTTGGAGAGGGAAACACCTTTTCCCCCAAGTATTCAAATGGGCTTTTCAGAGATAAAAATCTCCAAAGTGGAAAACAATGAACATAGATGCCAAAAAGTAAACTTAAGCTATAAACTTGTTTGGAGGGGGGAGCTGAGAATTTGTTTTTAGATGTTATGGTATAAGATGTGCTTTTATGGACGGAAGCAGTGATTGCAAGAGCACACCAGGCTGATAATTGCCTAGTGATTAAAGACTCCGTTTGCCTAGTTGGAAAGTGAGCTGAAGCACTTTCTTGCTCTATTCCAGAAACAGTGAACCCCACTGGGGCCCGTGGATCGCAGAGCCCAGAGCTTGGCTTCTCATGCATGTTGGAGTTTAATAGGTTCTTGAGTGAGACTAGTTAACACCCATGTTTGCCCATTTTTTACTAAGAGAAGCCCTCCAAACAAATAAATTGGAGACACACCAGCTAGCTACTCTTGACAGAACTTTAAGGAGTGGGGGTGATTATGACAACACATTTTCGAGAGGCAGCTAAGCACACACTTTTTCTTTAAATCGGTTGGACTTTCCTCTCCTCCCCACAATGGTATATTTAACTTCTGGTTACCCTGTGTCTGAAAGGGCTGCATAAAATTACTGCCCGTAGTTCTCTTTTATGGGAGAACTTAAAACAGAACACAAAGCTAGAAGACACCCGTGTTTATGTAGTCTGTATCACTTATGGTGAATTCAGCCTTACGTAAGAATAACCCCTCAGGATGTCTTCAGTAGTGACTTATTATCATCCATAAACAGTTGGAAACAATTTGCCTCATATGGATACATTCAGCCACTTGGTAATCTGATTAAGGTCCCCCGGCTCTGTCACCTTTTCTGCTCTGCATCTCCAGCCTCTGGCTTCTGTCTTAGACTCCAAAATGCCATTGACAATAGTCCAGGCATCCTATCCTCCTAGTATTCAGAGGCCAGAAGAGAGCACTTATCCACATGTCCCTTCTTAGGAGCAGTGAAACATTTCTCGAAAGCTCTTCCCCTCTTAGACTTCCCAGCATGTCTCATTGGCAGGAGGGTTCCACCGGGCCGTTCCTAAACCACTTGCTGGAAAAGCTTCCCTTCCTGAGGCTGGATGAATGGAAGCACATGCTTGTTCTTTCTACCTCTGTACTCAAACCTAGGAGCCTCTTCTGAATAAGGTGGGGTAGGAGTGGTTACTGCCACCCAGCCCTTTATCCTGCATCTTCTGTATCTACTTCTCCCCCTTCTGTATGTTCGCAGAAGCCAGGAGATAGGCATGTATGCACACGTGCATGCACCCACAACCATGGTTACATGTGACTGACTTGGTTGATCTATATTTTCCTGGGACTTAAGTAATTAAGAAGTGCGAGGAGTGTTACCTTGTACTTCGCGGTGCTGTGTGTTCTGTTACACTCAAATTATTTGAAAATTAGCAGTCTTGGTAATTGTACTGCGAATAGGGATGTGATTATGTAGTTCCGTTCTGTTACTATTCTGCGTAACCAGGTCTCTATTAAAAACGGGTTCCATGAATTCCTTAAAGGCAGCAGTGTGTGCTTGGCTGTTGGTTACATGTGGGCAGTCATCAGGAGACTAGTCCTGGATCACTCACAGTTGGCTCTCTTGAGTAGCTTCCTAGACAGCGACCACCAACTCTGTAAATCCAGGAGCTAGCAAGAGTTTGAGGGGAAAGCTAACATTATGTTTTGTATATGTTAAATTTGATGTTCTTGTGAAGATGGAGATGTCTGCCAGAGAGTTCGATGTATGTGTGAGATACAGGGGGACGTCTGGGTTGGAGACAGACTCAGGAGTTGTGAGGTGGCAGCTAAAATCATGGGCGTAGATGAGGTTAACGAGTTAACTATTCTTTAGCATCTTAGACTATTTCCAGGTTTCTATCCTGCCCCTCTCTTTATAGGAGATCTTCCAAGTTAATACATCTTTTTTTAAAAAGTTTTTATTATTGTTATGATTTTCTAAGTAGGCTTCATGCCCACCCAGTGTGGAGCCCAACACAGGGCTTGAACTCACGACCCTGAGTTCAAGACCTGAGCTGAGATCAAGAGTCAGACACTCAACCCCAAAATTAATACATCTTAATTGTAGATTGAACAAATAAGGAATTAGGAAAGTAAATCTCTTTGATGTCTTTTTTAGCTATTTTCTGCATTCCAAAACTCAAAAAAAGTAAGTACTGGTAGGATTTTTTCCTTGCTTCATTTCTCAGCCTTTCCTATTTATGAATTCCAACCAGAGGTACTCGGTCCCAAGACAAATGCAAATGGATTTGCCTCTAATTCTTTTTCTTTATTAACATGGCTGATTAAGAATTTATCAGTGGAGCAAGCAGATAACTGCCCTAGAGTAGACAGCTCTACAAATATGGCAGAACTGAAGAGGGAAGAGGGTGAAGGTCATATGAAAGGTAGTGGGGTTTATAATAATTATGGCTGTTACTATTTCTGCTAGGGCACAGAAAAGCATGCAGTGTATACTCAGACATAATCTAGTCTGGCTGCTTTACCCTGTGCTCCTTTGTTGGTCTGAGATTTCTTAGAGAGCTGGCTGTTGAGTGAGAGTTTTGGAAGTACAGACATGCTATGGTGTACGTTTGGATCCCTTAGTGAGTGATTTCTTCAGTTCTCTTGTAATTCTGCTGTGGTAGTGAAGGGAAATCTCAATTCAGTGCTAGAGAGCCTTAAACAACTGCCTACCACTATGTCTCCCGTACAGGAAGACAGAAAGAGCTAGCAGACAGACACACACACACACCTAGCCTAGTCTTCCATGAATAGTACTGATACAGAACTTCTCCTTTTTCTGTAAGTGTACATAGGTTAAAAAAGTTAGCTGACTTAAAAACATTAAATAATTCTACAGGTGGTATGTGGATAGGCTCCCAGTCACTGACCCTGACCTCCCATCTTTCCTTTCGATCCTGTGAAGCCCTAACATTTAGTCATTCTGGATATGACTCGCCAGTTGGCGATTCCACAGTAACCCTTTCTTGAATGGAACCCAGCTGGTAGACTATCCTTCTTCTTCATGGTTGACTTTCTTTCTCTCTCTTTCTTTCTTTTTCTTTCTTTCTTTCTTTCTTTCTTTCTTTCTTTCTTTCTTTCTTTCTTTCTTTCTTTCTTCTTTCTTTCTCTTCCTTCCTTCCTTTTTCTCTTTCTTTCTTTCTTTCTTTCTTTCTTTCTTTCTTTCTTTCTCTCTCTCTCTCTCTCTCTCTCTCTCTTCTTTCTTTCTTTCTTTCTTTCTTTCTTTCTTTCTTTCTTTCTTTCGTGGGGGGTAGGGACAGAAGGAGAGAGAGAGAATCTTTAAGCAGACTCCCTGCTGAGCATGGAGCCCAATGACCCTGAGATCATGACCTGAACCGAAATCAAGAGTCGGATGCTTAACCGACTGAGCCACCCAGACGCCCCATGGTCTACCTCTTTCTAACCCACCTTGCCACTGACCACATCCTAGTGTGTCTCCTCAGTCTTAGCTGTCCCCGGCTCTTTTGCTCATTCTTTTCTACTTCCCTCCTGGATCTGTTCACCAAGAGTTAGACTCCAGACCCACGCACACGGCAAAGCCCTGCTGGGGTGCTTTTGTCTCCAACTGAACCAACCCTCACAGCTCTCTTGCATTTATGAATTTGTGTTGCATCTTCGATGGTTTCTCACAAGTCATGCTTTATTGCATTTCCATTGCTTCGGGGATTTTTCTGTAGCACCAAGTGAGAGCATAAGTGTCTTGATGTCAGGGATAGTATTTTATACTCATTTATGAATGCTATGCTTACTTAGCACAGTGCTAGACAATTGATTTTGAGAAATGAACATTTAACTGGTCGACCAAATAAACTCTGCATTTTCCAAACACTGGTCTTGCATGTAGAAGTGCCTCCATAGAGATGAGTTTTGTTTTTTAATATGGTAGTTTATAAATATGGCCACAAACTCTTTGTCTCCATGCCTTGAACCAGGGAAGGGTTGTGGTTGCTTTGACCAACACACCATGGAAACATTAGTCCACATGACTTCCAAGGCTTGGTTCTCAAAAGCCTACAACTTCCAGAACAATATTCTTGAGGCTCAGAGCCCCAGGCTCAGAAGTATGACTGTTTTGACATCACCATGCTGTAAGGAAGCCCAAGCCACATTTGGGAACTGCAGTTGACTGTCTCAGCCAAGGTCCCGGACACGTGGGTGAAAAGGACTCTGGGTGGTTCTCATCTTTAGCCATTCAGTTCTGCCCACACTGAGGCTCCAGTTATACTTAAGCAGAGCCAAGCCACACCTGCTGTGCCCTGTCTGGATTCCCAAAGCCACAGAATCCACGAGCATCATGAAAGGGCTGTGTCTTTATGTGTGGAGTGTTTGAGTGGTTTGTTTCAGTTCTAGATAACTGGAACATTTCCTTATAAAGAGGTCACAGATCTTCGTTGGTCATCCCTATGTAGTCCATCTTACTGCCAACTACATGACACTAAAACAAGGAAAAAAAACCACCAAACAAACAAACCAGAATATAAAGTAAGAAAAGGTGAAGATCTTAAAAGAAAAAAAGAGGGGTGCCTGGATGGCTCAGTCATTAAGCATCTGCCTTCGGCTCAGGTCATGATCCCAGGGTCCTGGGATTGAGTCCCGCATTGGGCTCCCTGCTCAGGGGGAACCTGCTTCTCCCTCTCCCTCTGCCTGCCTCTCCCCCTGCTTGTGCTGTCATTCTCTGTCAAATAAATAAATAAAATCTTTTTTTAAAAAAAAAGAAAAAAGTGGCAGAAAGAGAAGGGCCTATGTAACCGTGTGGTTACATAGCTGTGGATGTATAGGTAAATAGAATTATAAAGACAGGTATAGCTAGATAAAGGCTCAGGTACATTATTAACGTAACTCTTTATTAGATTTTGCTCCAAAATTCTTTATAACAACAAGTCTACTTGGTTAAGCCAAGTTGTGCCCTGTTGTAGTTCTTGGCCATCTCCCAGATGAGCCTTAGGAGGGCAGTCATTCTCTGTGAATCATTTGCTTGCTGCCCCAGTACCTGCCATTGTGTCTGGCACATGGAATGTGGGGACTCTCTACGTGGCTCTTGTATGAAGAAGTAAATACACAAAGACATGAAAGAAAACCCAGAGTTATGTTTGTTGAGCACTTCCTCCATGCCGGGCACAGTGCTGAGTCCCTTTTCCATGTTATTCCAGTGAATTCCTGCAGCAAGGGTGTGAGGGAGGAATGGAGTTCTTTTTCAAGACTGGGACACAGATGACTAGAGAGGCTGAGGAGCCCGACTCTGGGGAACTGAGATTCAAATGCAGGGGAGTCTCCATTTTATTGTGTCCCAACTCCCTCTCCCCTCACCCCCCCCAAAAGATGTGGCCCAGAAATAAAGATGGTTTAGAAGAAGGTGAAGGTCTTTTCCAGAATGTGCTTTGGACCTAGAGGTCATTTTCTCCCTTAGTAGCAAAAACATAAGAGAGAATGAGGTCCAGCTGGACTTCTGTAAACTATTAATTAATTAATTGTTTTTAAGAGAGGGAGACAGCATTTATTAAGACTGCCTTGTGGAATTGAAAGAACTCTGGATTTTGTGGAATCGGTGGGTCTGGGTTTTAGTCCCAGTCCAGTTTCCTCATCTGTGACATCTTTATGCATTAGAGATGGTTTGGGCTGCACGTGAGAGTTCCCCCATGGCAGTTAAGAAGGTAAAACTGCATTTCTCTCTTACACACACAGGAGTGCGGACGGAGGCAGCTTGTGGGCTTGTGTGAGGCTGCACAGCCTCGTGTGCCCAGCCTCCTTCCAGCTCTCCGCTCTGCCTTCCCTCCTGGGTGGCCCTCCTTTTCGGAGTCCAAGGGGGAGCACCCATGGTCACACCCATGTCCACACCCACCTTCCCAGCCTTGGGATGGAGGTGGGGGGGTGGAGGAGGAGCATCCCCCCCAACCCCCCATAAGAACATAACCCGGGAGTTACACCATCACGTTCCCACCTATGTCCTTGCCTGAAACTTGGTCACAATCCACACCCAGCTGCAAGGGAGGCTGACACGTGGCATCCTTATTCTGGGCAGCCACGTGACCAGCCAACACTCGGGGGTTCTCTGGGGGAGCAGATACTGGAGGATACTGTGAAATCTGTGCCACGATCTTTTAAGGGCTGTTCCAGCCTTCTGTGATTCTTTAGGTATCCTAAAAATGCCGCTTTCATGAGTAATTTGGGTGTGTATGTTGTGGGAATGGGGAAAAAGTGAAAGAGAATTATAAATGATAGTATTAGGGTGCCTGGGTGGCTCAGTCAGTTAAGTGCCTGGCTTTGACTCAGGTCATGATCTTAGGGTCCTAGGATCGAGCCCCATGTCAGGCTCCCTGCTCTGCGGGAAGCCTGCTTCTCCCTCTCCCTCTGCCCTTCCCCCCTGCTCATGCTCTGTCTTTCTCAAATAAATAAAATCTTTTTAAAAATGACAGTATTGGTAATGTTTCAGCTGCCCTTTGACTTAGTGTTCTTAAAAGAACAAGCTCTCAAAGTATGATGAAGTGGAAGAAGGTGAATGTACCCTGAAATGCTTCTTACAAAACTGCCAGTCAGAACATAATCAAGTAATGGTTAATAAGGCTGCGGTAGAAGCTATTAAATCCTTACCTCATATGACATTAAATAGCAAAAAGCCTCCATTTAAAAAAAATTATTGAATGCCATGTCAGTCTGTGCCTGCTGAAGTTGAACTGACTTTCTCGAGGGTAACTGTGTAGGGTTCTCTTTTCTTCAAGCTGTTTTCCATCTTGGGAGAGCAAAATTTCAAGCAAGACAAGTTTTTTTCTTTTTTCTTTTTCCTGGCTTTCTCTCTCTTATGCAATTTAAAGGAGAATGAAACTTATTTGAGTTCTCTGGGGTTTTTGTCCATTGCAAAAATTATCTAGGTGGAAAGTAATCCAGTGTTTGAGATATCATCGTGGTCTGCAAAGTATTCTAGCTGTCCCGGAGAGGCTTGGAGCAAAGAACTGCCTGACCTTCAGTTGTCATTGAAGAAAAACAGAATGGAACATTTGAATGTAGGTCTTGGCAATTTCTTCCTTAATTTACATTACACCAATGTGATGCCACAAAGTAATGGGGGTATTAAGATTATATAATTACACCTAAAACATGACAGACTGTGGAAGGTCAGGACCTCCCATTAACATTTCATCTACGGTTTAAAATAACAGAGTAAAGTTACTGTAGGAGCCTGATGATAAACGACAGGTGTGGTACTTTGGTGGATTCCCATTTGATAAATAATCAAAGCATTGTTGATTTAAGTCAGTGTTCTTTACGTCACTGGTCTTAACCCCAGATGAGGTTATTCTTTTTATTTTATTTTATTTTATTTTATTTTATTTTATTTTTTTAAGATTTATTTATTTGAGAGAGTGAGCGAGCATGAGCCCGGGGAGGGGGCAGAGGCAGAGCGAGAATCTCAGGCAGACTCCATGCTGAGCACAGAGCCCGACGTGGGGCTGGATCTCACGACCCAGAGACCGTGACCTGTGCCGAAATCAAGAGTTGGATGCCCAACCGACTGAGCCACCCAGGAACCCCAAAGTTGTATTTGATTTTAGACCAGTGATTGTTAAACCTTGGTGATTAAGCTAATCACAGCCTGTCTTCCCAGCCCCTTCTCTTCCTGTTAATACCCTCATCCCCCCCATATTTCTTCTTTACTCATTCAGCCATTTTCCTTGAACACTAATATGTCTATAACAAAATTATGTTAAAGACACGCTAAAATAGAAATAATCTATTAGTCTCAGTTATTATATTTATTATTTATTATTCAGTTATTATTTATATATAAATAATCTAAAAAATCTCAGTTATGATTTCCCTTCTAATTTTAGAAGGATTGCTATGTGTTTGTTCATGTTTCTCCCTGGGACATGCTTAGAGTTTATATCTTCACTGCTGTTTTCATTCATGAACTTGTTAAGAACCCTGTTCTTTTAAAAGTTTTCTTTTCCTGTGCCTTGGAAAAGAAAAATCAATGGACTCCTGCTGGAGGAAGTGGTATTTGTATGGCTCAGGCTGCCCCATGGGCCGGTGGATGCTGGATACTGGTGAAGAAGCATTTATTGGGCACCTGCTAAGTTCACAGCCAGGGGCCGGAGCAGGGAGACTAGAGAGGGCCTTGGAAATGAGGAAATAAGGAGATTTGGTGCCTGCTTCCAGGGGTAAGAGACAAAAATACGGTTCTTTGCTAGGCCTGGGCTTCAGCTGAGGCAAAACTATCCCCCTGAGTTGGTTAAAGGACTTGGTTTGTGAGCATTAGCATTTCATAACTAAGATGGAATAATATCACTGTTTCCTGTTGCCTCTTAGGAACGCGGTCACTCCGATGACAATCCAGGCTCCCACTTTCCAGGGGGCACAATGCAGGGTGAGATTAAGGGAGAGAAAACTGATATTGGACGAGGGTGCCCATGCAATCGCTGAGCAGCAATGTGGCAGGGACTGACTGGCAAGAGGGGGGACCCCAAGAGGGGCGCTTCATCCGGGAACTGTCTTCTCCCTTCCAGCTTGGCAGAGGTATGAAGTAAAACACCGCTCAAGGGGAGTTCGTACGAAGAGAGAGGAAAGATGGGGAGAATAAACATAAGGGCAAGGAAAGGCAGCTTGTTAAACAAATTTATGGTTGTGTTAGCTGATTTTCAAAGAGCATGATAAAAGTAAGGTTTGCAGAAAGAAAAGCGGAGAGCATTTACGTGAGAACCCCCATAAAGACATAATCGGTGATGATGGGGTGATGTTCTTTTTCAATTATTGAGATCCATGGATTAGAGTCCGAAATGAGTTTGGGGTGGTTTATAGTTATTTTGGAACGTGAAAAAACCTTGGCTGATAAACCTTGGCTGCGGGTGGAGGTGGCAAGCACCAGACAGCTCCAATAATCAGGCGTTTCTGTTACGTAAAGCTTGGTGCAGGGCCGGCAGTGCTGGCTGGCGGCGTGGTGTGTGGTCCGGCCCCCAGCTCCGTGAAGACGCCACCCCTGTGATGGGGGCCTACCGTGGGCACGGAGCGGGGCGGCAGAGGCGGTGGAGAAACTGCGTCCACGGAGGCTGGGGCGAACCATCCGCCGAAAGCCTGTGCCCTGAGCGCGAGTGTGCGCGTGGCAGGCAGCCCCATGGCTGTGCGGAGCATTGAACCAGGCTGCCGCCTGCCCACGTGTAGCTGGCGTGCAGAGCAGGGGCTCGGTGGCGCACCGGCCAGGACCAGCATCCTGCAAAATCCGTGAAAGGGGCATGCGGGTGCTCTTTGGCCAGAATTAAAACTGAGGAGGAAGGAACGTGGGGAGGGACACCTCACCTTAGAACCTGGAGAGAGAAGAGGGGGAGGGGCAGTGCAAGGGCAGACGTAACAGTGAGATAAGAGGAAAGAGAAAAAGTGGTTTTCTGAGATAGCGGGGTTCACCCGGAAAGACCACATGTTAAGTTAGAGTAAACTCATTGCTCAAGTCCCTTGAGGCAGAAGTCTGAGAAGAGCCTGGCGCCCTGTGGATTGGAAGAAGGAGGCCCTGGGGGGTGTTATTTACAGTACTTAGCATTCTGAGTCCCTCCCTGCTGGTCCCAAGGACCAGATTCCCTGCTGAGCACTGTAGAGGGGGAGCTCCCTCCCTGCCCTGGGGCATGAGAATGAGCGCTCTGTCTCTCTGTCCTGTGCTGGAGGCCCCAGACGGGGTGCGTGTGTGAGCAGTAGGCTCTGGGCTCCCCGTGACCCATCCTGGCAGCGCCCGGGTCCCAGCTTTAGACAGGCCCGTCTTCTGTCCATGCGGCTCCGGTGGCTGAGCGGCAGCCTCAGCCCCTGGAACTGAAGAGGGGAGTCTGACTCCTCTTAACTGGCTGTCTGCCCTCCCTCCTGAAGGTTTGTTCCAGACCTACCCTTCCCACTACCTGAGAATTTCCTCTGACCCTCAGAATTGACACTGCCCAGAAGTGTGACCCTGTGCTCACCCCTCTCCTCCTTGGACTCTGACACTTGCTTGTTGATGCTTGGGCCAAACTAGGGTTTGCTGTGTATCCTCTGCACTTGTAACCTTGGATTTGAACCTCAAGAAAAGGGAGGGACCAGCCCCTTCCTCCCTGTGGGGTTTCCCACCTTCTCCCCAACCAGACCCAAGGCTTGCCTGTCATTTCATCAAGAGTGTGGGCTGTGACCAGGGTCAAGATGTGTAGGACAGTAATGGTGATTGGCCAGTAATGGTGATTGGCCAAGCAAGACATTCTGAATATAGGAAAATGGCTAACTTTTTCAAATCCTAAAGATAATAATGAGGTATTCTAAGATAGTAAGCATTCAAGTATTTCTTTCTTTCTTTCTTTTCTTTCTTTCTTTCTTTCTTTTTCTTTCTTTCTTTCTTTCTTTCTTTCTTTCTTTCTTTCTTTCTTTCTTTCTTTCTTTCTTTCTTTCTTTCCTTCCTTCCTTCCTTCCTTCCTTCCTTCTTTCTTTTCTTTTCTTTCCTTTCCTTTCCTTTTCTTTCCTTTTCTTTTCTTCCTTTTCTAAGTAAGCTATGCACCCAACATGGGGGCTCAAACTCATAATCCAGAGATCAAGAGTTGGATGCTTTATGGACTAAGCCAGCCAGGTGCCAGGATTGAAGTATGCCTAACTTCTTTTTTTAGTGAGTTTGAGCTAGAAATTTATATAGATTAGGTTTGTTTCTTATTTTTTTTCCTTTTGTCGTATATTTAAAACAGAGTGTTATGGGCTGAATGTTTGTATCCCTTCCCAACCCTCAGTGTGATGGTGTTAGGAGCTGGGGCCTTTGGGTGATCAGGTCACTAGGGTAGAGCCTCATGAATGGGAGTAGTGCCCTATAAGAAGAAACACGAGAGATGACCGAATATGGTATTCTGTAGGTTGCTCTGTTAATGCATCAGCTAGATGGGATTACTGTACTGTACAATACTATAGCAATACCATTCTATGCATAGTATTACTATGCTGTATTCACATTGGTGGCTGGGTAGGAGAGAGAAAGCATCAGAGGAGAGTGGGGGTATTCATAGAACTCTTGGCTCTACACCTTGACACTAGATATTCTCATAGGAAACTATTTGTTGTATTGAAAATCAGTAGACTATAATAAGAAATAAATGGACTTGTTAAGCTTGATGTGTGGCTTACACGGGTAAAAATGGTAATGACTATCAAAGAGATAGATTGTGCATTTCAAGCCTGTGATAAATATCTAGAGTTCTTGGATTCCAGAAAGTTTTGGTAATCATTGATCAATGTGAATGGAGGTGGAAAGGGAAGATATAACTGAGCCAGATTTTAAGAACGTGCATGGAAATTTACTCCAACAGTTTCATGGAGACAGAGTCTGATCAACATCAAGGGAGGCACTGGACCACTGAAGGACGGCCCAAAGTAAATTTTCAAATTGGAGAAGGGTACTGCAGAAAGAGGCGTATAAAGCCCCAAAAGCAGAGTTTCTGGAGGAAGAATAAAGCTAGGTTAGACTGGCAGGTGAGACCAGGATGTGGAGAGCAGCAGGAAACAATGGGTTGTCTTGAAATTTTCTATGTGGAACAGAGTCCAGTTGACAGAATGATTTAAATAGCTGACGTATTTCGATGTAATACAAGATTACTACTTTTTTATTTTTCTTCCTATTTTATGGAGTTGAGTTTCAAGCCTAGTGGAGCTAGACCATATCCAGTGTTTGCCTTCTCAAAGCTTGACAATCTTTGGACTTTTATTTTTCTGAAGTAGGTCAATATGTATATACATCTTTACAGGCATACATATTACACATATCCATATGTATATATGTATATATGTGTGTATGTATATATGTATGTACATGTATATTTATGTATGTACATATATATACACACACCTGTATATTTCTGTATATCCATATTTGTCTATCTAATATGGGAGAAAGGAGGGTATTTTAATTTTCTCATCTAGAATCATGATTAACAACTCAGAGAGGAAAGATTTAAATTGAAAAAAGATTAAATTTAAAAAAAGATTAATGAGTGGGGATTCGAAAGTTCTAATACAGAAAAAGAAGGCGCTGTATGCAAGCACACTGGGCTAAGAACATGAAAACGAAAGAATATGAAGGCTAAGGAAGGTGCCAAGAAGTTTTAAGCATGCAAGATTACCAGGGCAGATTAGGAATATAATTTAGATCAGTTTAGCCTGAGGCATCTCTTTTTCAAGTTCAAGGGAATAAAATGTTTCTGAAGGAAAGAGTCTGCTGTGCCCCAGGGGTATGTGAGACAAACCAAAGTCTGGTGAGCAAGATGTGTTCAGCCTTGGGACTCAGAGTGTGGTCCACAGAGCAGGGGCACAAGCATCCCCTGGGCTCTAGAACCCAAAGAACCTCCTTCCACCTTAATGCATCAGGGTCTGCAGTAGCCACGACCACAGCGTGACTCAAGTAAGACATAATTCTCAAGTTTGAGAAGCACTGTCTGTCAGGGTCTGACCTAACAGTAGGTGTGATGGACAGTTTCGGAGGTTATTGAGATCCTCAAGATTAAAAAGGAGACAGTCAGTGAAAAAGTTCTGTAAAGCACATGTGGGTTGTAGGCAAAGAGCTGCTGTGAACTGAGGCATTGCCACGTAGTCGCCATATTGGACGGTCTAGAAACAAATTTAATACAATAATGAGCTGTTTTTGATTCAGTCAGTGAGAAACCTAGACTATTAAAGAGGCAAAAAACACATTAAGAAACAGTATAATTGTATAAAACGGAAGAGGGTCAAAGATGAGTGATCCTATATTCAAGTTACAGTTTTGAAATTGTATATTTAAAGAAAGACTGAAAGAAGATTTATGTGGACACACATAATTGCAATACAAGAAAAAATGGTGTTTGGTTTCTTTTATCAAAGCAATAGACTCTGAGGGGCCGTGAAACAGCTCGCTGGATTTTGACTTTCTGGGCTTATTACAAATGAATACAGAAAAGCCTGAGGTAAAAATTACCAATAAGAGCCAGGTCTAACCAGAGCCTGTTTCTGGAGCCACGCTTCTCACTGAGGGTTATTAGCATCATTTGTCAGTGGTGAGCCTCAGACCTCACTGATGTCACTGGTCCCGGGTACAAAGGGAAGCTGCAGATGGTTCTCTTTGCAGAGGTGAGCTCCACCATTCCAGTGAATGCCTTGAAAACTTCTGCATCAGAGGTCCCTCCATTACTGAAGCACTGAAGTACCAGACTTAAGTAGACTTTTCTTCTGTTTCAGAAAAGCTTCATCCTCCAGTTATAATTTAAATATCCTGCCTGGAGTAGGGCTGGTTTCTGCACATTACCAGTGCTTCCTCAAATGTACTTCTGTAAAAGTGGCCTTTCTGCGGGAAATGATCTCCTCTCTCATCTCTGCTTGGTGAAATCCTATGAAATTCTGCTGATTCTTTAAGATCTGATACAAATATCACCTCTTCTGGGAATATTTCCTTGACTCCCCTTCTCTACAAACTCCTACAGCCAGTTAGCCTCTCCCTCCCTCCCATCCTTTCCTCTTACACTGTGATGGGTGTTGTTTCTTTATTTTTATTTTTATATATTTTAAATTTTGTTTTAATGCCTTTTCTCCACATCCTCGCCAACACTTGTTTCTTGTGTTTTTGATTTTAGCCATTCTGACCAGGTATGAGGTGATACCTCAATAATATTTTTATTTTAAAAGGAATACATACTCAGTGTTAAACTGGGACTATAGAAGTATTAGGAAGGAAATAGAAATGACCTACAATCCCACTTCCTAAAGTAATCACTACTAATATTTTATGACAATTTATATTAGTCCTCTGTCTCTCTCTTCCCTCCTTCCTTCCCTCCATCCCTCTCTCTGATTGAAACTTGTGCTTTTTGCTCTTCAGTTTTTTTTAAATCAAATGTATTGAGGTATGATGTACATTCAACAAAATGCACCCATTTTTAGTGCACGGTTAGATGTGTTTTCACATATGTGTACACTGTTAGAACCATTGCCTCAATCAAGATACATAGTATTTCCATCACCCTGAGAAGTGCTGTGTGAAGACCTGCTTATGACCCCCTGAATCTTGCCCCTCCCAGCTCCCTGCTGCGGGTCACCACTGCTCTGTTTTTCTGCCACTGGACATTAGCTTTGTTTGTTCTAGGACTTTGAGTAAATGGAATCACACAGTTTGTGTTCTTTTGTGCCTGGCTTATTTCACTCAGCATAGAATTTTTGAGATAAGTTATATTGTTTCAGATGTCAGTAGTTAATTTTGTTAAAGAGATTAACTTCCACAAATATTTTATTGCTTTCATTTTCTTAGTGCTGTTATAGTAATTGTGAATAAAATTGCTGTGGACATTCATGTAGAAGTCTTTATAGAAACATATGTTTTACTTTGTATAGGTAAATACCTAGGATTAAAGTAACTGGGTTATATGCTAAGGGAACTTCTGTTTTATTTAAAAATAAATTTCTGCCAAACTGTTTTTCAAAGTGGTTGTACCGTTTTACATCCCACTTTGACACTTGAGAATTCTGTTTTCTGTACATCCTTTAGCAACACTTAGTAATGCTCAACTTTTGTTAATTGTAGACCTTCCAGTGTGTAATTACATCTTATTGTGGCTTTTAAAAAAACTTTTTTAAAGTTTTTACTTTAATTCCAGTTAGTTAACATGCAGTGTCGTATTAGTTTCATGTGTACAATACCGTGACCCAACCCTTCCGTACATCACCTAGTGCTCATCACAACAGGTGCACTCCTTAATCCCATCACTTCTTTCCCCCATCCTCCGCACCCCCACCAACCCTCTGGTGACCATCAGTGTTTTCTCTGTACTTAAGAGTCTGTTTCTTGGTTTGTCTCTTTCTTACTTTTTCCCTTTGCTTGTTTGTTTCACTTCTTAAATTCCACATGTGGTATTTGTCTTTCTCTGACTGACTTATTTTGCTTAGCATAATTCTCTCTAGTTCCATCCGTGTTGTTGCAAATGACAAGATTTCATTCTTTTTATGGCTGAGTAATATTCTCTTGTGTGTGTGTGTGTGTGTGTGTGTGTGTATAGTGCATAGTTCGATGTGTTTTGACAGACGTGTACCCTGTTGGAACCAGTGCCTCAATCAAGATACATGGTATTTCCATCACACAGTATTTCCATGTGATATATCACATCTTCTTTATCTATTCATCTGTCAATGGACATTTGGGCTGCTTCTGTATCTTGGCTATTGTAAATAATGCTGCTATAAACGGGGGAGGTGCATATATCCCTTTGAATTAGTGTTCTTGTATCTGAGCAGTGTGATGCCTGGGTCATAGGGTAGTTCTATTTTTAACTTTTTGAGGAACTTCCATACTTTTCTAGAGTGGCTGTAGCCATTTGCATTCCTACCAACAGTGTAAGAGGGTTCCCCTTTCTCCACATCCTTGCCAACACCTGTTGTTTCTTGATACTGATTTGAGCCATTCTGACAGCTGTGAGGTGATATCTCTCATTTAGTTTTTTTAAATTTATTTGAGAGAGAGTGCCTGCTCAATGCACGTGAAGGGGGAGGGAGGGAGGAACAGGGAGAGAGAGAGAGAGAGAGAGAGAGAGAGAGAATCTCAAGTAGACTCTATGCTTAGTGCAAGCCTGACGCAGGGCACGATCTTACAACCCTGAGAACATGACCTTATCCAAAATCAAGAGTCGGACGCCTAACTGACTGACCACCCAGGCACTCCTCATTTAGTTTTGATTTGTGTTTCCCTGATGATAAGTGATCTTGAGCACCTTTTCATGTGTCTGTTGGCCATCTGTATGTCTTTTTTGGAGAAATGTCTTTGTGTCTTCTGACCATTTTTAAATTGGATTATTTGTTTTTTGGGTGTTGAGTTTTACAGGTTCTTTATGTATTTTAGATACTAACCCTTTAAGCATTTTATCATGGTTTCAATTTGCATTTGCCTAATGACTAATGATGTTGAGCATCTTTTCATATGGTTATTGACCATTCTTGTGTTTACTTTTATGAAGTATCTTTTAAGATCTTTTGCACATTGTTTTACAGGGTTTTATCTTCTTTTTAATTTTTAAGAGCTCTTTCTATATTTAGATATAAACCTTTTTGCCAGCTATGTGTAGTACAGATATTTTCTCCAGATCTGTGGTGTATGTATTCGTTTTCTTTTTTTTTTTAAGATTTTATTCATTTATTTGAGAGAGAGAGAATGAGAGATAAAGAGCACGAGAGGGGAGAGGGTCAGAGGGAGAAGCAGACTCCCTGCCGAGCAGGGAGCCCGATGTGGGACTGGATCCGGGGACTCCATCCCGGGACTCCAGGATCATCATGTCCTGAGCCGAAGGCAGTCGCTTAACCGACTGAGCCACCCAGGCGCCCATGTATTCGTTTTCTTAATGAGGTCTTTTGTAGAGCAACAGTTTTCAGTTTTGATGATGCCCAATTTATCTTTGTCCCCGGAGGGTTAGTACCACGTGTGTCCTTTCTAAGAATACTTTGCCTTCTCCAAAGTTGCGAAGATAATTTTCAGCGTTTCTTTTTCTAAAAGTTTTAGAATTTTAGCTCTCAGATTTAGGTCCGTAATTCATTTAGAGTTAATTTTTGGTATGACTTGAGATGCGGTCAGAGTTTATTTCTTTTTTCCATTTTGCTATGTTTCTTCCAGCTTCATCTTTCAAAAGAGTTATCCAGCATTCCCCATTGATTTTTCTTGCCACTATTATAAAGAAATTAATTGGCCATATTTTTGTTGACCTATTATTTCTGGACTCCATATCTACTGTTTTACTGATTTGTGTGCTAGCCTTATGCCAGTACTACACTGTCTTGATTTCTGCCATTTTATAGTAAGTCTATGGCTGTTCTAGGTTATTTTCATTTTATATATATTTTAGAATCAGCTTGCTAATTTCTACAAAGAGTCTGCTGGGATTTTGACTAGGATTGTGTTGAATCTATAAAACAGTATAAGGGGAATTGAAATCTCAATATCCACTCTAATCTATGAACACAGTAGAATTCCCTGTTTACTTAAATGTTCTTTCTTCTAGCAGTGTATTTTAAAGTGAACAGGTCTCGTGTATCTTGTTAAATTTATCATGTATGTTTCAGTGGTCCTATAAGTAGTATTTCTAATTGCATTTGCCAGTTTTTCACTGCATTTGTCAGTTGTTTGTTGTTCTATATACAGTGGCCAATTGTGTGTAAAAATACAATTCATTTTTATATATTGATATTGGGCTTATTGCATTTCTTGCCTCATTTCCTCTGCTGCCTGTTGTCCGATGTCTGAAAAAATTTTTTTTGTCCAGCTTCCTATCTATTAACAGTGGGAGAGCTCGTCTGGTATAGTAACTCATCAGAGCCAGAAGAGAGAGTTTTATGAGTTTAATTTTAGCAGGATTTATCTTATTCCACATAGTCTGTTTTGTGTACTACTTTTCACTAAAATGTCTTCATATCATTAAAGCTTCTTCAGAAAAACCTCTGTTTGGGGCTATTTAGCACTCTATCATATGAATGTTCCGTAAGTTCTTTGAGTCCTTTATTATTGGATAATTATGTTGTCTACATTTGTTTAAATACTGCTATAGCAGAACTTTTCATATCATCTTTTTCTATTTCTGATACTTTCTTCTTATTTCTGCTCTAATGATTCTCTCACTGTATTACAGTTTGTTTTTTCACAAACACCTCTGTGAGAAGAACAAAGGACCAGGGTATTTCGTGTTGGCCCCCCTGCCATCCGTGCAGTATAATAAACCCTCGGTAAATTTCCCACGGACGAGGAACGGGACTTGATACTTCTTGGGAGGTGGTCAAACTTGATAAATAAGACCTTTTATTTCTGTAAGTGTGGACCTTTTCAGGAAGGATCTCCTCTCTCATTTGAGCCTCACATTACTGGTCAGTCTGTAAGTTAGATTAGATGTCAGTGCTGCCAGATGTTAGAGGAAACACATACAGAGAGGTAGGAAGTAAAGCCAAGTCCCTAGTTGCGGGCAGGAACAGGACACACCCCATTCGTGTGCCTTTTCTCCCAGATTGCCCTGTGTTCTCTAAACTAAACCAGAAGTTTTCTGAATTTCTGGGACCCTGTGCTACATCTTTCATGTTTCTCTCCGGATACACGTTCTCTTCAGCTAGCTTCTGAAGGCCTTCCTAAGACAAAGCTTTTCTCTGGGGATCTGGGCTTAGGGGCAGAGCCTTCTTGAGAGCCCATCAATGGTGATTAGTCAGAAATGCTCTGGCTGACCTTGAATGTCTCCCGATCCACTCTTCTGTCGTGTTCCGTTTGGCGGTGTGCCCAGATTTAATGGCATTCTACCAGGTTGCTTTATAAGTATATGCTTCGAAATGTGCTTTAAAGAACATATTCTTAATGTGGGGGTTTTGCATAGTAAACGTTCCCAGACCTCACCAGCTGTGGATACCATAAAGACACACACACATATATATATATATATTATTATGTTATGTTAATCACCATACATCATTAGTTTTTGATGTAGGGTTCCATGATTCATTGTTTGCATATAACACCCAGCGCTCCACGCAGAACGTGCCCTCTTTAATACCCATCACCAGGCTAACCCATCCCCCCACCCACCTCCCAAGACACATTTATATTTAAAACTCAACATCCAGAGCTCTGTGCTGCCCACCGGTGGGGCAGAGGGAACTCAGACCCCATTTCAACAGTCCCCATATCTAGTAGTACAGCCTTGCACTCAGGACGCAGCCCATGTGGTCCGACAGATTCCTCCAAGGTTGAGTTCACGCTGCCATCCCTCTGCTCTGGGCTATGCTTCACGACCCACCTGGGCCACCACTGGCATCGGCCCCACCTCTTGCTCGTCCTCAGCCTGATGACCTGAGTGTTGGCTCACCGTCTTGACCACCAGTTAATGCTGTGCCTGCATGACTGTCCTCGCTCTACTGCTTGAACTCCTCTGCTGCCAAGCCCCTCGCTTCTCAGCTGCTGGTGCTCCCTGCTAGCATCCCATTCCCCTCCTCTGCCCCACGCTGTGAGGGTGACTCTGTACCCTCCAGGGGTTACTGCTGTGTAACCTGCTTCCCCAGAGTTATTGAGGCATTTTGCCTCCGCTGTTCTCTTTTGTTTTTAGAGCGGTCCAAACTACGTTGTTAAGTCCAGAAGTTGTGCAGACTGCAGAAGGGCAGCTTTCCTGATCTGACCCGTCTCTGCTGTCCTCACGACACGCCCATGATCTGCTCGGTCACGTGTCCTTTGCTCATGCGGTTGAGCCAGTGACTGCCACGCAGTATCAGGGGCAGCACTTGGCCGTGACTGAATGTCCCGTTCAGGGCCTCCTCGCTCCCTCCTTCCCCTGATTTTCCCACACCCACCCATATGCCTCTACAGAGCGAACCCCGTGAGTGGACAGTTGGGATTCTTTTTTCAGGAAGTCCTTCACCCTGAACGCCAGGCAGCGGGGGAAAGGGAATCTGTGTGTTGTGGGGAAGGACCAGGAGGTTAAACAGAAGTGGCTCAACTCCAGGCTTGCCCTGGCTCTGTCTCTGCCATACTGTGATATTTTAGATCAAGTACCGCATAAAACACCGGCCCTTCATGGAAGTATTTTGAGCTCCTAAGAGGCAGATCTTAGTCCTGTCTGTCGTCACATGTCTTAAGAAGAATGTCTTTTTTAATGATCATAGAATTTCAGGACTAGAAGGTTATCTTTAAAGGTAATGAATCCTGCTATTAGTCCTTCCTTATTCCGAGCTGGAATGTAGGAATCCTAGAAAAAGTGATGAGTCCTTTTCTACCTGTCAGCCTTTCCAATTCTGGAAGAGAGTTCCCCTGACTGCCAGGTTTTTCCTTTTCCTTACCAAATCCCCTGTTCTAGGGTTCTAGGGTAGGGCCGCCGAAACAAAACATCATAGACCGAGTCACTTAACAGACATGTATTTTCTTGCCATTCTGGAGCCTGGAAGCCCAAGATCAAGGTACTGGTGGGTTGGTTTCCTTTGAGGGCTGGGAGGCGCACACCGTGACCTTGACAACACCCACCCCCACCTGCTCTCCTAAGGACTGCAGTCTGACTGGATTAGGGCCCTGCCCTAAGGGTCTCCTTTTTTTTTTTATTTTTTATTTTATTTTTTTAATTTCTTAAATTTTTATTTAAATTCAATTTAGTTAACATATACCACATTATTAGTTTCAAGGGTAGAATTTGATGATTCATCAGTTGCATATAACACCCAGTGCTCATTACATTAAATGCCCTCCTTAATGCCCATCACCCAATTACCCCATCCCCCCATATCTCCCCTCCAGCAACCCTCAGTTTGTTTCCTATAGTTAAGAGTCTCTTATGGTTTGCATCCCTCTCTGTTTTCATCTTACTTTATTTTTCGTTCCTTTCCCCTATGTTCATCTGTTTTGTTTTTTTTTTTTTAATTTTATTATGTTAGTCACCATACAATACATCATTAGTTTTTGATGTAGTGATCCACGATCCATTGTTTTCGTGTAACACCCAGTGCTCCATGCAGTACGTGCCCTCCTTAATACCCATCACTGGGCTAACCCATCCCCCCACCCCCCCTCCCCTCTAAAACCCTCAGATTGTTTCTCAGAGTCCATAGTCTCTCATGGTTCATCTCTCCCTCTGAGTCCCCCCACTTCATTTTTCCCTTCTTCTCCTAATTTCCTCCATGTTATTCCTTATGTTCCACAAATAAGTGAAACCACATGATAATTGACTTTCTCTGCTTGACTTATTTCACTTAGCATAATCTCCAGTTCCATCCATGTTGATGTAAAAGTTGGGTATTCATCCTTTCTGATGACTGAGTAATATTCCATTGTATATATGGACCACATCTTCTTTATCCATTCATCTGTTGAAGGGCATCTCGGCTCTTTCCACAGTTTGGCTATTGTGGACATTGCTGCTATGAACATTGGGGTACATATGGCCCTTCTTTTCACTACATCTGTGTCTTTGGGGTAAATACCCAGGAACGCAATTGCTGGGTCATAGGGTAGCTCTATGTTTAAATTTTTGAGGAACCTCCACACTGTTTTCCAAAGTGGCTGCACCAACTTGCATTCCCACCAACAGTGTTAAGAGGGTTCCCCTTTCTCCACAACCTCTCCAACATTTGTTGTTTCTTTCCCTGTCCATTTTTGCCATTTGAACTGGTAGAAGGTGGTATCTCAGTGTGGTTTTGATTTGAATTTCCCTGATGGCTAATGATGATGAACATTTTTTCATGTGTCTGTTAGCCATTTGTATGTCTTCTTCAGAGAAGTGTCTTTTCATATCTTCTGCCCATTTTTTGACTTGATTGTTTGTTTTTTGGGTGTTAAGTTTGAGAAGTTCTTTACAGATCTTGGATACTAACTCTTTATCTGTAGTGTCATTTGCAAATATCTTCTCCCATTCTGTGGGTTGCCTCTTTGTTTTGTTGACTGTTTCCTTTGCTGTGCAGAAGCTTTTTATCTTGATGAAGTCCCAAAAGTTCATTTTTGCTTTTGTTTCACTAGCTTTTGGAGATGTATCTTGAAAGAAGTTGCTGTGGCCTATGTCAAAGAACTTAATCACCTCTTTAAAGATCTTATCTCCCAAAGGGTCACATTCTGAGGGATAAGGTTGAGGCTTCAAGTTTGGGGGTACAGTTCAGCCTGTCACAGCAAGGTGGACAGTCTCCTTGCTGTCTGGTTTACTCTGTTGAAGGTGCCTTAGGCAACTTTCTTGGGCAGGAAACTTTAGTGAACATGGATTCCTGGTAAACTTGGTTACAGGTTTTGTGTGAAACACGGTTGGTAGCTACTTAAATTTGCTATCAATGTGAAGCCTTTTGTTGCTTTCCTGATCTTCCTTTTCTTTTCCTCTTTTTTTTTTTTTTTTTTTGTGCTTCCCTAATTGTTACTTAAGCCTCATGGTAGAATCTTATTTGACACTCGGGGGACATAGTTTAGGGGCCATCACTTTGCAATTCAGCATTCATTTCTTGAGTGCTATTTTTGCCAGCCACTGTGTTAGATGTGAGAGACAGAGGAATAACTAAGAAACAGCTGTGCCCTCTGAGAGCTCGTCAATAATGGGACATCATACATAGAAATACATGTCAACAATGCGGTGTGTTACACACCATGGTAGAATTGTATGTAAACCACAGAAGTAGCCCAGAGAAGGTAACGGTGAATCTCAGGCAGGTAGAGAAGACTTCACGGGGAAGCGGATCTCAGGTTTGGAATTTGTCTGGTGGATGAGTGGGAACTGCATGATGTATTTCGAGAATGGTATTTATGGATATAAGTGAAAGAGGACCAGCTGCAGAGGTGATGATACATCAGAGCAAGGAGGGAGCCATATCAGGAGGTGTCTGTGCTTTCACTATAGGATTTTATTTATTTTGGGGGGGGGTAGGGGCAGAGGGAGAGGGAGAGAGAGCTGCTCCATGCCTGACACAGGGCTCGAACTCACAACCCTGAGATCATGACCTGAACTTAACCAACTGAGCCACCTGAGTGCCCCTCACTACAGGATTTTAAGCAGGGGAATAACCTGCCCAGCTTCTGTGTTTGGAAGATTGCTCTTGTGATAGAGTGGGCGTGGAGGTTGAGGAAAACAGAAACCAGCTGGACTCCAGTGCGGTATTTTAGATAGGGGATCAAGAGAAGCTAAATTAAAACCATGGCGGTGGAAATTGAGACTAAGTGAAGAGGACTTAAGAAGTGGTTTTGGAGGGACTTGGTGACACTGAATATGAGGCAGGGATGGGGGGCAGTTCAGGTTTCTGGCTCGAGTCCTGGGAGTGTGGTGGTAGTCGGCACTGAGCGTAGACCATGCAAGAGGAGCAGCTTTAAGGATGACGGTGGGTTCTCTCTCGCACACATCAGCTTGAAGGCTCTGTAGGAATCCGGGTGGAGGCGGCCACTGGTAGTTGGAGGAAAGACTGAGGTGTGTCTCTCATTCATTTCTTAGCTCTGACTTAGTTTCCTGAAGATGCTAATTCTAGGGAGCATCTCCTTGGAATTAATCAATGGCACCTAAATAATAAAGGAGTTATCACATGGGTTAGCCGTCCATTTGGTGCTGGACTTAGCTGTATTTGTAACTCAATAGATTTCTATGTAATTACGCTCTGCAAAATTATCGTCGTGGGAAATGGAATATTCCCCGGTAGTTGGAACTCATTTTAGAAAACCAGGCTCACTCATTAGTTTCTGTGGTTGCCTCTTTCAGGTTCTTCCAGCTTCCTAGAGGTGTTTCTCAGCACTTTGATGAAATACCAGCGCCTGTTGGCCCCGTAAATCCTTTTAATGCTTACAAGCCATCTTTTATTTTCTTCTTTGAAGTTCCCAAGAAGATTATAGACATTTTTACTGGGATCCTAATTACTGGAGCTAATCCATGGCTTGTAGTAACAGTCCTTCCTGTGTATACTTTGCAAGATTATTTTGCCTTTGGGGGGAAAAGCTTTTTTTTTATGCTTTTTATCTTTATCTTTTTCAATAGACTCCATGCTATGTTACAGAACATCCTACACTGTTATTTGACAATAGTTGAAATACAAACCAAATAATTTTTTGTGATAGCCCACTGTAATAGCAATCCTGTCCATTCTTTGTCTGTACTGTCTACCATCTTACTTATCTTCACTCCCATCCCCCGTGAGGGGGACTTGACTTCGAAGTTAAGGGGGAAATTGGACCAAAAGGGAGTGACTGCATTTTACCCCAGGGTATACTACAAACTGTGTTGAAGCAGAGCCTGGACTACACTGTCTTTGTTTTCCCAGTTTTACTTCTCTCTACTTACTTGTTTTAAATTCCTGTACCAGGGACTCCTGGGTGGCTCGGTCGGTTAAGCATCTGCCTTCGGCTCAGGTCATGATCTCAGGGTCCTGGGATTGAGTCCTGCATCAGGCTCCTTGCTCCTCCTGCTCATGCTTTCGCTCTCTCTCTGACAAATAAATAAAATATTAAAAAAAATAAATGCCTGTACCATTTTTGGTTATTTTTAACCCAAAAGGATGATATCTTACTCTTTAAGTCTAGACTTGGGAACTCCAACAGCATGGGATGTATTGCTCATTGAAATATCCTTTGGGGGCTTTTATGAAACATCAGAGTACTCCTGAATGCACTTTTAGACTTCTATTTTAGCTTGTACTTGAACATTATTACTCATTTTTTTTTAAATGTTGTCTTCTGTCTCTTTTCTCTTTTTTATATTCTCTTCTTCTTCATTTCAGATCTCAAGATATTTGGAGATTAAGGAAATAAAATGAAGCATTTCTCTCTTTGAATTTCTCTTTTAAACTCTTCTTTAAAACTCAGATGATTCTTCTGTTTTGTTTAAAAAGTCATCAAACCTGAACTTTTATCTTGGGTCACATCTAAATCCTTTATTACTGGGCTCCATAATCTGAAATCCGTACGTGTTTGGAACACACATACTGGATTAAGTGGATGGAGACTTTTTTTTAAGATTTTATTTATTTATTTGACACCCAGAGAGAGACAGCTAGAGAGGGAACACAAGCAGGGGGAGTGGGAGAGGGAGAAGCAGGCTCCCCGCGGAGCAGGGAGTCCGATGCAGGGCTCAATCCCAGGACCCTGGGATCATGACCTGAGCCGAAGCCAGACGCTTAACAACTGAGTCACCCAGGCGCCCTAGGATGGAGACTTTTAACCAGGAAAAAGAAAATGTTTTAGGCTTATTCTGTGTATATATATTATATGTGCATAATATAGACATAGTATATATGGCTTATTTACCTTTATTTTTGTCAGATAATTGTTACAGGTTTAGTCCTTTGGTCAGATAGTCACTGATGGCTCTCATGTAAGCCCAGGACACTGCTGCGTGTAACAGACTAATCCAGTCTCCAGTTGGAAATATCAGCTAGGGAGCTCCACATTTTTCTTTTTCTTTTTTGGCTTTTGTTATTCTTTTCTTTCTTCCTCTCTTTGAATAGAGTTGACACACAATGTTACTAGGTTTCGGGTGTGCAGCTTGAAGAGCTTCACATTTTGGCTGTAGGTCCACACAGTATTTTATTTTCAATCCAACACCTCCGTGAACAAGAACCTGCCTGTGAGCAGCCAGATACACCCACACCTTGCCCAGTATTTGGTCACAGAGTTGGACTTTACAGGGGAATTCTGGAATCCATCTCCAGGCTCACAGGGATGCTCTGCCATCTGGAGACATCCAGGCAAACAAAGCCTGTTCCTTGTGCCTCAGCCATCTGGGAATATCTTTGGATCTGGGGTGGCTAAGGGAGGGAAGATGAAGAAAAATCATGAGGTTACGGGGGCCATGCATCTGTAGTCATCAAAATCCGCCATTCCTCTGGCCCCAGGCAGTTGAGCAGTGGGAATGAGTGCAGGCTCCTCTTTTCGTCTTTGAACACGGCCGTGGTCAGTACGAGCACCTGCCCTTCCACGAACAAGGCAGCACTGCCCTTGTTTTTTTTTTCGGCAACTTCAAGTTCAGTGTGCTTATTTTTGCAACACCAAGGAAAATGCATGATCTTGTGGGTTGTTGAAATCCAACAGGTTGGTCTCTCAGAGTCCTTTGATTTCAGAAAAGATGATTTGTGAAGGCAGCCCAGTAAAAGATTTCAATTAGCTTCCATCGCATCACCGACTTAATTAAACCAAACTGCTTTCTCTACAACCTGGGGCGGCGAAGGGAGGGAAGACGAAGAAAAATCATCATTGTGGTTGTTCTCCAGCCCATTACGTAACATGCTTGATTGGCTTCAGAGTTCAGAACACAGTTCTTTCCTAACTGATGCCACCACTGAAACAGCTACAGTTTAAGAAAACTCTGTTTCAGGAATCCAGCCATTGTTTATTGTGTATGGGTAGCATTTATGGTCCTAGACATGGAAGAATGACTGAACCTGGTAGTTCCAGCGAAGTAGGGAATATGTTTTATATCCATTTTGTTCGGGAATGAACTTCCCGAGCTCCACAGTGAATCATAGTTATGGGCCTTCACCTGCTTCACTTCCTGCTGCCTATAAGCCACGAGAAGGGGGGCCGAATCCTCAGGAACTGCCTAGATCTGAGTGAGAGGAGTAAAAGGTATCCTTGAGTGGCCGGCGTTATTTTTTCCTGAAATAATCTTGCAGTCTGCAGCAGAGAAAGGACGTGGGCTGGGATGCAGGAAGGTGAGGGGGGCAGACGGCCACCCTGGGGGAGGCCAGCAGTCTGGGAAGGGATTCGTCGGAGGAGATGAAAAGTTGAGAGCCCAGGCCAGCTCTACCAGTGAGCCCTTGAATGAGGTTAGTCCTCTGTAGGGATGTCGCTTGGGCTCACACCCCGCCTCGGAACCACCGTGGCTTGGAAGGGGATCCGCGGGGCTGTCGGTGCCAGAGGCCTGGCCACATTGTCTTGGACAAGGGCTGGTGGTAGGAGAGCCTGCTGACCTCAGAGGGGGAGTCTGGTGCCAGCACTGCAGGACAGGAGCCAGCAAGGTTGCTCTCCAGAGCATAGCAGAGACTCCTGGACTCGGAAAGAGAATGGCAGAAAGGAAAGATCGGTTTCTTACTCATTGGGTCCATGGAGGTAGAGGTGAGTTTTAACAAGAAGATGACCTAGTTTTATCCATATGCAATAAGCTAGCAAAGCCGGTCATGTCAGTTGCATTTGGCAGCTTAGAACATTTGCCTCTCCTTAGCCACCGTCAATAATATTAACATTATTAATAGCAATAATAATAAATATTATAGACATTGTCCTGAAGTCCTGTAACTCCTCCCTGGGGATTTGGTCTCTGGAAGCTTGGAGACTGGGGGAAATTGACCACCCAGCCAGTTAGTGATGGCTCCAGAATTCAAACCCAGACCGGTCCCCTTCTCTAGCTCCCCCACCCAGATGTTCTTGGCACCCACCTTGTTTGTTCTCCCAATGTATTATGGGGGTCAATACAGTATTTACCACAGAGGATAATGATGGGAAGGTCATGAGCTGTAGCCTCAGATAAACTTTGTTATCTCTCTGCTATGCTGATGATTTTGCTTTGGGGAAGCAAGTGTAATTTCATGAGCTCTGTTCTCAGCCACTGGACCTGATGCAGGAGCCTCTTCTGATTAGGGAGCACTGACTCCAAGGGCTAGTTGGGGGTCCCAGCGGAGTCGTCGTGCATTCACCGAGGCAGAATCAATGTGTGTGTTTGGGGCGCGCGTAAAGAGCATCTACAGATCCATAAGAAAAGGCACCTCTAACTAATGGGCCAAAGCGTGAGAAAGTAGAATTCAGAGATCAATAAATGCAGATGGGCAGTACATACGTGAAATGCTGCTCAGATTCAAGTGATCAGGGCCCTGCAAATTCGAGCAAAACCATGATTCTGTATTGTGATTATTTGCTTATGGGATAAGAGGAATGACCGAGAACGTCCAGGGGCAGCAGGGGCCAAGAGTGCGGCATTATCAGGCAGAGGTGGGGGGGTGGAGGGGGGTGGGGAGCCTGGGGGTGTTGGTGAATGTAGGTCGATGAAGCTTTTCTAAAGGTCACCCTGGCATTACCTACCAAAATTGTAAGTACCTGTACAAGCAGCCCCACTTCTAGAAATGAGTCTTCAGGAAATAGTGATAACATATTTTTGAGGATAGTTATTGTGTTTAAACTGTATAAAACAGTAAGTTATACGCAACTAATGAATCATTGAACACTACATCAAAAACTAATGATGTACATAAAGTGGCTAACTGAACATAAAAAATAAAATAGTAAGCAAACAATCTTAATGTCCATTTCCAGGGAGACTATTAAGCAGTTTATAGCATGATCAGTGTCATGTGCTGGTGAGGACTGTGGACTTTGGAACCAGATGGCCTGAGTTTGAATTATGGCACCACCTCTTACTGGCTGTGTGACCCTGAGCAAGTTCTTGATCATCTCTGACTTGGTTTGTCATCTGTAGGGGGGATAACAAATAGCACCTCTTGCAGAGGGTTGTCGTTAGTGACTGAATGCAGATGTGGAGAGCGCTTCGAGTCGGACACATAGTGAGCCCCTGGAAGTGTTTTCTGGTACTATTATTGTTGCTGTTATTTTTTTTTTTTTTTTCTGAGAAATACCATTCAGTCACTAAGGAGAATAAATATTCTGACCCGGCGTATTCCACCATAAAAATGTTAAGTGATTAAAAGAATCTTTCAGAACAGCGTGTATGGTGAAATCCCACTTAGTAAAAGAACAAATTAAATCATATGTTAAAAAGTCTGCAAGTGTGGGGCGCCTGGGAGGCTCAGTTGGTTAAGCATCTGACTCTTGATTTTGGCTCAGGTCATGGTCTCAGGGTTGTGGGATCAAGCCCCAGGTAGGGCCTCCACCCTCAGCGGGGAGTCTGCGTGAGGATTTCTCTTTCTCTCCCTTCTGCCTCTCCCCGCCCCACCCTGTTCATGCACTGTCTCTCTCTCTCTCTCTCAGATAAATAGATAAATCTTTTTTTTAAAAAAGTCTGCAAGTGTATGTACAAAAACTATTAACAGGAACTTAAATAATTTAAGGCTTGGGACAGAGTGGAGGGTAAAGGAAGATGATCATGTTCATTTTCTATGCTTCTAACTACATGAATGTTACTACAACTGATACCACTTTTACTGTGAAAAATAAGGATACCTATCTGCTCAGTATATTATGAACATATTACATATAGCTTGTATGCTTATTGGATATTGATCTAATATAATATTGGAAAGGTTATAGCCATCGCTTAAAATTTGCTGTGTTTAAAGTCTGGTTAAGTTAGAGCCCATGACAAATGCTTAAAATCAGTAAGCCACTATGAAAACTCAACCATTTGGGGATACGAGTTGTTTTGGAACTCAAAATACTTTGGCTAAGTGGAAAGACCTTATTATGAAAATAACAGATTTTCATTTCCTCTCTAATTTTATAACTCTTGGCAATACAACCTTTATTTTGCTGTGAAATGTTGGAGAAGGAAATGAGTGTAGGACTGAGTTCTATTTTCCAAAATAAATACATTTTAATTTTGCTGGAGATTGTAGGGTTCTGCCACATCAGGTTACTGCCGGGTCGGGGCGGGGGGGCGGCGGTAGGGGGAGGCGGGCAGGGCGCTTGCTTCGGAGCTCTAGACTTAAGCATGAGTACTGAAATCCCAGATATGCTGGAACAGCTTTAAAACTCTCCGAGAAAGAGGGCCTTTTGAGAAGGGCTTTTCTTTGGGCTGCTTGACAGCCCTACTCCCTAGCCCATCACTCCTTGTGATGCCCGCACAACGCGCCACCTGGTGGGCCCTGGCGGTAATATCAGTGAATGTGCCTGGGGGCCCCCAGATCTGCGCTTGGGCTGTCCCCTAGCATCACACGGCGTGGAGGTCAAGTCGGTGAAAATCATATTTCTGCAACTATAACTCTGTTAGTTCCTTCCTACGTTGGATTGGGCAGTTGCCCAACGACTACATTCGGTCAAAAAAGACATTGTTGCAGACATTCCAAGAGGACTACCCATGGGAAGAGCAAAGGTTTTTTTTTTTCTTTCTTTCTTATTTGCCTTTAAAATTTTGAGAAATTTAAGCTGTACAAAAAAGTGCACAGAATCTTGTAACCAGTGCCCATAGATTATCCAGAATTGACAACTGTTAAGATTTTGTGAAACTGATGAATACACTTCATCATTCTTAACTGAAAGAAAACAGGGGCGCCTGGGTGGCTCAGTCGTTAAGCATCTGCCTTGGGCTCAGGTCATGATCCCAGGGTCCTGGGATCGAATCCCGCATCGGGCTCCCTGCTCCATGGGGAGCCTGCTTCTCCCTCTCCTGCCGCTCCCCCTGACTCTGCTCTCTCTCTCTGACAAATAAATAAATAAATAAAATCTCTAAAAATAATAAAAGAAACAAAACATTCCATGTGAAGATGAAGTAAGCCTCTTGTATCTATCCCTAATTTCACATCTCTTCCTCATTTCCCACTGACAATTACTATTATCAATTTGGTAAATATTTTTATGATCCATTTCTCTTTTTGTTGCTGTTGTTCTTTTCTTTTTTCTTTTTTAGCAGACATTTACTGAGCCCTATGGCAGCCCCTGTTCTACCTGCATACAGAGAAAGATACAGAGAAAAATAAAACAAAGTATCCTTGAGGAACTCAGAATCTAGTGTGGGAGACACACACCTCAAAACCAGTTGCAGTTGAGGGTGAGAAAGTTGAGGTCAGCCCAGGGGCCGTGGGTGCAGAGGAGGGAGGGACTGTCTCTGCTTCAAGGAATCCGGGAAGGCTTCCTGGAGGAGATGGTGGTGGGCCAGGCCTCATAGCATAAATGCACCTGCTGGCTCGAAAAAACTGGGGAGGGTCTTCGTGCCATGGAGAAGAGCTGAGCAAGGGCATGGGGACATAAAACAGAATAGAGCCCTCAGGGAAGAGTGAAATGCCCAGCGCAGGGTGACCTGGCCAGGGATGTCATTCTGCCCGCACCTCTCTTTCCAGCTCAGAACCTCCATCTCCTTCAGCTTTATTTTTAATTCAATTAACTAATGTATAATGTATTATTTGTTTCAGGGGTATAGGTCTGTGATTCATTAGTCTTATATAACACCCCGTGCTCGCTACAACACATACCCTCCCCAATGTCCATCACCCAGTTACCCCATCCCTCCACCCCCCCCCCAGCAACCCTCAGTTTGTTTCTTATGAATAAGAGTCTCTTATGGTTTGTCTCCCTCTCTGGTTTTGTCTTGTTTTATTTTTGTCTCCCTTCCTCTCTGATCCTCTGTCTTGTTTCTTAAATTCCATGCATCAGTGAGATCAAACAATAATTGTCTTTCTCTGATTGACTTATTTTGCTCAGCATAATACCTTCTAGTTCTATCCACATCGTTGCAAATGGCAAGATTTTGTTTTTTTGATGGCTGTGTAATATTCCATTGTGTGTATGTGTGTGTACCTGTCTATCTATCTATCTCACATCTTCTTTATCCATCCATCTGTCGATGGACATCTGGGCTCTTTCCATAGTTTGGCTGTTGTGGACATTGCTGCTATAAACATGGGGGTGCAGATGCCCCTTTGTTTATGATCCATTTCTTTATACTTTGAAGATCTCTTCAATTCAGTAAATATTGCTGACCTCCTGCTATGTGCCAGGCACCATTCTGCATGCCTGAGATACATTGAGGAACAAAACAGATACAAATCTTAACCTTCATGGAGTTTACACTGTAACTAAGGGACACTGACTTTTTTTTTTTTTTTTTTTTTGCAACCATATAGTATATTGGAAGAGAAAAATGCATGGATAAAAGTAAAATTAGGGCAGCATGAGGGGGACCAGAGTTATGTGTATGGGTGGGCAGGAAAGACATCTTTGACAAGGTGAGATTGAGCCAAGCCTTGAAGGAGATAAGGGAATTAGCCCAGTGGTTCCCAGGTGGGACAGCATCAGGGCAGAGAACCCACTGGGGGAGGATGTGCCTGGCATCACTGAAGACCGGGGGAGGCCAGTGTGGCTGCGCTGGAGGGGCCAGGTGGGAGAGGCAAGGTGGACTTGACGAGGAGGGATGGTCCAGAAGACAGGGTCACGTGGGGCCCCGGGACTGTTGGAAGGTTGGCTTCAGCAGTAAATGGGAAGCCCTTGCAGGGTTGCAGTCGACAGACAACACACTCTGCCTGGGGCTGTGTTGAGAGCCTATTAGAGGGGCAGCAATGCCATGAAGGGGACAATGACTGCAGTCATCCAAAGGGAGATGGTGTTGACCTTGACCAAGTGGTCACAGGGTGAAAAGGAGAAGCGTTCACATACTGGAGATGTTGGGAAAGTAGAGCCAGCTGAGTTTCTTACAGATTAAATTTGGAGTGTCAGAGAAAGAAAGGCGTTAAGGGAGATTTCTCTATTTTCTTGTTCTTTAATTGAGGTGAAATTCATGTAACCTAAAATGGGCCATTTCTAAGCCTTCAGTAAAGCGGCAGTCAAGGCCCTCACGGCCTTGTGCGCTCACCACCTCTATGCACCTCAGAGCATATTCATCAACTATTCAGCAGCGCCTCTGGGGCACCTGGGTGGCTCAGTTGGTTAGGCGTCTGCCTTCGGCTCAGGTCATGATCCCAGGGTCCTGGGATCGAGGTCCCCCTCTCCCCCCATCAGGCAGGGAGTCTGCTTCTCCCTCTCCCTCTGCCCCCCCCCGCTCCTGCTCTCTCTTTCTCTTCTCTCAAATAAATAAGTAAACTCTCCAAAAAAACCCACAAAAAACCCAAAACCCAAAACCAACGCAGCCTCACTTCATTCTCTACTTGGCCAAGCCCCTGGAAACCACTAATCTACTCCCTGTGTCTCTAGATTTACCTATTTCTGGATATTTCATGTAAGTGGAATCCTGTAATATGTGCTCTTTTGTGTCTGGCTTCTTTCACTTACTATTCATTTTCAGAGTTCATCCACACTGTGGCAGTTGTGAAGGCTTCATTCCTTCTGTGGTTGGATAACATTTCATGTATGGATACGCCACGTGTCATCCACTCATTCACGGGTGGACACTGCGTTGTTCCTGCCTTTATAGCCGTTGTGATAGTCTCCCCATGACTACTTGTATACGGGTATTTGTCTGAATGTCTATTATCCATTCTTTTGGGGATGTACATAGGAGTGGAAATGCTAGATCATCTGGTAGTTCTATCTCTAACTTTTTGAGGAACCGTCAAATTGTTTCCACAGTGTGGCTGTGTCATTTTACATTCCAACCAGCAGTGTATGAAGGTTCCAGTTTCTCCACATCCTCACCAACATTTGTTACTTTCCATTATTAAAAAAAAAAAATTACTGTAGCCATCCAGTGAGTGTGAGAGTGTGATTCCAAAGTGTTTGGCCTGCAGGGGTAGAGTTGCCGTCATCGAGGTGAGTAGGCCTGGGGGTGAAAGAGTATTTCATGGACGTGAAAGCGGATAGACGTGAGCAGGGTTCAGTTGGTCAGGTTGAATTTGGGATGCCTCTTGGATGTCCACGTGGCATCGTGGCATCGACTTGGGTAGATAAGTCTGCAGCTAGCAAAGGAGGTTGGGGCTGGTGATGTAATTTGGGAGTCGCTGGCATTTAATTGCTATTTAAAGCTATGAGGCTAGAAAGTAGACGGACAGGAAATCAAGGACCAAGCCCAGAGGCATCCCAAAATTAAGAGGTTGGGCAGAGGGGGAGGGACATGCAAAGTGGACTAAGAAGGAACAGCCAGTGGAGTTGACAGAAAATCAGGAGGTTTGATGTCCTGAGAGGCCACATGAAGAAATCATATCGAGGAGGATGAATGAGTGATTGCGTGAAAGGCTTTCAGAGGGCAGGTGTGATTAGAACTGAGCGTGGACGTTAGGTCTGGAGACGGGGAGGTCACGGGCAGTGTCAGTGGCCGGCGGACACAGCATAGGTCATGCTTTCCAAATTTCATTACAGGAAGTAAAGGAATGACACCGTGGCTGGTGGGGAAAATGGGGAGAAGGGAAGGTCTGTTTGTTCCTTTTGAAGGTGGGAGAAATAATAGCATTTGGTGTGCTGATAGGAATGATTTGGTATAGAGCAAAAAAATTGACTTTTTCTTGTAGAAAAGGGGATAATTCCAGAAGAGAAATCCTTGAGGGACCCATAAAGGGACTGCCTTTAAATAGCAGCAGGGCTCCTTCCTCCTTGGTGGGGGGCGGGGGGGGGCAGATCCTGGAAGGCGGGCAGTTGGAGCTGTGGGGTCTGCGGAAGTGAAGGAAGACCAAAGGTCAGAAGCTCAGCGTGCAAACAGAAAAGAAGGTGTTGGAAGCTCGGGGAGAGGTGAGAAAATGTGAAACAGCCCTTCTGGAGAAGTGGATGAACGAGTTGATTAACGTTGAGGAGAATGGCTGCTTGGGAACCTGAGGGATCCAGCGGCGATCAGGCTTGATGGAAGGTTCGGGTTTCTGTAGGCTCGTGTGGCTGCAGGGGTGCTGAGGGGAGAGGGGAGGGTGGCATCTGTCGAGCCCTGGAGGACAAGCGAGTGCAAGGAAGGAAGCAGGACAAGAAGGGCATGGAATAGAGGATGCATGGAAGACAGAGATCACCTGGATTGGTATTGATTTCCAGCTGATGGAGGGGAGGAGAAGACCTCCGGGGCTGAGATATGGTGACATGGCTCTGTGATCAATGGGTCGCTGATCCTCGTGGGGGAAAAAAAAATCACTAGTGTCAGAATAGCAGAGAAAGTGGGAGGAAAAGGTAGAGGCTGGTGGTGATGATGTGGGAGCCAGTGGCTGAGGCCGAGTGGGAAGTATTGAAAGGGATGGTCCAAGGAAATGAGATCCAGAGCCCTGGGAAGCTCTCTTACACGTGTGACGGTGCATCCAAAGTTAAGCCACAAGCAGTGATGGAGACATTCCATCGCAGAGAGAAAGCAGAAGAGAGCTGACCTGGGGGTCAGTGGACACTGGGGACACTCGGGACACTGGGTATTGGGTGAGATCTCGTCTGATGGCAGGAAATTGGAGCTGGGGACTTTTTTGGAAGGAGGGAGGCAGAAGGAATGGTTTCAGAGGGGCAGGGAGGGGGCCGGGAGGGGCAGGGAGGACGTTTCCTGCCGGCTCCTCATCCAGTGGTCCAGGGACTGGGAAGGAAATAGCTTTGCCTTGAGCAGATCGCAAGGAAGGCGGTGGCCCCAGGAGAAAGCCAAGTGTCTGTGGGGCCAGGAGGTGAAGGGAAGGTTCAGGAATAGATGACATAATAATAGTAGAGTATATAGATGATGTAATGGGTGTTTTGTTTTAATAGATATTATAGATCTAGATAATGTAATAGATCTGATAATGCACACATCATAGTATTGTTTTGTGTGTATACAGTTTTTTTAAAAAGACAATGCAGCATCCAAAATCAAATCCTTCTAATGTGATTGCAGCTCTCTTCCTAAATGTGTGACCTATAACTTGGAGAGAATCAACAACTGCGTACTAAAATAGTACTCCAGCAAAGCCCCAGCACATAAGAGGCTTTCAGCGACTGTCTGTGGAATAAATTAATATAATATCATTACATCAGGTTGAGATCAAGAAGTTAGCAGAGACCTGGAATTTCTAAGGAAATGTTCTGTTCCCCCTGAGGGTTCTCATATTCCGTTTAACAATATTTCCTGAGAGCTGAATACCTGCTGCATGCTGGCATTGAACAGGGTAGCTAAAGTCCCTGTTTTAACGGAGTTTGAATTTAAATGGGTACAAGTTCATGGGCATGAGGCTAGATTTTTGAATGAAGAGATCTGTGCATGATTGAGATGTTTTTCCATTAGGCTCCCAAATATTATTTAAAATCTTATTCAGACGTGGGTTCATTTTTATTTATGTATAACTAGATCTTTTTACAACCCCACTACACCTGAGGGACACAGGTATGCATGTGTGTATGTGTGCGTGTGTGTTGTATGTATAGACATTGTACTGTGTATATAGACATGTATAGACATGTACTGTGTATATACGTGTGTGGTATGTGTGTATATGTGTGTGTTGTATGTGTACGTGTTTATTGTGTGTGTTGTGCATGTGTTGTGTGTATATATGTGTGTATGTTGTGTGTTGTGTATGTGCATATGTGTGTTGTGTGTGTTTCTTTGTGGAGGAACGGGCAGTAGACAAGGGAGGAAGGAATCCTCTCTTCTTGTCCTCCCCCTCTGCCTGCAGCAAGTATGAAAGCCTAGGGTGTTCAGTAGAGAGCTATTGGAAATTAGGAAGTTCCCTTCTCCCGTAATTCACTAATCCTATTTCTACAGATCGTAGAGTACTTTTGGGTAAGTGGGTGGAATTTATTTATTTAAGTATATACAGAAAAAATAGGCAAGAGCGTTCTAGGCATCTTTATGGTGTTTTATTATAGATACTTCCCTTTTTTGCAATGCTAAAGATGTTATTTTTGTTCCCATTCAAATGCATATGTGGCAGGGATTAGACAGGGAAGACCTTAACCACAGTGGCCAGTGGGGATTTTGGTGCAACTGAAACCACAGACTCCTTTGGAAGGGACAGCAGGTTCTTGGCTCCAGGTCTGTGCCCCATGTGGGAATGGAGACCCAGATTTTTTCAAGAGAAACAACAACAAAAAATCCCCCTAGATTTTAATGAGTTCTCATTTTTTAAATGTTGGAAAAACTAATTTCCTCATGTTTACGGTATGATGGAAACCAAAGAAGATATTCATCGCACAGGTGGCCATTCCGTGACTTCTGAATTCTCCTGTCCCCAAACAAATGATAGCATTTATGACATTTAATAACAGCCAAGGTCACTCCAGACTGCAATTCAAAATGTGCAAACTTCCTTGGGGTTTGCGCCCGCTTTGTGCAGATGTCACATCAACCTCATCATCTCTAGGGCGGCACAGCCAATAGAAGGCTCTGCGCTGCAGGGAGTGTTCTGGATGCGCTCTGTCCAGCACAGTAGCCTCTAGCCCAGTAGGACTGTCGGACCCTGGAAATGTGCCTAAGGTGACTGAGGAACTGAATTTTTTATTTTACTTAATTTTAGTTAATTTAAACGTAAATAGCCAAGCCTTACTGTGGTGTCTACAAATTCTCATCCCCACAGAAGCCCAACCAAGAGTTACTGAATTGAACCAAACCAAGGTACACCTTTGATTTGCAAGATGGAGTAAAGAGAAGCCTAGCCATGCCAGTGGGGGCCGGGGCAAAGTTTTATACCTCTAAATATAGGAAACTTCTAAATCGAGATATACTCTTTTTTATTGTTATGTTAATCACCATACATTACATCATTAGTTTTTGATGCAGTGTTCCATGATTCATTGTTTGTGCATAACACCCAGGGCTCCACGTAGGACATGCCCTCTTTAATACCCATCACCAGGCTAACCCATCCCCACACCCTCCTCCCCTCTAGAACCCTCAGTTTGTTTTTCAGAGTCCATCATCTCTCATGGTTCGTCTCCCCCTCCGTTTACTCCCCTTCATTCTTCCCATCCTGCTATCTTCTTCTTCTTTTTTTTTCTTAACATATATTGCATTATTTGTTTCAGAGGTACAGATCTGTGATTCAACAGTCTTGCACAATTCACAGCGCTCACCATAGCACATACCCTCCCCAATGTCTCTCACCCAGCCACCCCATCCCTCCCACCCCCCACCACTCCAGCAACCCTCAGTTTCTTTCCTGAGGTTAAAAATTCCTCATATCAGCGAGGTCATATGATACATCTCTTTCTCTGATTGACTTATTTCACTCCAGCATAACACCCTCCAGTTCCATCCATGTCGTTGCAAATGGCAAGATCTCATTCATTTTTATGGCTGCATAATATTCCATTGTGTATATATACCACCTCTTCTTTATCCATTCATCTGTCGATGGACATCTTGGCTCTTTCCACCGTTTGGCTATTGTGGACATTGCTGCTATAAACATCGGGGTGCACGTACCCCTTCGGATCCCTACATTTGTATCTTTGGGGTAAATACCCAGTAGAGCAATTGCTGGATTGTATGGTAGCTCTATTTTCAACTGTTTGAGGAACCTCCATACTGTTTTCCAGAGGGGTTGCACCAGCTTGCATTCCCACCAACAGTGTATAAGGGTTCCCCTTTCTCCACATCCCTGCCAACATCTGTCGTTTCCTGACTTATTAAGTCTAGCCATTCTGACTGGTGTGAGGTGGTATCTCATTGAGGTTTTGATTTGGATTTCCCTGATGCCGAGCGATGTGGAGCACTTTTTCATGTGTCTGTTGGCCATTTGGACGTCTTCTTTGGAAAAATGTCTGTTCATGTCTTCTGCCCATTTCTTGATTGGATCATTTGTTCTTTGGGTGTTGAGTTTGATAAGTTCTTTATAGATTTTGGATACTAGCCCTTTATCTGATATGTCATTTGCAAATATTTTCTCCCATTCTGTCAGTTGTCTTTTGGTTTTGTGGACTGTTTCTTTTGCTGTGCAAAAGCTTTTTATCTTGATGAAATCCCAATAGTTCATTTTTGCCCTTGCTTCCCTTGCCTTTGGCAATGTTTCTAGGAAGAAGTTACTGCGGCTGAGGTCGAAGAGGTTGCAGCCTGTGTTCTCCTTTAGGATTTTGATGGACTCCTGTCTCACATTTAGGTCTTTCAACCATTTGGAGTCTATTTTTGTGTGTGGTATAAGGAAACGGTCCAGTTTCATTCTTCTGCATGTGGCTGTCCAATTTTCCCAACACCATTTGTTGAAGAGACTGTCTTTATTCCATTGGACGTTCTTTCCTGCTTTGTCAAAGATGAGTTGACCATAGAGTGGAGGGTCCATTTCTGGGCTCTCTATTCTGTTCCATTGATCTATGTGTCTGTTTTTGTGCCAGTACCATACTGTCTTGATGATGACAGCTTTGTAATAGAGCTGGAAGTCCGGAATTGTGATGCCACCAGCTTTGCTTTTCTTTTTCTATATTCCTCTGACTATTCGGGGTCTCTTCTGGTTCCATACAAATTTTAGGATTATTTGTTCCATTTCTTTGAAAAAAATGGATGGTATTTTGATGGGGATTGCATTGAATGTGTAGATTGCTCTAGGTAGCATTGACATCTTCACAATGTTTGTTCTTCCAATCCATGAGCATGGAATGTTTTTCCATTTCTTTGTGTCTTCTTCAATTTCTTTCATGAGTATTTTATAGTTTTCTGAGTACAGATCCTTGGCTCCTTGGTTAAATTTATTCCTAGGTATCTTATGGTTTTGGGTGCAATTGTAAATGGGATCGACTCCTTGATTTGTCTCTCTTCTGTCTTGTTGTTGGTGTATAGGAATGCCACTGATTTCTGTACATTGGTTTTATATCCTGCTACTTGACTGAATTCCTGTATGAGTTCTAGCAGTTTTGGGGTGGAGTCTTTTGGGTTTTCCACATACAGTATCATATCATCTGCAAAGAGTGAGAGTTTGACTTCCTCTTTGCCGATTTGGATGCCTTTGATTTCTTTTTGTTGTCTGATTGCTGTGGCTAGGACTTCTAATACTATGTTGAATAGCAGTGGTGATAGTGAACATCCCTGCCGTGTTCCTGACCTTAGGGGAAAAGCTCTCCGCTTTTCCCCATTGAGAATGATATTCGCTGTAGGTATTTCATAGATGGCTTTTATGATATTGAGGTATGTACCCTCTATCCCTATACTCTGAAGAGTTTTGATCAAGAAAGGATGCTGTACTTTGTCAAATGCTTTTTCAGCATCTATTGAGAGGATCATATGACTCTTGTTCTTTCTTTTGTTCATGTATTGTATCACGTTGATTGATTTGCAGATGTTGAACCAAACTTGCAGCCCAGGGATAAATCCCACTTGGTCATGGTGAATAATCCTTTTAATGTACTGTTGGATCCTATTGGCTAGTATTTTGGTGAGAATTTTTACATCCATGTTCATCAAGGATATTGGTCTGTAATTCTCCTTTTTGATGGGGTCTTTGTCTGGTTTTGGGATCAAGGTAATGGTGGCCTCATAAAATGAGTTTGGTAGTTGTCCTTCCATTTCTATTTTTTGGAACAGTTTCAGGAGAGTAGATATTAATTCTTCTTGAAATGTTTGATAGAATTCCCCTGGGAAGCCATCTGGCCCTGGGCTTTTGTTTGTTGGGAGATTTTTGATAACTGCTTCAATTTCTTTAGTGGTTATAGGTCTGTTCAGGTTCTCTATTTCTTCCTGGTTCAGTTTTGGTAGTTGATACATCTCTAGGAATGCACCCATTTCTTCCAGGTTATCTAATTTGCTAGCATTGAGTTGCTCATAATATGTTCTTATAATTGTTTGTATTTCTTTGGTGTTGGTTGTGATCTCTCCTCTCTCGTTCATGATTTTGTTGATTTGGGTCATTTCTCTTTTCTTTTTGATAAGTCTGGCCAGGGGTTTATCAATCTTGTTAATTCTTTCAAAGAACCAGCTCCTAGTTTTGTTGATCTGTTCTACTGTTCTTTTGGTTTCTAGTTCATTGATTTCTGCTCTGATCTTTATTATTTCTCTTCTCCTGCTGGCTTTAGGCTTTATTTGCTGTTCTTTCTCCAGCTCCTTTAGGTGTAGGGTTAGATTGTGTAGTTGAGACCTTTCTTGTTTCTTGAGAAAGGCTTGTATTGCTATATACTTTCCTCTCAGGACTGCCTTTGCTGTATTCCAAAGATTTTGAACAGTTGTGTTTTCATTTTCATTGGTTTCCATGAATTTTTTTAATTCTTCTTAATTTCCTGGTTGACCCATTCATTCTTTAGTAGGATGCTCTTTAGCCTCCATGTATTTGAGTTCTTTCCGACTTTCCTCTTGTGATGGAGTTCTAGTTTCAAAGCATTGTGGTCTGAAAATATGCAGGGAATGATCCCAATCTTTTGGTATTGGTTGAGACCTGATTGGTGACCTAGGATGGGCTCTATTCTGGAGAATGTTCCATGGGCACTAGAGAAGAATGTGTATTCCGTTGCTTTGGGATGGAATGTTCTGAATATGTCTGTGAAGTCCATTTGGTCCAATGTGTCATTTAAAGTCTTTATTTCCCTGTTGATCTTTTGCTTAGATGATCTGTCCATTTCAGTCAGGGAGGTGTTAAAGTCGCCCACTATTATTGTATTGTTGTGAATGTGTTTCTTTGCTTTTGTTATTAATTGCCTTACACAATTGGCTGCTCCCATGTTCGGGGCATAGATATTTACAATTGTTAGATCTTCTTGTTGGATAGACCCTTTAAGTAAGATATAGTGTCTTTCTTCATCTCTTATTACAGTCTTTGTTTTAAAACCTAATTTGTCTGATATAAGAATTGCCACCCCAGCTTTCTTTTGGTGTCCATTAGCATGGTAAATGGTTTTCCACCCCCTCACTTTCAATCTGGGGGTGTCTTTGGGTCTAAAATGAGTCTCTTGCAGACAGTGTACTGATGGGTCTTGTTTTTTAATCCAGTCTGATAGCCTTGTCTTTTGATTGGGGCATTGAGCCCATTTACATTCAGCGTAACTATTGAAAGATGAATTTAGTGCCATTGTATTGCCTGTAAGGTGACTGTGACTGTATATTGTTTGTGTTCCTTTCTGATCTATGCTGCTTTTAGGCTCTCTCTTTGCTTAGAGGACCCCTTTCAATATTTCTTTTAGGGCTGGTTTTGTGTTTGCAAATTCCTTTAGTTTTTGTTTGTCCTGGAAGCTTTTTATCTCTCCTTCAATTTTCAATGAGAGCCTAGCTGGATATAGTATTCTTGGCTGCATATTTTTCTCGTTTAGTGCTCTGAAGATATCATGCCAGTCCTTTCTGGCCTGCCAGGTCTCTGTGGATAGGTCTGTTGCCAATCTAATATTTCTACCATTTTAGGTTACAGATCTCTTCTCCCGAGCTGCTTTCAGGATTTTCTCTTTGTCTCTGAGACTCGTAAGTTGTACTATTAGATGTCGGGGTGTTGACCTATTTTTATTGATTTTGAGAGGGGTTCTCTGTGCCTCTTGGATTTTGATGCCTGTTTCCTTCCCCACATTAGGGACGTTCTCTGCTATAATTTGCTCCAATATACCTTCTGCCCCTCTCTCTCTTTCTTCTTCTTCTGGGATCCCAATCATTCTAATGTTGTTTCGTCTTATCGTACCACTTATCTCTCGAATTCTGCCCTCGTGATCCTGTAGTTGTTTATCTCTCTTTTTCTCAGCCTCTTTATTTTCCATCATTTGGTCTTCTATATTGCTGATTCTCTCTTCTGCCTCATTTATCCTAGCAGTTAGTGCCCCCATTTTTTATTGCACCTCATTAATAGCCTTTTTGATTTCGACTTGGTTAGATTTTAGTTCTTTTATTTCTCCAGAAGGGGTTTCTCTGATAACTTCCACGCTTTTTTCAAGCCCAGCTAGTATCTTTAAAGTCATGATTCTGAACTCTAGGTCCGACATCGTACTAATGTCCGTATTGAGTAGGTCCCTGGCAGATGGTACTACCTCTTGTCCTTTTTGCTGAGGTGATTTTTTTCATCTTGTCATTTTGTCCAGAGGAGAATAGATGAATGAGAGAAGAAAATGGTAACAGGTTAACAATGTCCCCAGCAAATATACTCTATACAAATCAGAAAAGACCTGAAACCAGGGGAAAAGAAAGGGAAAGAAAGAAAAAAGAAAGAGAAAAAAAAGGAAAAGTAAAAGATAAAAACAAAGAAAAACAGAACAAAACAAAACAAAAAAACAGAATATGATCAAATATGATCAGGCTAGTGCATAGATCAGTGCCACACACTAGATTTTGGGTGTATTTTGGTCCGTTAGAAGAAAGTGCCTCCTAAAATTTTAAAGTAAGGAAGACTTATATATGTACAAAATAAGGGTTGATACAATGAAGGGATGGAAGATGACTGTAAAGATGAAAATTATAAAAGGTTTTATAAATGGAATTGATAAGATAAGAAGTTGTTTGAAAGAAGAAAGAAGATTTAAAAAAAAAAAGAAAAAAAATTGGGAGAAACTGTGATCAGGCAGGAGACTAGAAAAAAGCCATACACTAGTGATTTAGGGTATATTTTGATCTGTTAGAAGAAACTGTATCTCAAAATTTTAAAGAGAGAACTTATATATATATATATATATGCCAAAAATAAGGGTAACTACTATGAAGGGATAAAATATGACTCTAAAAATGAAAAATAAAAAATGTTTTTTTAAAAAAGGGATTGATAAGATGTTGGTTGAAAAAGGGAAAAGAAAAATTCAAAAAAAGTTAAAAAAATTAACTTTGAAAAACTAATGAATCATGGTAAAAAAGCCATGAATTCTATGTGCAGTATTCCCCTAGCTCTGGAGTTCTCCCGTTCTCCTTGATCGGTAAACTTGGTCTTGGCTTGCTGGCTGTTCGTGCTGATCTTCTGGGGGAGGGGCCTGTTGCCGTGGTTCCCAAATGTCTTTGCCGGAGGCGGAATTGCCCCGCCCTTGTCGGTCCGGGCTAAGCAAGCTGATCGGGTTTGCTCTCAGGAGCTTTTGTTCCCTGCAAGCTCTCGGTACAGCTTTGGAGGACCAGGGTAAAAATGGTGGCCTCCCAATCTCCACCCGGAGGAGTTGAGAACTTGGGGCCCCGCTCCTCAGTGCGCCCCCAGAGAAAAGCAGTCACTCCCGTCTCCCCGGTCTCCGGCCGCACTCCATGCTCACCCGGCCTGTGACCGAGCGTTTCTATCTCTGGCACCTGACCCCGTGTGGAGTCTCCAAACCCAGCAGATCCCTGCGGTGCATTCCTTCGCCGCTCCTCCCGGGGGAGGGAGGGGAGTCTCCCCAGCTCTGCCGCTTGTTGGGTCCCTGCTGGAGGAGCAGTGTCCCAGCTGGGCCGCGGATCACAGTTTATGGCCACCCCGAGCTGAGAGCCCACGCCTTGGCTCCGTCTTGGCAGCCGGCTTCCCCGCTCCGATACCTGGGAGCTCTGCTGCACTCAGGCACCCCCGGTCTTTCTGTGACCCCGAGGGTCCTGAGACCACACTGTCCCGCGAGGGTTCCACCTCCCGCTTAGGCACTGGAGCGAGGTCTCTCAGCGGAGCCGACTTCCAAATGTTCCGATTTTGTGCTCCACGGCTCTATCACTTGCCAGAGGCGGCCGACGGAGGCCCCCTCCCCCGCCGTCTATCCTCCCGAATATCGCCTAGGTTTCACTTCTCCGCACGTCCTACCTTCCAGTAAGTGGTCGCTTCTCTGTTCAGAGAGTTGTTGCTACTCTCTTCTTCCATCTCCTGTTGAGTTTGTAGGTGTTCAGAATGGTTTGATCCCTATTCAGCTGAATTCCTGAGACCAGACGAAATCCAGGTCTCCTACTCCTCCGCCATCTTGCTCCGCCCCGAAATCAAGATATACTCTTAAATAAAATATGTTCCATCCTTCTACCTGGACAGATCTTTCTTTCTAATGGCCTGGAAGGCCAGGTTTCCATTTAGAATTCCTGGACTGTTGGGTCCCTGCCTTGGAGCATGGTGGCATGGGGAGAGCTAGCCCCTTTGTCCCCACCCAGCTCCACCCTGCACCACAAATGGCCGGGCCAGTGAGCCGAGGCAGAGTGGAACTTTACCTAATGGGAGTGCCAGGATCGTCTTCTTTGTAGGCTTCTGTTCCTATGGTGCGTTCTACCTGTTCCCATTTTGGCTGTGGCTGCATTTGACTTTGACACCGCACACAGTTTGGCAGAAGTGCCATATATAATGAATACATATATATAACAAATTCCTGAGCCGATCTGGGTCTAGACCCGCCCTCTGGGACAAGCACTACGATCAGATTGACGCCTCTTGGGATCTCACAGAAGTGCCTCCCTCATTGCCTCCAAATTGAGAGCTAATCACTTTGTTAAATGGGCTTGTACTGAATTCTTTGGAGGCAAATTAGAACTGAACTTGGCTTTTAAAGAGTGTTTAAGAACTGAAACAAGGAATGAGGACAGATGTGACTCTGGCCAGAGGTAAATAAGGAGCGTTCACTTAATTAAGCTGCTTATTTACTATCACTGAATCATCTTTGGCAATATGCCTCAGCAAACTTTTCTTACTTGGGGTGATCACTTATGCCCAAAGAGCTGGGCTTAAGTGATACAGTACAGGATGCTTTTAATCCATGGGTAAATCAATCCAGCAAGTTCCATGTGATTAAGGCCATTAGATAAAAAATCAGGTATCTTAATAATTAGGATGTGTACCTGGATTATCCTCATGGAAATAACATCTTTCAAATGATTTATAAATTCTGATATTCAAGTAGATACAAGAAAAAAAAAAACCATACTCGTTGCCCTGTGTGTGCACTGATTTGCAGGTAAACACTTGAGCAGGGTCAGTTGGAGGATGGCTTCAGAAGCTGATTTTGAACCATCGATTGCTCATGTTCTTTTCTGGTTGGAGGTATCTAAGGCAGGTGCTGTACCTGGTATTGAATACTGGTCACCGCTCAAAGCTGGAGGACGCTGCCCTTGTTACGCGGCAGCTCCCTCCTGTGGTGAAAAGGGAGAACAAGCACAGAATCCGTGCCCCTTGAAGGAAATCAAGTTCCCAGGCACAGAACCTGACAGGGTCAGTGGAGATGGTCTGTGGCCGTCCAGCGCTCCATTCAGCCCTCTCTAGAATTCACGATTGTCCGTGAAACAGGCTCCATGTCTTCGACTAGAGTTCAGACCCTGCGGAGGACTCTGTATGTGATTGGTGCTCCCTTTCCTGGAGGGCGCTCCCATTTTCTCCATGTCTCCTTAATTTCCTCCCTACTGTCTCCACTTTTCTTGGTTAGAAACTATCCTGCAGGACTTCATATCTCATAAATAATACCGTGATCAAAGTTAATGTCAATATTTTATTGCTGAAATATGTTGTCTCCTGGGTGACCGTTCTTGTAATATAAATACTTGGCAATCTTGGGTGGTTTTAGGAAGTGATGGGTTCTTTTTCTCATTGCCTTGACCTAATATTTCCTCTGCCGACATCAATTCCAATCTGTTGAAACAGAAACCTTTGAAACATTATTAGAAGCTGAAGGACATCCCTACATGCTTTATGATTCTTAGACTGAGTAGGGTTGCTTGCGATTAAATTTGAAAGCACCATCTTGCCCTTGTGCTTATTTCTAAGGGATCCAGCAATCCCGTGTGCTTATTTCTAAGGGATCCAGCAATCCCGTGTGCTTATTTCTAAGGGATTCTGTAATCCCGTGTGCTTGTTTCTAAGGGATTCTGTAATCTCTGGTCCATTTGAATCTTGAAGCCCTGCCTTCTGAACTGGCTACAGCCGTGGGGCTGGGCAGGGGTGTGGATGAGGCCACATGTGTCCAAGGACAGAGCAAACCCTTGAGGCAATGCAAGAGGGTAGGGTTTGGGGATCAAACTGGAGATAGGAGAACCAGGGAAAGATAAACAGTCGCCAGCCTTTCTCTCTATTCTCCTGAGGGGGTGGACAGGCATTATTCTGCTGCTGTGGAGGAATCAGGAGTCTACTGGTCTTCATTTCCTCCGGATTCTCACCCCCAAAGGACTGTGGCAGAAAGGACTGTGGCAGAAAGGACTCAGTGTTGCAATGCCCGCGGGAGCTTCCAGTCTCTACTGGCTATGTTTTTCGGAATGCCAAATAAACTTTTTATTAATGCAGGTCCAGCATTTCAAATACTGACCAATGAATATCGAGCACTCTTTGGAGGGAGGTAGTCCCGTCTTGGTTGGGCTTCTCGTACACATTTTAAGTATCTTTTAAAGATGTGATAAAGATTCCACGAAGAAGATAAAATAGATTGGCTCCATTCAGAAAACTCTGAATGAAAGAGTGTAGCTATTTGTACACATGTGTAAAAAAATTTCTCCTTCTTTGCACCCTCCAGGCTCAAAGGGGTGGGGGGCAGCTTTCTACGGGGCCTTCTGCCCCTGGGTTTCTCCATCTCTAGCTGTTAGGGGGTGTGTGGGAGGATGGGGTCTGGGGGATGCAAGAGGAGAGGACTGGCTTTTTTAATGAAAGAATTTACTAATTGGTAGAAAATTCCAATTTTTCCCCCCCATTTCTCACCAGAGGTTTCTAACTTTCCTGCTGGTGGTGTCTGGGGCTGGGTATCAATGAGGTGGCGATGTTTCAGTGATGAGTGTCTTTTGAGAAAATCAAGCCGAGAAGTCTAACGATTTTGATGAACACAAGTATCCAAACAATTCTCGACATCAACAGACTCCTGACTCAGTCACCAGACAGACAGTTATTTAGAAATCCTTCTTCATGTTCCCTGGGGGTTTCTGCCCAGTGGTAATTTATTTGAGAAGAAGTCCATTCTGCTCAGGGACAAATAATGCCTGTAGTATTCTTGTAGGAGCATTTCTCATTGCAGAGATGGCACCGATTCTAAATCTGCATAGGTTGGTGTAGGGCTGCGACAGGAAGGTAAAGGTGGTCCACACTGACTTGTGATGCATCTCCAGCCTCCAGCTTGCCGTTGGGCTGTTGCGGGAGGGCTGGAGGAGGTGGCCCAGACAGCGAGGGCTGAGGGAGGAGGAAGAGGCCCGGTGAGGGCCCCATGTGTGCAGAGAGGCCTGGAAGCAGGAGTGAGCACAGTGATTTGAGGGAAGCGCACGGGGTTCTTTGGGACCTGCAGGGGCGTGGTGGGAGAGCAAACTCGAAGGGCCCCCTTCACGAAGCCCCTTGACTGCTGTGGGGAGTAGCTGAGCTTCCTCTCTGTCAGTGGGATACCATTCACAGATTTTATAGAGGAATAGCCTATTTACCAGGCACGGAGAGGAGAAATTGCTGTGTGGCATAGCCATCAGGGGCATCTTCTTGATGGAGGGAGGAATGACATCGCACTTCGAAGAACAGGTAGAAGAAAAGGAAAACGCTTCGTTGATGCCCGAGCAGGGGGTGTCCACTGTTTAAAGATGGAGGCTGGCAGAAAAGAGGAGACAAGGCTCTCTGGCTGGTCGCACGGCCATCGATGTCACCGCCTCAGTCCCGTGGGGACAAGTGTAAGAGGGCGCGGTGCAGGGAACGGGTCACAGTGTGGTGGGGTGTCCTAGAGGTGGGACCGTGACTGGGGTTCAGAATGAACTGAGACCCCCAGTGAGGCTGTGTTGTCTCCTCCCAGCTTGAGGACCAGCATCGGACATTCCAGGGTTCCAGAGCAGTCCTTTAAGGGTGTATGTGAATTTAAGAAGTATCTAGCACCTAATTTGTGCAAGCACTGAGCTATGTCTTGGCCACTGAAGTGGGCTCTGTTGTCTCACCCAGGCACCTGATTTGCCTACTATTTTTGCTTTTCTCTTCTAAAAGACGGTTCCCTACAGGGAGTGAAAATGGGAGTAGTTTTCTTGGACTCCGTTCATTTACAGCTACTTCTTGATCCCACCAGGCCTGATAAATGCCATGGACTCATTCTAAGAAATCAGAACCCTTGGCCATCAACATGAATTTTACTGCTTGGGTTGAATTTGCTCTGGAGCAGATAGTTAGCTTTGCTGGAAGTCATTTCTGCCCTTTGTAGGCCTAGCCTGTTAGGGGATGGGAGCCTTTCTTTATTCGGTGTGAGGAAAAGCAGTCACGAACACACCAGGCTCCAAGTAAAAGGAATTTTACCAATTCATGGGACTGCCCACACTTCCAACAATTATGGAAAATTAACGAATTCAGCCAGTAAATACTATGCAATGTACGTGTACTGTACCAGGGAGAGAGAAAGGAAGAAAACCAACATGGCAGCCGCTTTACTGGACTTTATAGTAAGTGAGGAAGGAAAAGCAGGTAAACAGTTTAGCAGTTAATCGCAGCTTTTACTTATTTGTGCTATTATTTTCAAGAGTCCTGGCCTGAGCTTTGATTACGGCCCTGCCTCTGCTGTGGGCTAGTTGTGTGGTTGACTCCTTCTGAGAGAGAAACATTTTTAAGCAATAAAATCTTGTCAAAACATAGGCAGAACAAAGAGCCCAGTGGTTTCATATGACTGAGCAGACTCGGCCAGATTTAAAGCATCTTGGCAGGTAGGGTCCCTGCGTTTGAAGAACTTCTAGTTCATTTTTTAGGATAAAGCTATGCTTCATAGACTGCTTTGATGAGCAAAGAACTTTTCTTCCCACCTGTTGTTTGGATGTGACAGCGCGACACCAAACGGTGTCGCCCGGACTCAGGTCCTGTGTTTGGTCCTTGACGTGCTTTGCAGACCCCCAGCAGTCGCGGAGCTGCTGCGTCCCTGGTGCGCCCAGGGGCTGGCCAGTCCGGCCCTCCCTCCCTCTGTGTCCCACCGGGATTGTAAGAGTGGCGTTTCTGGTCAGGCTGGAGGTGTGTGGAAGTCGGCAGAGTGCCTGTGTCCCCTGGGTCAGCTGGAGCTCCTGCTGTAATTTCATCCCGCAAAGCAACACACCCCATCTGAAAGAGAGAGAGAGAGAGATCTAATTGAGTGTAGCAGCCTTTGGTATTTGCTTAAAATGCTAAATGAGAGACCCAGGTTCTGAAGAGCAGGTTCTCGGGGAGATTTTGAAATTGAAGCTGCAGCCCTTTCTCCTCGCGCTTGGTTTGGCGGATTTCCAAAGCATCGAGGCCAGCAACTGAGGGACTGAAATATAATCAGTGGCGATACATTTGCACCACATGAAACATTCTCTGCCTCCAGAGCCTCCAGTGGTTGTGGGAACGGCACACCGGCCACAGCTCTTGGCTGCTGGACTCTGCAGGGAGGGAAGATTGGATCACAATGGTAAGAAACTCCAGAGTTTTCTGTAGACCTGGTTTGTGACCCGGGAAGGCTTACCTGGCATTTGCCTGTGACAATGGCTGTGGGTAGCGTGAGGCTGAACTTGAGCTCTGGGGCACTGTCAGCTTTTTACTAGGAAGGGCAGGGTGCTTTTGGTGCTTTGGCACCAAAGCACCGACTTGTGAAAAATGATTCCTTCATGTCAGGAGCCTTGTAATTAATAAGGACCGTTTGCTGGGCTGTGCCAGGGAAGGACAGTCCCACGGTGACCTCAAATGTGAGCCCTGATTAATGCAGCCTCTGATGTGTGCTCTTCCTCTGAAGGCAATTGTAATATCCAGGAGGCTGCCTGCAAGAAATAATTGCCTGCTTTCTTGATATTTTCACGCGGGGGTACAAACCCATTCATATGGAAGCAGCTCTTTTTCCTGAGGAGTGAATTGTCACAATCCTGTGAGTGTCACTGTTGATCGGAGGTGTCTGCACATTAACCACGACTAGAGCAAACTTCTAAGTGATTTTTTTTTCTTTCCTTCAAAACTGTCATTTGCGGACAGCGACCAAAGGGGCCCAGGTTCTAAAAGAAAGTGTAAGTGACTTTGTTTTGCGGAAGTTCGTTTGATTTGCCCTAGCAGAGCAAACATTGTCAGGGGGAGGAATGCCTTCCTGGAAGCATGAGGTCTCTGGATGAGGAGTGGGGTTGGTCACGGGGTGGGGGGGGTCGGGGTCGGTGCGCTGAGCCCGGGGCCCGCGGCGGACCAGTAGAGCTGTCACACGTTTCCTTTAAGGAATCCAGGGATGAAAGACATGGGTAATAATAAAATTATATAACATTTAGGAGAAAATATAACCTATTACTGTATAGAGAGAATGCCTGAAATACACTTATTTGACTGCACAGCTGATGTGTGGGAAATGATTATTCCGTTTATAATCCAGATGAATGAAGAGAGTGCTGATGAGGGATATGGGAATTTTTAGAAGTAAGTCTGCCTCTCCAACAACTCAGAAAAGGGGACACTGGGAACCAGACTGATGAGAATATTTCATTTCACTTCCTGCCCTCATCATCCATCCTCGATCACTCACTCACGAGCAAACAGACCCTAGAAACAGAGCTGCAAAGCTCAGGGTCATCTTCCTCCGGGCTAGGATCTCTTCTAACCTGTGGGGAAGTCACATTAAAGACTCACCTATTTCTCCTTGACCAGCAGGGTGGGTAAATATCAACATACCCAGCATGAGGATTAAATGGGGCTCCTTAGTGCTTTAGAATATTTTGCCTCAATTCTTGAGACATAATAATTCTTTTCTTCTCTTTATTAGCCTGAGAACATTCCTTTAAGAATTAAAAAGGACCGGGCTGAAATGCAGATAGGGTTCCTACCAGCGCACTTGAAGCGTGGGCATAAACTGAATCATAGCAACAATCTTGTACAGTACTCAGGGAGACAACAGGGAGCCCGCCAGGGACTGAGTCACTTAAATGCAGTAACACAATCTAAGGAAAGTATGTAGACCTCTTTCAGGATTGCAAAAAAAAAAAAAAAAAAAAAAAAGTTGGAAACATTACCCAGTTGTACATGAAAATGAAACCTTTAGTCTAATTGAGCTTTTCTGAACTGCAAACACTAAAATGATCACAGTTTTGTAGGGCAGACGTTCTAACCAGCTAGCTTTTGCAAAGGGAACTGTACTTACCTTTCCTTGTAGTGAGAACTCTGTCCAGAGAGCAGGGGGTTGAAAAACCGGTCTTTGATGGTAAGGGGAGTGAATCTATAGGTTAGATTTTCATGAAGTATCTTCCGTGATGAAAAGGAAACCATCATGTTTCTCATCTGATGCGATCAGTTATCTTACTTATCCAAGAGAAAAGATGGTCACTGTGTTTCAAACCCTCCTTATTAGAGTCAGGAGCATGTCAGGACTTGCAGGGTGTCCTACCAAGTAAGTCAGCCTGCTGTGGGCTCTGGCCTCAGATTGCCTGTTTTCATTTTATTTACAGATCGAAAGAAAATACAAAGAGTTAGGGGCACCTGGGTGGCTCAGTCGTTAAGTGTCTGCCTTCGGCTCCGGTCATGATCCCAGGGTTCTGGGATCGAGCCCTGCATCGGGCTCCCTGCTCCACAAGAAGCCTGCTTCTTCCTCTCCCGCTCCCCCTGCTTGTGTTCCCTCTCTCACTGTGTCTCTCTCTGTCAAATAAATAAAATCTTTAAAAAAAAAAAGGAAAATACAAAGAGTTAAATCCATCCCACATAATTGTAAATAAGTTTAAGTTATTTCAAAGCAATGGAAATGTGTGAATGTTTTCAAGGAATATTTTACAAATATCGAGGACATATGTGCTATGTGCCAAGTGTTTTAAGTACTTTAATAATCCTCATCCTTCCTTTTAAGCAGATATTATTATTATTACCACTGTACTGAGGTAAGGTACAGAGAAGTTAAGTACTTTCCTAAAAACACACAGCTAGTAAAAAGTAGTGCAAGGGTAAGAACAATTACAAGACCCTTACTTATTTTTTTTTAAAGATTTATTTATTTATTTTAGAGAGAGAGCGCATGAGCAGTAAGGGCAGAGGGAGAAGGAGAGAGAATCTGAAGCAGACTGTGTGCTGAGCGTGGAGCCTGACGTAGGGCTCCATCCCACAACCCTGAGATTAGGACCCGAGCCAAAACCAAGAGTTGGATGCTCAACCAGCTGAGCTCCCACGCCCCCCCCTCCACGCACAACTCAAGGCCCTTACTTCCTAAGCCACCTCATCCTACAAACTTTTCAGGTATGGAGGAAGGTGAGCCAGGCCAACCCTTCGATGACCCAACCTCTAAAGCTTCAAATAATCTTCGGCATTTCTCTTTCTTCCTCATATCCAATCTGCTCCCAAGACACATCTGTTCTTTCTTGGTGTCCTCTGTTTGGCTTTCTTGTCATTTGCATACCAACACCATAATTCTTATGTTCCCACTATGGCCAGTTTCCCTTAAACAGTTCCCTTAATCTGGGAGAGAGTCTAACGTTATAGAAAGAGGGTTTAAATGCACTCAGACCTAGAGTTAAATTTCTGCATTACCCACCTGTTTGTGTGGATTTGAACAGTAAGTTTTTAAACTCTTTAACAATTAGTGTTCTATAACAATTCAACAATTATATACATTACACAGTGCTCATCACGATGCTTAGTTTTTTTCTTAAAAAAATGGATTTCATATTTTGCTTTAGATATGCCAAGCACCCATCTTTTATATTGCACACTTAAAACTAATATAACACTGTGTAATAATTAGTGTTCTTACTTGAAAGGGGGACGAGAGATTCTTACCTCTGTTGGGTCATGGTGATAATTGCATTAATGTTTGTGTAAAGTCAGAGGTCTGATAAGGCTAAAGATCATAGTGGAGAGATGAATTGGAAGGAAGCTTTTGAAACTATTGAGGTACAAGATGATCAGGATTTCAGTTAGGATGGTGGGGAGAAAATGAAAAAGCATCAAAGTAGGAGGACAGGTGCATGAACAGTTCACCTGCGCTGGCCACTGATTTAGATGTGACCGTGAAAAAGGAAAACACAGACTCACACCTGAAGCAACTAACTCAAGAAGAGTGAGGAAGAGTCACCTGACTGTAGATACTACGTCACCTGGTAGTCATACCAGAGTAGGTTGTGTATGTTGTTGAATGAATAAAAAAAGACACACATCAAGGAAGAAAAAGTGTGGGTTTTATAGCCTGTCACCCAAGTCCAGTAAGGTATTTAGAGGTGAGTGACAACATAGTGTGTTCTGGGATGAATGTGGAGGCTCAAGATGCTAAGTGGCCTTTTGATTATGTTCCTGAAGAGAAGAAGGTGGATTCAGAGGGTCAGGGGATGTGCCTATACCCATATATATATCCGAAGGTTTTGGAAGTTTGAAGGTGACGTTAGAAGGCAAATTGGAGATAGCCAGAAATGACTAATGACTTTGGGCAGTAAAGTCATTGATAACTGATTACCTGGAGTCACATTGATAAGATGAATGGAAAGATGTGGAAGAAAATGAGTGGATAATGAAGCCCCTCCCCTCAAAAAAAAAAGGCACACAGAATAAAAGTATTTTATTAATTAGAATAGGTAGGGTACTAATTGTCAGAAGGGGGTTATTTTGATGGCAAATTTTAGGGAATTGAATGTGTCAGTTGACTTGGAGTCTCTCCTTGAAGAGTGTGTCAGGAGCATTAAAAATTATAAATTGCACTACCAGTGATATAATGAAGATGAATCGTTTCTCTTGTTCTTTCTGTGGTCTTCTGTGAAGGAGTTGCATTCAATGAGCTCAAGGAAGTGCAAAGCTGAAAATAAGCAAATGTGAACTTTGTTCAGATTTCATCCCGTTGGTCAGCCTTATGAGTCCAGATGATTCATGATGGATGCTGGACGGGTCCCATTTAGCGAGAAGACACAAGAGCAGGTGTATATGGGATGATGGATAAAATAGCATTGAAGTTGTTGCTGATCAAGCCTAATGTTGATTGTAAAATCAATGTGATAGATGAAAGAATAAAGAGACTAATTAGACTAATTAGCTGGATAACCTAGAAATTAAATAGGTTCCAGGGAAGAGATGCTCCATGGGGAGATGCTCAGAAGATTACGGGAGATGCTCAAATGGGATAGTTCAGGTTGTTAGCCTTAACTGCAACTTTAAATAGTCTCCTGTAAATGTGGACACGGGAATAGCATTAAAATCCTCCAATTTATATCAAATCCTGGCTGTATCCAGTACTTCTGGTTGAGCTTATGATAGGCAGGTTCAGCCTCCCCACTGTCTGATTCTCTTGCTTCTGCACTTCTCATCGGCATTCCCAGATGCCTGTTAGTGTTTGTCCCTCATCTCTTACTTCCCATCTTACTCTTGGGATTTAGCAATCCAATGTATGGATTATCTGCCCAGACATCTTGGGCCCCTGAGGATTTTGGGGTCTATGAAGGGCCCAGACTCCCCAAAACCCACCACCCTGAGTCAACCCCCCTTGTCATGGCCCAACCCAGAAGGGCAAGCTTATTTGGAGGCATTTGGTGTTTGGATTCTGAAATTTGCTGTGTTTGGATTTAAAGCTTGTTTTATAAAATTACTTGGATTGATTTCCTTATTTGGTTAGTTGCTGTGTTTTTTTTTTGTTTTTTTTTGTTTGTTTGTTTCAGTAGGGAAATCAAAATATAGGAAAGCATGTATAGAAATGTTTTAAGAAATAGGTAAAGTCTCTGATAGAGAGAAAGGGGAGAACTCACACCAGTATATACTTAATCAGTCTCACTTTTTAAGTAACTATTATTCTGTATCTATATGATTTTAATGTTTCCGACTGACACTATGGCTGATGAATCAATTCATGGAATGTGTGGCTCATCGGCTTCGGTGTTTCTCAAGGGCAGGCTATATTGTCATATGTTGCTACACCTAAGATTTGCCCCGTTTGTGTTTACTTAGCATAGAGATTCTTTGTAAAACTATGTTTATAATGTATGTGTAATGACACTGAATAAGATGAATAGAATTTACCCAGTCTGGGACTTAGAATTGCCTGGTAGGTTTGGGTGAAAATGCATTGACATGGAGTGGATGAATTTTTTAAGATGGACTGAATTGGTTCTGGGATTATATATGTTTCCTCTCCCCAGTTTTCTCCTTCTTCTGCTTAGAGTATTGATTTACTTAATAAACGGGTTTTAAGTAAAAATGTTTACTCAGGTATAACTTCTGAACGTAAAAAGTGCATAAATCATAGAGTACAATGCACGTTTATGCAAAATGAACACAGTCTTGTAATTAGCACCCATTCAAAGAATAGACCATCACTGGCACCGGAAGCACCTTCATCCAGCCTTTCATGATCCTGACTTACAGCCCCTAAATCAAGTTTTACTTATTTTTAAGCTTTATATACTCTCCTTCCTTTTTATTTTTTAAAAAGAAGCAAATAATCCCATTTATGTAAACTTCTCTCAGTAGATCTCTGTGCGTGGGTAGGGATAGAGAGGAATATGCTCACCACACTTAACAGTGGGGGATAATTCCAAATTTTCTTCTTCATTCTTTTTCTTATTTGAACAGTGTTCTTTATAAAAATGAGTGTATGCCATTTACAGAAAATATGTACTCAGTTTTTAAAAGAAACTATGATGCCTCAAAGTAAGCCTTTGAAATGTTTTATGGGGGCATTGGCCAGGATATTTTTCAAGTCACCTGAAGAGCAAGTCTACATGATGCTTTCTGTGGTCCCATCAGAAGTTTTTTGAATGTCAGCAAGAGGCAAAACCCTTCTCTCTTGCTTCACACTGAAGTTTAAGGGAGAGCTGTTACAAGTACTAGAAACAGTTGTAAATAGCAAAGATTAAAATTTGTTGCAAGTTAACTATCAGTACATCTTTGCAAAAATAAGTCTAATCAGAAATAATAGTCTTGCTAGCACTTTCACATTGAGATACAGCTGATGTTTTAACTTTAGCCGAGTTGCCATGAACAAGTGTAATTTCCCGCGGGCCCCAGAGGAAGGTGAGTTTGATGGCCCCCCTGCCTTACGTGGCCAACCATGACCCCTGGGAAAATGATGTCTGCCTGACCCATTTTTTCTCAAAGCTTCCTATTACTTTCAAATGTGTCAAAGTAATATACCCTTATGCACTCTAAAGTCAGGAAATATAAATTCTGGTTTTATCTCAGGGGAAGACAGAACAGAGCAGTGACCCCAAATCTACAGGTAGCCTGACATGTGACTGAGAAAACTGAGACGAATACACTTTTCTTTGTTGATTACTGATTTGACTTCCTTGATGGTTATTGGTCTGTTCAAGTTTTCTAGTTCTTCCTGTTTCAGTTTTGGTAGTTTATATGTTTCTAGGAATTTATCCATTTCTTGCATATTGTTCAGTTTGGTGGCATACAGTTTTTCATTATTCTCTTATAATTGCTTGTATTTCTCTGGTGTTGCTCCTCTCTCATTTGTGATGTTATATATTTGGGTCCTTTCTCTTTTCTCTTTGATAAGTCTGGCTAGAGGTTTATCAATTTTATTAATTTTTTTCAAAGAACCAGGTCCTGGTTTCACTGATCTATTTTATTATGGCTTTTGTTTCCATATCATTTATTCCTGCTCTAACCTTTACTATTTCCTTCCTTCTGCTGGTTTTGGGTTTTGTTTGTTGTTCTTTTTCTAGCTCCTTTAGGTGTAAGGTTAGGTTGTTTTTTCTGAGGTTTTTCATGCTTCTCCAGGTAGGCCTTTATTGCCATATGCTTCCCTCTTAGGATCAATTTTGTTGCAGCCCAAAGCTTTTATACCATTATGTTTTCATTTTCATTTATTCTTTAACCTCCATGTATTTGTGGTTTTTCCATCGTATTGTGGTCAGAAAAGTGCATGGTATGACTTCAGTCTTTTTCTATTTGTTGAGGGCTCTTTTGTGACCTAATATGTGATCTGTTCTGGAGAATATTCTGTGTGCACTTGAAAAGAATGTGTATTCTGCTGTTTTAGGATGGAATATTCTGAATATATCTGTTAAATCCATGTGGCCCAGTATGTCATTCAAAGCCACTGTTTCCTTGTTGGTTTTCTGTTTAGATGATCTCTCCAGTGATGAATATGATGCAAAAGTTCTCAATAAAATACTAGCAAACTGAATCCAACTATACACTAAAAAAAAAAAAAAATTGTGTACCACAATCGAGTGGGATTTATTCCTGGGTTGCAAGGGTGGTTCATTATTCACAAATCAATCAATGTGATACATCACATTAACAAAAGAGAAGATCAGAACCATATGATCATTTAATAGATGCAGAAAAAGCATTGGACAAAATGCAACATCCATTCATGATAAAAACCCTCAACAAAGTAGGTTTAGAGGGAACATGACTCAACATAATGAAGGCCATATGTGAAAAACCCACAGCTAATATCACCCTAAATGGGGAAGAATTGAGAGCTTTTCCTCTATGGTCAGGAACAAGACAGGAATGTCCACTGTCACTACTTTTATTCAAAATAGTACTGGAAGATCTAGCCACAGCAATAAGACAACAGAAAGAAATAAAGAGCATCCAAACTGGCAAGGAAAATAAAGTAAAACTTTCACTATTTGAGGATGACATGATACTATATATAGAAAACCCTAAAGGCTCCACCAAAAAACTGCTAGAACGTATACACGAATTCAATAAAGTCACAGGATACAAAATCACTGTACAGAAATCTGTTGCATTTGTTTACACGAGTAATGAAGCAGCAGAAAGAGCAATTAAGGAATCAATCCCACTTATAATTGCACCAAAACCCATACGGTACCTAGGAGTAAACCTAACCAAAGAGGTGAAAGACCTATGTTTGAAAACTATAAAACACTGATAAAAGAAATTGAAGAGGACACAAAGAAATGAAAGATATACCATGCTCATGGATTGGAAGAACCAATATTGTTAAAATGTCTACACTTCCCAAAGCAATCTACACATTTAATGCAATCCCTATCGAAATACTACCAGCATTTTTAACAGAGCTAGAACATATAGTCCTAAAATGTGTATGGAATCACAAAAGACTCCAAATAGCCAAAGCAAGCTTGCAAAAGAAAAATAAAGCTGAAAGCATCACAGTTCCAGAATTCAGTTGTATTACAAAGTTGTAGTAATCAAGACAGTATGGTACTGGCACAAACATAGACACGTAGATCAATGGAACAGAATAGAAAACCCAGAAATGAGCCCACAATCGTATGGTCAGTTAATCTTCATCAAAGCAGGAAAGAATATCCAATGGAAAAAAAGACAGTCTCTTCAACAAATGGTGTTGGGAAAACTGGACAGCCACATGCAAAAAATGAAACTGGACCATTTTCTTATACTATACACAAAAATAAATTGAAAATGGATGAAAGACCTAAATGTGAGACCTGAAACCATAAAAATCCCAGAAGAGAACACAAGCAGTAACTTCCTTGATATTGGCTGTAGGAACTTCTTTCTAGAAATGTCTCCTGAGGCAAGGGAAATCAAAGCAAAAATAAACTCTTGGGACTATATCAAGATAAAAAGCTTGTGCACAGCTAAGGAAACAATCAGCTAAACTAAGGGCAATCTACGGAATGGGAGAAGATATTTGCAAATGACATATCTGACAAAGGGTTAGTGTCTAAAATCTATAAAGAACTTATAAAACTCAACACCCAAAAAATGAATAATTCAATTAAAAAATGGGCAGAAGACATGAATAGACATTTTTCCAAAGAAGACATCCAGATGGCCAACAGACACATGAAAAGATGCTCAATATCACTTATGATCAGGGAAATAAATCAAAACTATAATATCACCTCACACCTGTCATAATGGCTAAAATCAACAACACAAGAAACAACAGGTATTGAAGGAGGCGGAGAAAGGGTAATCCTCTTATACTGTTGATGGGAATGCAAACTGGTGCAGTTACTCTGGAAAACAATATGGAGGTTCCTCAAAAAGTTAAACACAGAGCCACCCTACAACCCAACAATTGCACTCCTAGATATTTAGACTACAAGAACACTAATTCAAAGGGATACACGCACCTTGATCTTCATAACAGCATTATCTACAATAGCCAAGTATGGAGGCAGCCCAAGTGTCCATCGATAGACGAATGTTTAAAGAAGATGTGATATAGATACACAATGGAATATTACTCAGCCATAAAACAGAATGAAATCTTGCCGTTTGTAACAACATGGATGGAGCTAGAGAGTATTATGCTAAGTGAAATAAGTCAGAGAAAGACAAATACCATATCGTGTCACTCATATGTGGAACTTAAGAAGAAAAACAAAAGAGGAAAAGGGTGGGGGGAAAAAGAGAGAGACAAAACAAGAAACAGACTCTTAACTATAGAGAGCTGCTGGTCACCAGAGGGATTGTGGGTGGGGGGATGGGGGAACTAGGCGATGGGGATTAAGGAGCGCACTTGTGATGAGCACCAGGTGATGTATGGAAGTGTTGAATCACTATATTGTACACCTGAAACTAATAGTACACTCTTAACTAACTGGAATTTAAATAAAAACTTAAAAAAAAGAATAAACCCAATTAAAATTTGTTTTTCTTTTTGATTACAAAAGTAACACATGGCAATTGAAAAAGATTCAAAACATGCTGAAAATGAAAGAAGAGAAGCACAGTCATTCAGGGCTAATGCCTGTGGGTTATATACACGTAATTCTTGCCTTTCTTATATGCGTACATATGCTTGCACTCATATATACACACCAATGCATATAATTTTTACTAAAGGCAGTAGGATAAGTCTTTCTTTAATTATATATTCACAATATCTTGCATGTTGCTTCATAGCACTCATCACTATTTTAAATTATTTATACTATTATTTGATTAACGTCTACTTCCTCAACAGACCGTAAACCCCCATGAATAGGAACCATGTTTCCCATCCTAATTTTGATGGCTAGAGCAGTGCCTGCCATATTAAATATGTGCTGAAAGAACAAAAAACCAAATAGTGTTTCACTTAGGTTCACAAGTAAATATTCATCTCTGAATATTATTCACAAACATGCTATTTAGGTTTTTTTTTTTACTTAATTTATTGTGGCCATGATTCTGTGCCAAAACATGTAACTCTCTGTCATCATTTTAATGGACGTGGATGTTATTTCCAGTCTTCCTGCAAAATTATTGTTTATAATACGCTGAGTGAGCATTTTTGTGCATTCAAGTTTAAGCAATTGCCAGTTCAGTTCTTTTGCTCTTTCACTATACAACATCAAGGGGATAAATGACCTAATTTTAAAAGTGTTAAGTAGAGTAATGGACAGAGCAGTGGAAGGAAGCAGAGGGAGGAAGAAAGGAGAGTGTTTTCAGAACGAATATACGAGCATACTTCATTTTATTGTGCTTTGCAGATATTGCCCTCTAAAATTTTTTTTTTTAATTTTTATAAATTGAAGGGTTGTGACAGCCCTGCTTCAAGCAAATCTTTTTTTACACCAGCATTTGCTGACTTTATGTCCTCTGTCACATTTTGGTAATTCTTGCAATATTTCAAACTTTTTCATTATTACTATATTTATTGTGATCTGGAATCTGCGATTACAACTGGCTAAAAGCTCAGAGGATGGTTGGCATGTTTTAACAATGAAGTATTTTTATTTTATTTTATTTTATTTTATGATGTTATGTTAATCACCATACAACACACCATTAGTTTTTGATGCAGTGTTCCATGATTCATTGTTTTCATATAACACCCAGTGCTCCATGCAGTATGTGCCCTCCTTAATACACAATGAAGTATTTTAAAATTAAGGTATGTACATTGTGTTTTTAGACATCATACTAGTGCACACTTAATAGAGTACAGTTAAGAGTGTAAGCATAACTTTCATATGCCCTGAGAAACCAAAAAAATCATTTGACTTGCTTTATGGCGATACTCAATTTACTGCGGTAGTCTGAAACCCCACCTGTAATATCTCCGGGTTTGCCTATTGTGTTCTGTGCTGAGTCTGTGGACTGAAAGAGGGCTGGAAGTAGAGGAAAAGAAGAATGTGGAGGAATCCAGCAAGGCACTATCTCACCTCCCTGGTAGTTAAATCTGCAACCAAATTCTGAATTATGAGAGCTTAGGCCACCTTGTAGGGCAAGGAGCCCCTATCCACCTTTGCTCCTCGTAGGGTCCAGCTGGCCCTTAGAATTGGTCAGATATATAGACTTTGTAGTCTGCCCGATCAGGGTTACTATACAGTCAGCCTCAGGTAAATAATCCTCACTGTCTGTGTTAGTCCCATTCTGCTGTCTGAATGTTAATGTCCAGAGTTCTAGGAAGCCACATGAAGACGGCAGGGATATATCACCCTGGGTCTCAGGAAGACCCTGTTAAGAAAGGCACCTTCCCCCTCCCCACATGCAACTGATTTGGACTCTTCATGAGCAGGAAATGCACTTTGCTTGCATTTGAGCCTTCTACATTTTGGTCTGTGTTTTAGAACAGGGAGCAGTGAGCTAGCCTAATTTTATCAAGTTCCTACTAGTTTGGTTTTTTTTTTTTTTGCCCTGTACTGGGTGGTGGGGATACAGTGGTGATCAAGGCGGTTAAGATCCTTGCTTCCTTTTTAGATTCTAATGAGGGAGATAAACAATAAACATGTAAACAAATAAACCAGAACTTTACATATAGAGATGAGCTATGAAGGAAATTAACAGGTGGTAAGAGCATCACATTGGGGGTAGGGGTGCTGGCTATAAACTAGTCTTTGAATGAAGTGTAGGTCTTAACTCCAAAGAGGGATTGTTGGTTAAATTCTGAAAGTTGGACAACAATTATCAATTAAAAGAGGATGTAGGAAAATCATAAAAACCAGGACAGCACCATAGACTCCCCTTCTAAGCCTATTCCCACTGCTTCCATAAGTGGTAAGGAATTTCCAACAAAATTCCAAAAAATTCCCAAGATCATAGTGTTCTGATGAGTTGAAGACCATCCTAGCATGAGGTTTGGGACGGTGTCCTTGGGTTTTCTTAAAAGAACTCAAAAGCAGGATTTCTTCTTAGTGGCCCCAAATGACTTTACATTGATTTTGTGCCTCTTGATGCCTTTAAAGATCAAAGGAAAAATATCTTTGACTTATCGAAGGGACTTCCATAAAACTGGCAGATTACTGTTTTCCAGTTTGAATTAATTCCTGTGACGTGGGAAGTTGGAATGGAGAGAAGTAATTCTTAATTTGCTAACATCAGGACTTTGGCTTTTGTTGAAATTATAAACTTACCTATGTGATAGGTTAGACTCTTAATCATGGCCTTTTTTTTTTTTTTGATCCAAGACCCAAACATACTCAAGCTGACTTAAGTTAAAGAAAAATTTGTCATGAGCAATGAGGGCTTTCTGAAACCCCAACAAGAAGTGCACCCATGCTTCCCATGATGCTGGATCTGATTTAGAGAGAAATCCGGTGGCTTCTGTTTCAGTCTCCCTCTCAGGCTGTATTTCTGTTTCACAGTGTCTACTCCATCACCATTCTCCTGTTTATCTCTGACGACTTCTCTCTGAGTTCATTCATTAACATATTTTTACATAAGACTGTCCCTCACTGAGTACTTTCCCAAATGGTAGCCTCAGCCCAGTGACTGAGATGTGTGTGAGCATCTGATGTCACACCCCTATGGCCTTTCCCATTGTGGACCTTGATTCAAGCAGCCATGTCCAGGGGCCAGGTCGTGTGGTCCAACTCCCCCTGCACACAAGAAGTGTGGAGAGTGTCCTGAGAAGGGTTAGCATCAGTACCAATAGGAAGGATGACGTACCTGCTGAGAACAACATACCCACACAGAAGCCGGCATTATACACACCCTCTTTGTGTGCACTCTCCTCCTGTAGATAATCCCTTATCCTGCTCCTACTAGTGTGCAATTAATATAAACACCACCACACTCTCTCTGACTGGAGATTACTCCAGTGGACCACACATACTTAGTGCATCCAGAGGAGAATTTAGGGACCTTTAAAAAAGTTTCTTGTTACTGTCAGATTCCCTAACCAAGGACACCTAACCAAGAATGCTTCAAAACCTTTGCATTCCTCCTCACTATTTTGCAATCAGTGGACTAAGTGATAAACTCCCCTAAAAGGTAAAAAATGTAAACAAACAAACAAAAAATGGGAAGGGAAGAGACAAGTCCAATTTTAAAGAGTCTTTCATTTTTAAAATGAAGAAAGAGGTGGGAGCCTGGGTGGCTTAGTTGGTTAAGCATCTGCCTTCGGCTCAGGTCATGATCCTGGGGTGCTGGGAGTCAGTGGGGAGTCTGCTTCTCCCTCTTCTCCTCCCCCCTGCTCATGCTCTCTCACTCTCTCTCTCAAATAGATAATAAATAAATCTTAAAAAAATAAAAAAAAATAAAATGAAGAAAGGGGTAGTAATACTTCTCCACGATAGCACCTTTTATGGGGTTACGGGTCTGGGAGCTTCTATAGTAGCCTAGTGTAGAGCACGGACTCAGATTTGATGGATGACCTTGAACAAGTTGCTTAACTTCTCTGCACCCCAGTTTCACTGTAACCATAACCACCTCAAAGGGGAATTGGGAATTATTAAATGAGTGAATATTTGCAAAGCACTCAACAGTAGCAGACCACAGTAAGTACTTACATAGATGTTGGTCAACTACCTAATTCTTACAGAGCGGAGAGGAGGGTAAATGACTAGGAGGAATCATTCTAGAGAATTATCGAATGGAGGTGAGGGAAGGGTTTGGGGGCATCTCTGATTGCTAGTGGTCCAGGCAGAAGACCCCATCCTTGGTAGGCCATATGGAGGCAGTGACATGGGGTTCAGTTTTCAGGGCTCCTACTTTTGTATCCTGCTACCCCTCTCTTGCCTTGTCCAAACATACATTTTCCGATAGTTTATCTTCACAACCCAGTGAAGCTTCTCTTCTTTGTTCTTTTAAATTCCTGGACTAATTTTTGCAAAGATTATTAGAATAGATACTAAATGTAGTAGAAATATATGACCATGTTGTGGTGGGTAGAACATGGTACAACCTCCTGTGGTCCAAACTTACAGTTCTTCTTCTTAGAGAAGTGTTTTCTCCAAAGGCTGGACACTGTACCGATGACAAGACGTATGGCCAATGAGGACTGAAAACAAATCGTACCTGAACTTGCATCCAAATCCCCACTCCCGCCAAGGTGCACGTGTTCTAAAAACACGAGTCAATAAACATTAAAGCTCTCTGTAATCGGCTTCCATTTATAGACTAATTGTCTATAGTCAAAGTGTTACTTTGTTGTCTTGGTTTTCTTTTAGATAAAAAGCTTTTTCTGTGCATTTGAACTGTTGTCTTTAATAATTAATGTGGCTTCATTGTAAAGATATTTTTATAACCAAAAAAAAAAAAAAAGGTGAATCCCTAAGTAGAAGGATCAGTAGAACAATTACACATTAAAACTGTTGCTAATGGAGATCTTGATAGGAAATGACCTTACCAGTTAAACATTTATGACCAACATGTGGGCTTTGGAGGCAACACGATGGAAATTGCAATTCATTATTTAACAGGGTAAAAAAGATGGCATGATTGTCCATGTTTGAAAGCAGAATGAATGCCGTTCACATGATCAAAGGACAGAAAATAAAGGACAAGTAAATGGGATTATTTTACTTAGAAAATGGAAGAGCAAGGGGGCAATTTAAAATGTGTTGGAGTGCATGAAGGACTGATCTAACAGAAGCTAGTGGTCAAGTCTCCATTTCTACCATGGAGGCAAAGAATGGATGGAGTTTTAAGCTGCATTGGGGGATTTGGGTAAGATGCAAGGATACTTTCTGACAAGGAGAGCTCCAAGATACTCCTAGTGGGTTTTGAAAGTTGTCAGTCATCATGTTTATTGAGGGTCTACTGTGTGCAGATAATTGTACTTGTTGGGGAGTGAGAACTTCTGTCCCCTTCCAGGTCCTTCTGGCCAGACTAAGAATCAAATTGACATGAGACAGACTAACAGGAGAAAATAAAATTTAATAGTGTACATGTGGGGAATCCACACAGACGTGGAAATTCCAAAGCCAGGCAAAATGAGGTGTATATCATTCTGAACTAAGGAGAAAGCGGGGAGGGGTCTGGGTCTTCAAAGGGAAGGAATGCAATCCTCAGGAAGAATGAAGAAGAGTAAGTGTTTGGTAAACATGTTTGCTGCCACTCAGACTCAATGGGACAAGGAGAGGACTTTGATCCAAGTAGCCTTGCTAGGTTTCTTCCTGTCTACCATACCTCGTTCATATCATAATGTGGTTATCTATGATGATGGCTCTCTTCCTAGAGCAGATGCTCCATCTAAATTCACTTTTTTCTAAGGTTTATTTATTTTTTGAGAGGGAGAGAGAGAGAGAGAAAGAGAGAGGGAGAGAGAGAGAATCCTCCAGGAGGCGCCATGCTGAGTATGGAGCCCAACATGGGGCTCCATCACAGGACCCCGAGATCATGACCTGAGCTGAAACCAAAAGCTGGTTGCTCAACCAGCCACCCAGATGCCCCTATCTAAATTCTTTTTAAGTGGTTGTGGGGGATGTCAAGAGCTTTCTCTGAACCTGCTGGGTCTTGATTGCTTTTAACTCAAAATAATCTTTGTGCCAAAGTGGCCCATTTTGAGGTGGCCTCCCCTTGACCTTTACATCATTATTAATGGAGTTCTTTGCTTTTTGGTTTTCTTCTCTAGTACTTTTTAAAAATAGGTCACAGCCCTACCTTTCTGGGCTGGCCTCTGTGAGGTTTACCTTAAGACATAGAGTGGTGGTAGATGATACCTCTAAGTAACTTCAGTCTTAGGTATCAAGGGTAGAAGAGATCTAAAAGCAAATCCATTGATTGTCATTATTTGTGGCCATTATGTCCTATAAAGTCACCACAAATGTTGAATTAGTGAATATTGACCTAATGTTCCTCCTAGAGGAAATGCAAGGTTAGGTTCCTACAAACTTCTGGTCCCAGTATTTTCTTCAACCAATCAATACATAACTTTGGTCTATGTGTGATTCTGTTTAAAGACACCTTTTTAAATATATATTGTTGATTCGTTAACATTGGACTCATAGCCAACTATACTATAACTCATGCCTGAACCAAGCTCATTTAATACACATATTTGGCCCATAAGGCCCATCACAGCCTTCTTGTGCTCAAGAAAGCCAGAAAGCACTTCAACACTATGCTTGGGGTGGGGGTGAGGGGGTGTTGAACAGTGAAATCACCAACGAAATCACAAAAATGAAAGAAGAAAACCCCCACAAAAAGTCACAGCACTGAAGAGACCATGAAGAAGGACACTTCTTTACGGTATGAAAGCTGCAACAAGATGGCAGAGCATCTGCTCGTTCAGCCTCAGCTGGGACCGTGTGCGTCGGGCGACTCAGTTTTCACCCCCCTGTGAGTGACTGAGAAAGCCCTGCAAGTAGTGATACAAATAAATTTTAGCAAGTAGGCAAAATTTGCAGATATGGAAACTGTGAATAATGAGGATCAGCCCTACTCTGTATCTTGTGTGTCTTTTCTCCCGGCAATGATCTGCATTTCAATATAAAGTTTCCTATTATGAAGCTGGATAAAAAGAGGAAGCGAAGTCTGAGTGGACAATACCTGTTGAGAATGGATATATGTCTCAGGACACCACCCGTATGCTGACAGCTCCCACATCTCCATCCCCACACCCAGCCTCTCCATGACCTCCAGGCTCATAGATCCCTTGGCCTCCTCCTCTTGGAGGCCCCCTAGGCCTATCACACCTGCTATGTCTAAAACTGGTGTCTCGATCACCTCCCCTTTCCCAGCCTTGCTCCCGCCACAGTAAATAGCAACGCTGTCTCTTCCATAGCTCAGGCTGGGACTCTTAGAGTAATCCTTGACACTTCTCTTGTTTCTCCTCTCCACGCCCAGTTCATCAGCAGCTCAACATTCCCAAGGCATCACAATCCGGCCACCACCCACTGTTTCCATGTCTCCACCGTGTCCACACCAGCATCACCTTGTGCCTGGACTACTGCCAGCAACTCCTAACTGGCCTCCTTGTGTCCAGAAGCTTCGGCAGCTCTTCTGCACAGAAGTCAGAATGATCACTCTGAAATGTACATCTAGCCCGTTGCATCTCAGCTCCAGACTGGCTGGTGACTTTCCATCTCATTCACAGCTAAAGCCAGATATTTGACCAAGGGCTACTAGAGTCTACATCATCTAGCTCTCTTCCTCATTCTGTGGCCTCATTTCCTATCACTCTCTCTCTCTTGCTTACTCTGTGTCAGCCATGGTGACCTCCTTGCTGCTCCTCAGTTGGGATCATCACATACCTGTCTCAGGACCTTTGCATATGCTCTTCTTTCTGTCTGAGCAGATACCCCTCTAATATCCGCAGAATCTTCTTTTGAGGTCACTACTGCAACGTCGTCACAAAGCAAGCCTTCCTCCTTCCCCTTCACTACCACTGTCACTCTATCTTCTTACCCAGCTGTATTTTTTTAAAATGATGCTCATTACCATCTGACATCATACATATTTATTAGACTTGATTTTTTTTGGTATGATTCCCTCTCGTAAATATAAGCCCCCTCAGAGCAAAGACACTATTAGTTCATTCCCTTCTGTGCCAAGTACTTGGACCAGTACCTTGAAAATAGTGGGGCTCAGTAAGTATTTGTTGAATGAATGAATAAGTAAACGAATAAATATAGAATAATACCCTCAATATACTAACAAAAAAAATGTGAGGTGTGGAACAATATATTTAGATTGCTCCATTTACATAAAAAGGGGGGATGATACAAACATGTATGTGTATCTCTGTCCTGGGATGAAATAGAATTTCTGGGGCACAAACCAACTAAAAAATTGAAGAGAGCATCTTAAAACCCTTCTATGGAGCGTGAACTGTATTCTGTAGAAGGATCAGAGCTTCTGGGAACTAGTATGTGTTGCTCCATTCTTGTAAAAGAAGGGCTCTCACGGTTTCTTTTTGCTTTTTCTCTCCACTGTGTTGTGTATTTTTACAGCTCTTCTTTATTATAAGAAAAAAAGGATTGACATTTTGGGGTCATTTTGCTCCTTGCCATCTGCCACAGAAATTTTGACATGGGCACACTCTCAAGTTGGCAGCATGTAGAGTGAGGTTTTTTAATCTGAAAAATTCCAACTCTATCTCAATCCCAGTTTAAATGGCCATGTCTTCCTGGTGAAGTCTGCCTCTGTCTTTCTGGCCTCTCCTCCATCGCCAGTGCCTCTTCCCTTGTGGTTTTTCCATCTGAGTTTCCTGCACCAAAATCTAATTTAGAAAAATAGACAAAAGTACCAAGGAGGGTGTCCTCCATCAGCCCGGTCCCTGCTCTGCTCTGGCCCTCCTGTGCTGCCCACCCATGGGACCCAGCCTGAAACACTCAACAGCCCACAAGGCTTTATGCCAGGGCGAGGTTTCCTGGGGTCGTCTTAGAAAAAGAGGAGAATTTAATTTGTTCCTGTGTGCCTGTGCATCCTGTGGATAAAGCTCTCAGAGATGCATCAGTTCTAAGCTTCAGGCTTGGAGGACAGATTTCTAAAGACATGGCTCCCACTGATGAGCACTGAGCAGAGGCACAGACCACATAGAGGTGGAGGAGGACCCCTCCTGTATTATCCCATGATCCCTTAGATCTGATGAGGAATTCCTTACATGGACAGGTTCCATTGTGACCTTGTCTTATGATAAGCTATTTCTCTTCTTTGGTTTCCGGTAGGAATCAAGGGCTTACTGCTAATATTTATCCTTGGTACTATCAGTATTCCCTTTAATAATATTCCATTTCTTTCCTCCTGTCCTGCCCCAAAGTCACTGGGGCCTTTGGACTTGTAGGTATAGTAGGTGAGCCGAGAATGATGTAAAACAAAACAAAAATATTATGCCATAGAGTAGCGACCATAGTCCCCCATAGCTCCTTACCCACAGTAAGTGGGTGCCCAATAAATGTTTATCAGTCATGATGTAGTACTAATTACAGCATGGAGTTTTGTTGCTTTCATGATTCCATGAGCCCCCACTTTCCACTTCTGTAAGCTCCTTTCATATTGCTGGTGACATGGATCATTTCACATTAGCTCATGGCAGGCAGAGCAGGTGGCTTCTCAGATTTTCTCGTAGGATTTCTGTGACCAGCGATGACTTACCTCCGAGGCTAGGATCAGAGCACCTACGTGAGTCTATCTATGCAACCCGTGGTGCAGAGAGCTTCCCCGAGCCTTCTGACTTGCAATGCCCCTAACTTCATGATCTCCTGACATAGTTACGATTCGGTGGTCTGCTTTCCATTGGCACTGAGTGAAAAAGGAATACCTGGGGCGCCTGGGTGGCTCGGTCATTAAGCGGCTGCCTTCGGCTCAGGTCATGATCCCAGGGTCCTGGGATCGAGCCCCGCATCGGGCTCCCTGCTCCGCGGGAAGCCTGCTTCTCCTTCTCCCACTCCCGCTGCTTGTGTTCCTGCCCTCTCTGTCTCTCTCTGTCAAATAAATAAATAAAATCTTAAAAAAAAAAAAAAGATGGCTCTACTTCTTAAAAAAAAGAAAAAGGAATACATAAGACTTAGGGCCTTCGAGCACTGTTTGGAGCCAAAGTTAACACAACCGAAGGGATAAATATTATCTTCAAAATAACCAGATGCTTGACTCTTCCGATATATGTGACTTGAATTTCCATTACCTTGCTGACAGAGCTAAATGTATTAGGCAGGTGACAGCCAGTGTTGATCAGTGTTGTTGCTCTCCCTCTCGCATTTATTTCCTCTTGAAGTAGCTAAGACAAAAAAAAGTGCAAACAAGGCAAGAATGAGAACTAGAGCAGGATCATGGTATGCTATGAGCAGGGGTCACACACTCCAGGTGAGAGTGGAATGTGCTGGGCTTGGTGGCATGACACGGGTGAAAGATTTAATTACACTGGAAGTTACTCTTACCCTGATTTACCCCTTACCTCAATTTCCTAGAAAAGATCATCCAAGGAAGTCTCTTTTCTCCTTTAAAAGCGACCATGGCTGCACAAGACGGGTATCTGTGTTCTTCAAAGCCTTTGAGATGACCCAGGCTTGTTTCATGCAGCAGCTTTTAAATCAAAGCCATATTTCTTGAGACACATGTGAATTACGCAGGGCTTGGACATGCGGCTCAGCTTGAGGACACATGGGGAAGGCAGGGCCAGGGGAGGTGCTGGGTTCAGGTACAAAACCTCTCCCATGAAGCAGAGCAGGTGATGAGGCATGAACACAGAGACCCGAGTTCAGGCACCTGTGGGGCAGGCAGGGGCATGATGCTCATGGGTCCAGCCATTTTCCGAGTTTGTCCAGACTCAGCAGAGGATTGGAGCAATGACAGGAAACCCAGCGCCAGACTTAGACTAGGAAAGTCATGAGCCTCTGAGAGATTACCACCACTGGCTGGGGCTGCGGCTCGAGCTGGGGCTGGGGCTGGGAGCTGGGGCAGGGGCTTGGGGCTGGGGCTAGAGCTGCGGCTGGGGGCTGGGGAAGGGGCTTGGGGCTGGGGCTGGGGCTGTAGTGGGAGGAGCAGGACAGCAGGAGGGAGGCAGGACTATCCAGCTTAGGGTAAGGACCCTGTTGTTGCAAGGGACAGAGGGTCTATAGGGAGGACCCAGCTGGACATTAGGAATAGGAACTGAGTAGTGGGGAGGGTGTATGGTAGATACATGGACACTTTGTGGTCATTTCTGGAGATCATGGACTGAATGTGTCCTAGCATTCATATCTAGAATCCCTAACTCCCCAGTCTGATGATGTTTAGGGGTGGGGCCCCCGTGATGGTTTAGTGTCCTTATAAGAGGAGATAAACACAGAGCTCTCTCCTCTGCCCTGTGAGGATACAACAAGAGGGTGATTGTCTACAAGCCAGGAAGAGGGCCCCCACCCAGAATCAAATTAGCCAGCGCCTTGATCTTGGACTTCCCAGCCTCCAGAACGATGGGAAAATACGTTTCTCTTTAATCTACCCTGCCTGCGGTATTCTGTTGTGATAGCCCGAGGGGACTAAGATATACCGGGCCAGATGTCCATTCAGGAGACTGGGGAGAGCTACATGGGATTTCACTGTGGGTTCTGGATTCCTGGTCCCCGAGGGACCCACAATGCCTGAAGTGGCAGAGAGAGCATGGATGTCATGTCTGGGCAGGTGGGCCTGAGCCACGTTGATGCTTTCTGTGGCCCCACTAGGGAGCGGGGAGCAGCAACTCCGTGTGCTTTGTGTACTGGGGGGTGGTGGGGAAATAGGGGTGGGAGGATTAGTTAGCTCGAAAACAAAACAAAACAAAAAACGCTTGGGGCGCCTGGGTGGCTTAGTCTGCTAAGTGTCCCACTCCTGATTTCGGCTCAGGTCATGATCTTGGGGTCGTGAGATCGAGCCCGAGGTCAGACTCCAAGCTAAGTGTGGAGACTGCTTGGGATTTTCTCTCTCCTTCTCCCTCTGCCCCCCACCCCCCAGCTCACGCTCTCTCTCTCTCCTAAAAAACAAAACAAAACCAAACCCTTAAAAATGGATTCTGAATTTTCCTTAGGAGGAAAATCACATTTGTATCATATATATATTCATTCATTATTATACCTGTAAATGTTATTTGTTTGGAGGAGAGTGGTCAATGAACATTTTAATTCATAAATTCAGATTTCTCCTTTTACTTTGTGGCCAAATCCTCAGGGTGATTTAAACATGCAGATGTAGTGATTAATGCAGAAAGGTGATTTAGGTGCCGCTGGGAAGGTACTCATGATAAGTAAAAATGGTAATCAGTCAGGAAACAAATGAACATATTTTATACAGTTTTCCTGAAGCCCTGATGATAAATCTGTGAAGAATATTCCCATTCTTGTTTATAGTCCCTACAGTTAAACTGAGGCTGCTGGTTTGCTTTTCTCTGTGTTAAATCATTTTCAGAAAGCTCGTGTTCTCGCTCCTGAGCTAAATGCAAAAGTTTTCTGCCAAACTGAAGTTAAACTGCTTTTGGCCGACATTAAAGTTGGATCCGCATCAAAGGAAATTCTGTTTGGCTTTGAGGGTTATTTGAACATTTCCAAGATCAGGTTTTCCTTTTCATTGTAATATTATTTGTGACATCTTAATTCTCATCAGATGACTTTGTCGAGGTCATTCACCTTTGAACTTGTGGCTTGCTGTTCACGGAGCCATGGCATCGTGAGGCCCAGAGGGACTATGAACCTGGCAAGACCACGTCCAGCCTCAGAGGAGGGTGGCCGCCTGTGCCCAACACAGGGCGCTGTGAACCTCTGCTCAGAGACCTCCGTGTTCCGTCACGGAGGAAGGTGACTGCTGGCCCCAACTAAATGGGCACTCTTGTCATTTCTTTTGCCACAGTTAAAACATTTCTCCACCTGCTTTTCCAGTGTAAATTTTGATTGACAGGACTTCCTCCACTCCACTGCATTTTCTCCCCTGCTTCTTCTTCTAACCATATAATTTGTATAATTAAAAGTTTGTGGTGCACATTTTTTTTCCAGTGCAGAACGATATGAGATTATAAAGTACCAGAAAAACGTAGGGGAGAGAGCTATGGGTTATGGCAGCAGCTGCTTAGGTTAAGTGTGACATTTAATGAGCCGGTGACCTGCTGCTGAGTTTTCTGAGCTAACTTAGGCATGTGCTGTGCTTCTGGATTTGAAAGATAACCTGACATTTTGCACAGATAGACTTGCCTGATTAACCATTTTAAGGAGTTGCTGAACCAGGGCCAAATGCCTGTCCCTTTTTCTAACCACTGTACCCTGGTTAGTCTGCACCTAGTAAAAATAATTCTTGTTTAAGAATAAACACTGGAAGAGTAGCTGAGCTATTTTTCTTGCCAGAGAGTAAATATGTCCTCATATAGAATGAAACTGTGAGACTCTCCAATTCTTGGTTTATAAGCCAAGGCAGTTGCAGGCAACATAGGAAGTGATTTTGGCTTTCGTTTCTGTTCCCGCAGACTTCCACAGAGTGCATTTTCATTTCTTTTAAACACTTACTGTATCAAACCATCTAAAATAGCTGTTTCTCGGAGGAGTTACGGTGACACCCTACCCTTCCCTAACAGTCTGTTAGAATTCGGTGTGTCTGCCTAAGATGGAGACAATGAGAAGAAAAATATTTGGAAGTTTCTGGATCCCCCAAATGAATGACTGAATGTGCTGGATAATGACAATTCTGCTTTATAATCATGTGTTAATTAGGCTATAATTCTAGCTGTTGCAACAAATAAAACTCAAAATCTAAGTGAGTTTATACAGTAAATTTTATTTCCCTTCCCCAAAGTTGATTTATCATCACGCCGAAAGATGATGTAAGTTATTGTTTAAATTTTGTTATATTGAACTAATTATAGATTCATAGAAAGACATTTATTTTTGCTCAGCTGAAGTTCGAAATGCATTTCCTGGTCGGCAGGTGCATTTCCTCTGAGCAGCAATTCAAGGACCTGGGCTCCTTCCATCTAGTTGCTCTGTGTCCTTCAACATGTGGCTTCCAAGGCGCTAACTTCCCCAGGATCCAGAAGGGTAAAAAGCAAGAGGGCCTGCATGCAAAGCTTTTATTTGCTAGGCCTGGCTGTGGTGCACACCCTCACATTCCACAGGCTGGAACCCAGGTACACGTCAGGCACGCAGGCATACCTCACTCCCAGAACAGTTGGGGAGTGCAACCCAGCTGTGTTCCCATGAAGAGCAAATAGGTTTGGTCAACCATGGGTCAGTCTGTGCCCTAATAATCTGAGAATAGATGGGTGGGAGCTACAGAAATGGATTTGTTTTGTTGTTACTGGTTTTATTGCATTTCCTAAGTTTTCAATGGAAGAGATTTGCCTCACATTTTATCGTTATTTTCAAATATTAGGAGATGTTTTACTCCGTGGAGTTTTTATTCCTATAGGTCAGAGAGCTCAAAAGGGAAATGTCTGTGAATTGCTATACGAATATCCTGAAGCTATAGGCTTATTCTGTAGCTTCTGGAAAAGCAGTTTGCAAGTGTGGTTTCTACACTTAGGCAGTGGCAGTGGGTCTGAGGGAGGGGACTGATATGAGAGAGATTTTTCAGGTGAGATGGACAGAACTTGATGTCCCAGTGAATTTGAAGTGTCACAGAGAAGAGTGAAGGATCATTCTGAAATTTTCAAACCAATGAGCAAGGACATTTGGAGTAACTTTGGGAAAAGGACAAGGTGGGATAATGCCCTCAGGCTTACACATATGCAACTTGAGGTTGCTGGAGGGACTGTTCTGGAAACAGTGGGAAATTCTATCTGTAACTGATGGCAGAGAAGGGGCTTGTGTCACCTGGGTACCAAGTCTTTGATGTCCTGGGCTAAGCTCAGTTCACCCAGGAAAAAGCGAGAAGAGGTCCCTGCCGACTGCTGGCTAAAAAGAGCCATTAAAGTTCGGATTTGGAAGGAAGCCCGCAATGCTCAGGACGTCAGCAGGGGTTGAAGCCAGAGTGAAGGGGGCTGTAAAATAAATGGAAACTAAAAAAGGGGTGAGAAAATGCAGTAGCTGTAGGGAAGGGAATATAAACACCTAAGTTTCCTTCTTATGATCAGCTGTAAGGCAAAGCAAAGCAGAATCCAGCCAGTATTCAGCAGAGTTTTTATGGTTTTATTGTATCTCTTCTGCTTTTTACATATAAAGTAACATAAAATAACAGGGACTTTGTCCACATTACTTCCATCGGAGGGAGGAATGTTTAAACGGCCGGGGCACCAGCACCAGCGTGTGTAAGGTTGTAGCAGACAAGGCTGGCAGGGGAGAAAAACAATTGTTTGTATGATCCAGTGTCTTTTCTCCTGCTGCTTCATCTGTGTTCTTTGAATTCTGTTATGTATGTGCTGGGCACTCTGCGGGGCGGGGCGTGGGGGGCAGTGACCATGATGGTGCCCTTCTCATGGAGTCTAGCCTTCCAGAAAACCGTGGGCATGTCAGCCTGCGCGAGAGGTGACTCTCTGATGAGGCATTTACGGTGTGCTGCTGATATTATCACCTGCTGGGGTTATTCCCATTGTACAGATGGGGAAACTGAGGCCCCTGGAGGCTTCATGCCTTGTCCGTGGTCACAGTAGTCTTGAGTGGGGCAGTGTAGGGTGATGTAGGGTACAGTCGATCACCCAGATGTTTTGGCGTGCTGTCCTGTCCTCCCAGACATGACGCTTCCTGCCCATCACACTTCCCCACTTCTGTGTTCCTGTCTTACCTCCCAGTTCCCAGCAAGGCTCTTCTCTAAAACACCTTTTCACCTCCTGCTTTTCTGATGCCTTTGTGTTTCTTGGCTGCCTTCCATAGCCACTCCTTATTTTTCTACTTTTGCAGTTTGGAATTGTTGTGGATGCACATTTTAGCCTGTCACAGATACTCTTGGTTACCAGTTGTTTTGAAATCTGCTTTATCTACCTGCCTAGGCTGTTCCCTCACCGTGGGCAAGAACTTCAGCTGTGCATCTTTTAGTCCATAAGGCTTAGCACTGAAATGCAGAAACTGCAGTGACTTTTTTTTTTAAAGGTTTTCTTTGTTTATGAGAGAGAATGAGCAGGGGGAGGAGCAGAGGGAGAGAGAGACAAGCAGACTCCCCGCCGAGTGGGGAGCCCGAGGCGGGGCTCAGTCCCAGGACCCTGAGATCACGACCCAAACCAAAACCAAGAGTCGGATGCCTAACTGACTGAGCCACCCGGGTGCCACTCGGTGATATTTTTTATGTTTAGATTTTCTGTTGCCATCATTGTGCCCCCCAAACTGTGTTCTCAATCCTGTTTGGTGGATGCCAGGTGTCTAGATTCTGCTATAATCTGTCATTGAAAAAACATTTCCAAGAGTGTGAGGTGACTTGGAGAAAAACCCAACTCTATTTTTCCCAAATAAATTCCATGATTACCTGATGAATGGTTGTGGTTACAATATAAAGGCAATATAACATAATATAGTGTATATTTGAAGAACACTTTGAAAATTCTGGCATTATGAGGATATTTACCTTGTAATAATTTTCTATGCATATCTGCTTTTTATAAACACACTTCTCAAGTGATCTGTCTCACACGGAGTCATGAGCTGCATCTGTCTTCCTATCCCAGGAAGGTGTGCCTGCCAGTGTGGTGCAGGAGGCAGCTCTCTGACAAGTGGGACAGACCAGCCAAACACTCCTCGCCATGAATCTGGCAGTTCACTTTGCAGCAGATGTCCTCTTTCTATGCATGCTCTTTCCCTCCCGCCCCCTTCCCCATGGTAAACATGGAGGGAGCAGAACATATATATTTAGTGCTTTCCATTTATCTGGGACAGGACTAGGGCCTTGCATGAAAACTAAGTATCTCTAGCAAAAAGGGAGACTTTCCCCTAAGAAGACTTAGGAGGCAGGCTGAAAACTCAAGACCTTCTAGAACCTTCTAGACCTTCTAGATCTTAGAATGTGGTGTGAGAACTGATGGATGGTGAATCCTTTGAATATTTTTTTTTAAAGATTTTATTTATTTATTTGAGAGAGAGAGAAACAGTATGAGAGGGGAGCAGGTCAGAGGGAGAAGCAGGCTCCCTGCTGAGCCGGGAGCCTGATGTGGGACTCGATCTCGGGACTCCGGGATCATGACCGGAGCCGAAGGCAGTCGCTTAAACAACTGAGCCACCCAGGCGTCCACGGTGAATCCTTTGCCCCAGTAATATTGCTTCCCCTTCTCCAGTTGAATTTTATGGCACTTTTAAAGACCCCAAAGGATGGGGTCTTCTGCTTTAGGAAAATGTGGTATCCCCCAAATCCAAACTGTTAAAATACTCACTGGAGAAAATATCGGCATTTCATAAGGATTCTTCCTTTCCTCAGAAGAAGTCTCTTGTTTCCTTTAACACTGAGTTCCTTTCATATGTTCAGAATACATTTAAATTTACTGAAAGCAACATCATCAACAAAAGTATATAGAAACAACCTTTGCAACTGAATGACAATAAACCCTCCAGACCGTCGTTTGTCTGGAAGCTTCCTCTGGAAACTTACTGAAGCCGTCCCACCTTGCACTGCTGCATCTACCAAGGAGTGCGTGACTGTTCATATTCCCTTCATCCCCGCCCTGTGAACCCTACCCCCCATGGTCAGGCTTGGCCATGTGATTTGCTTCAGCAGATGGAACCTTAGTGGTGTGTGTCATAGGCCCACTTTTGAGCGGAAACATTCTCTGTGATTTTACCAAGTTTAGATCCGCCTCTAGGTGCGCCTGCGCTTTTGGCCATGAGAGGCTGTATCTGGACAGGAACTGTTCTTTCTACCTTGATCCCAGAATGAGAAGAGGCTTCTAGCAGACCCGAACCCAACCTGCAGCCTGGGACCACCAATTATTTATTTGCTTATTTCTCACTAAATCTTTCGGAAATGCCTGAGTGCTGGTGATCCAGGAAGAGAATGAAGCAGTGGTCTTTATTCTCATTCAGCTTGAAATTATGAAACTTAAAACCCTTTAAAAACTAAAATAATTATGAATAAATTGTAGGATGCAAAATTGACATCCTTTGGCTTTTATAAAAGAGAAAGTACTAGCATGCTGAGACTTCTCATAGTTCTGGGTGGTGGTCCCTGTCAAACCACGGAGATATACACCATTATGACCATCCTGGTAGGGAAGTTTGGGGAGCATTGGCTGGGAGGCAAGTAGGAGATGGGGCTGGGGTAATTAATGGGCCCAGAAAGGAGAAGTAGAAAGATAGGGAAATTGGGGGCATTTGATTGCATATAGCCATCCTTCTGATGCTTCTGGTGACATAATTATATCCATGAAGGTGAAGGTCACTAACATTTCCATCTAGTTTGTTCTAAGAAGTGGTGCAGAAATAAGCTTTTGGTGGGGATTGTTGAGGCTTTTAAGCTGAAAGAAAGAGTTAAGTAATGACATATGAGTAGCAAGTTACACAGCGTCGGAATCCTATGCCCCATTTGTAGAGTTTGGAGCTGTAAGAATAGGTACTGATTTTGGCCGCAAGAAACCATTCCCAGGAGGTGTACCATGTAGACTTTAGTCCGAGCGCCTGGGTTTAGATCCTGATTCTACTGCTTAATAATTGTGAGAGCTTGGGCAAGTCACATAATCCTTTTTAATCTTGGTTTTCTCATCCACGTGACGTGTCCCCCGTACAAAGACTTAGTGAGGATTAACGAGGTAACGCACGTAAACCATTTGTAATGGTGCCTGGCTCATTGCAAGGGCTCAGTACAAGATAGTATTATTTGCAACATGGTAGAAGGGCCAGAAGGTCTTTTTGTAGCAATGAGCAGGAGCCTCAGGTCGAATAATTTTAATGAAGAGTTTTACAAGTGTCCCTGAAACAGTCTTATCTTTGGGTCCCGAGATAGTCTGTAACCAAGGAGATTAGTTCGACCCTCACCCCTCTGGGCAAGGTTTGGCGCATGCCCAGTGTTGGTGGCTGGAGTATTCTCATAGCCTATGGGACCTCCCTCATACCTTCAGGGAGGGAGAGAGGACACACAAGTCACGGCAAGGATGAGGCACATGACTTGTGGTGGCATGAAAGCTGGCTTGAGCGTTACCCATGCTGTGTGACCCCATGGCTCTGTGTGAAGTCTCACTCATTTAGAGGAGCAAGGACCTGCTTCTGTCTCCAGCTAGGGAGCCAAAATGTCACTTCTTGGTCAGAGAATATATAGAGCACAGTGAAACTTTTTTACCTGGAGACTACTTTTCCAGTTTGGTGCCAGTGTTGCCACATGAGTCTGGGATCAAGAATGCCTCCTCCTTGAACTCTCAGTCAAGAGCATGTGGCTGTAGCTTCAGACCCCGCACAGGTGCGACCACCAGGTATGACATGTGGCTGTTTAAGGAACATCATACACAATGTACAGTGGGCAAGAGAGCACCGCCCCCCGTTCTCAGTTGTCATTTTACTTACTCTACCAACAGCATTTGAAATTTGACACAGTAAATCACCCCACTTCCCAGCCAACATACTTTGCGTTGCTGGGGACCTCACTCTCCTAGCCTTTCTGCAATCTTTGCTGACTCCACCTCCTAATGCTGACAGCTAAACATTGATGTGCCCGAAGTACTTTTTTCTTTCCATGCTCACTGCCTAGATGTTCCTGTTCAAACACCACCCTATTCAAACTCCTCTGCATGCTGATGACTCTGACTTTTATGTCCTCCGCCTAGACCTTGTCCCTGCACTTCAGACTCACATCCAGCTGCCCCTGTGATGCTTGATTTGTGTGTCCAATGGGCTTTCATCCCTAACCCATCCAGGACAAAACTGCTTTGAGCTCCATTCCAGTTTTCCCCTGGATTGTGGCCAGAGCTCTGTGCGTCTGCCCTTATCCCCTGAGCTATTCTCACCAAGTGTCCTTTTGAGTGGTGGCTGCTTTAGATTAGGTCACTTTTCTGCCAATAGTTCTTCAGCAGCTGGTTTCCCATTTCACTGAGAGGAAAGCTAAAGTCCTAGCCATGGCCTTACCTGGTTCTGCAGGGTGTGGCCTCTCATTGGCTTGCTGACCTCCTTTCCTGGTCTCTCTCTCTCTTTCCCTCTTGATTCATCCCTTATCCACCACCCCCTTCATCCACAAAATTGTCAAGAATATTCCTGCTTCAGGACTGGAACTTGTTCTTTCTCTGCCTGGACTATTCTTCCCCCGGATGAACACCATGGCTACCTTCCTCAACAGCTCCACATTTTTACACTTGTGTTACCTCTTAGTAGCTGTCTGCAGCCATCTTTGGAAATTACAACTCTTCCCTCTGATTGCACTGAGAACCACATGAAACTATGTGTACTTTATTGACTTTTAAAATTTATCTTTCTCACTTCCCATGACAAGGGAGCAGAAGTGTTTGCTTGTTTTGTTTGCTGCTATATACCCACTGTCCGACGTAAAACAGGGATTCCAGAAGGTGTTTACCAAATGAATGAATAAATGAATGAATGAATGAATGAGTGCATGGAGTGCTATATTGGTATGAAACTGACATGTACTCATGTCCTAGGGCTGACATTCTGGCTTCAAGAGCAAACTGTTCACCAAGGAAGTTATCAGGAGAATCTATTGAATCAACACCTTTGTTCACAAATGGGAATTTCTGTTTTCATACAACATAACAAGGGTGGTGGTTTTTTAAAAAATGAATGGTTCACTATATGGAGCTGAAGGTGTTTGTTTTCAGGGCTGCCAACACTATTGCTTATTAAGAAACCATTTGGGAACCAGCTGAGAAAGGAAAGGGGATACACTATTGACTTGTTTCAAACTGTTCAAGGTATAAATTACCTTGTATCAACATAGGCAGAGTTGTCTTGTAGCTCAAGAGTCATTTCATGCCATCTGTTTTTGTGATGTAATCATGTCGGCCATTAATGCACATAAAATAGCATTTTCCAAGCAATGACCAGAAACCGAGAAGTTGCTCTTTCTAGCAGAAGGCAGGGTAGTTATTTCTGATCAGGTAATTATATTTATTTTGTCTGCTCCTGTTATTAACTGAGTTTGTTGACTTGAAGTTTCAATAATTCTGATGGTAGACTCAGAAAAACTGAGAGATCCTAGCCTTCCTTCAGACTTCTTTTGGGAAGATCACGTTTACATATTGTGTCAAATAATCATACCTGAATCCTTAAAGATTTATTTATTAGAGAGGGGGGAGGGGCAGAGGGAGAGGGAGAGGGAGAGAGAATCCCAAGCAGACTCCCTGCTAAGTGCGGAACCTGATGTGGGGCTTGATCTCACAACCTTGACCCTGAGATCATGACCTGAGCCAAAATCAAGGGCTGGATGCTTAACTGACTGAGCCACCCAGGTGTCCCCAAGTCCTTTTCTTAAGATATTCTAGAAAATGATACTTTCTCCATTGGAGGTAGTTTCTTTTCCTTTCCTTTTTTCTTTTTTTTTTTAACATTATATGTAGAAGATTTCAAACATATACCAAAGTAGGTAGAAGAATATCATGAACACTCCACATACCCATAATGCAGCTTTAAAATTTATCAACACATGGCTGGTCTAAAATTTCCTTTTTACCTTTCCCTAAAATCTTCTGTCTTCTTTCTCCCACACTGAGAATCTTAGTTCTCAGCAATACTGGAATGATATAATTAGAGTATTACATAACTACCTATTTGCATCATCCCACGGATACACCTGAGACGGTCTCAGAAAACAACACCCAGCAACAATGCAGTTACTAGATGTTGAAGAGTTGCTGTTCTTTTTATCTGTAGGATACATCCCTCTCTAGTGCACAAAGATACAGTGTTTTATCACCATTGGTAGTAGGCATTCTTCGTGCAGTCGTGCAAGTGTACACATATTTAGGTTAATTCTTTTGGTTCATTTTAATTATTAGGCATTGCTTTTTAAAATTTAATTTTGCTTTCTAATTATGTAAAAATTTATATAGAGCCAAAGTCGAATCCACTAAACAAAGTACTTTCAAAGAGGTCTAGCTTCTAGTCTTGACCACTCTATTCTAGACTTTCCTCCTTCCTAGGTAACTTTTTCTTTCCTTTTTTTTAAAAAAATAATCTTATGGTTTATTCTTTCATCGTTTATTTTTTTCTGATTCCTTTTTTTACAGCTACATAATATTTGGTAGGATGGAAAGTCAGTGAACACATGGTTGATAATTTTGAGTAAGGGATAGGTACATCCATTGGTGAATGTTCCATAATTGAATCAACTGGGCTCCTGCTCATGGGCTCTCCACTTTTTTGCTGTTTCAGAGTTCCATACATTCATCTTTTCATCTTTTCTTACCGGTGAGTCTTTGACATTGATTTTCCTAGAAGAGGGATCACTGGGTGAAAGGCTAAATGCATAAGTACATTTCCTTAGATATCACCAAATTCTCCTCCACAGGAAGTGCATGCGCCATTTTGCTTTCCTATCAGCAATCTATGGGAGTGACTGCTTCCTCAGCCTCACCGACAGTATGTCACCAGACTTTGAGATTTTTGTCAATCTAACTTGGATAAAACCATACCTCAGTGTAGTTCTACTTAGAATTTCTCTTTCTTTGAGTGGAAGTGAACTTTTTTTTTTCATGTGGTTAAGAGACATTTGCATTTCTTTTTGCTTGTGAACTATGTTTTCTCCAGCCTGTTTTTCCCCAGTGATTGATCTTTTCCCTTTTCTATGTTATTACTCCTTCAACTGTGATGCCAGTAGCAAATATTATCCCCAATTAGCCATTTGTCTTTTTTGCTTAACTTAGGATAACTTTTGCCAACAGTGTTTTTTTTTTTTTTTATGTAATTAAATCCATCTACCATTTTCCTGTTCTATCTGGATTTTGAGTTGCTCTTAGAAAATTGTTCCCATTCCCAGATTCACACATATTTTCTTCTAATTCTTGTATGGTTTAGTTTGTTTATGTAGAAATCTTTGATCTGTTTGGAATTTATCCTGGTGTATGCCATAAGGAAAAGAACCAATTTAAAAAAATTTTTCTAACCAGCTCTCCTGCCTTCCCAGTACAGTTTATTATAAAATCTTTCCCTTTCCCAGAACTTTTGTGAGATGCAGCCTTTATTGTGTGCTATCTTCGCATCGGGAATTGAATAGACCTTTCTGATTCTTATTAACTCAAACATTATTCACATACCTGATCCTTTGAGCCATTTACTCTGGGAAAAGTGGAGGGAGGTGTGGCTGTGGTCCTCAGTCTGGACTTTCTCCATACGATGGAAGGTCAGAGTCAAATTGCCCTTTAGATTTAATCTCAGATTTTAATCTTGTAAAATTTCTTCCCTCCACCTTTTTTTTAAAGATTTTTTTAAAAAGATTTATTTATTTGAGAGAGAGAGCAAGAGAGGGAGCATGAGCAAGGGGAGGAGGAGAGGGAGAGGGGGAAGGATAGGTAGACCCCCAGCTGAGTGGGAAGCCCCAGGCAGGGCTGGATCTCAGGACCTGAGCCAAAACCAAGAGTTAGATTCTCAATCGACTGAGCTACCCAGGTGCCTCTAGTTCCCCTACCTTTAAACAATGGGAAGTTTCATCCTTTTACATTTCCCAGATCTTATTTTCTTGTTAACGTTAACTCCCATTTCTTTATTTCTCTCATTTAACCAGCACACGGTTGCAGTTTTTGCCTCCTGTTTCCCCAAGTCTCACACCCCATCCTTTCCTACTTCCAGTGCCTTAGCCCCTCTCAGGAGGACAAGTTTAATGGCTTTCCTCCTGGTGCTCCTGTTTGCTCTCTCCTCCCTCTCAGGTTCACCTTCTTCACAGCTGTCAAGGGATCTAGTTGAAACAGCGGCCATTCTGCCTTCAGCACCCCACCATCTGCAGGACAGATGCTGCTTTCTTTAACCAAGCCCAGGAGGCCTCCCGGCTCCCTCTCTACCTCACTGTCTGTCCTTTGTCCCCTCCGTGAGTCAGGCTCCAGCAGTCCCTCACCCCCTGTCGGTTATCAGAGACTCCAGATTGCTTCAAGTCATTTCAGACCCCCTCCTTCCTGAGGCTCATCTCTCCCAGAGTGCCCAACTCTTCCTGTGCCTCCATACGAGGCATCTTCTAACACACAGCTTCCCCTCCTGGGGCCCCCCAATGCCAGCCCTGCCCCCATGCTCTCAAATTGCATTTAAATGACATTGACGTGTGTATCTGTCCCTGTAAGGCTTGTGCGTGGGAACTCGGGCTTCATGAATAGTAATGTTGGTGTTCAGTGTGGAAAAATGAAAGCATCAGTTGTTCTTAGTATACATCTGTGTGCTAACAGTTACTGTGTTGTCTAGGGTAGGTAATCGTGGTTTATGTGTTTGTCTCCCTTATGGATTATGAGCCTCTTGAGAGATGGAATCTCATCTGATTTGTCCGTATTTCCCCAGGCCCAGGAGAGAGTCTGTTACATGGAATAAGAGCTCAAAACGCGAGTGCTGTTGAGTGAAAGAAAAAGAGAGATCATGATGGCAAAGGCCTGCAAAATATGATTTTGGAGAAATCATGGAAATAACTGAGAATGTCAGCCTCCGAAAACAAAGAGCATTTCCAAGATGGGAAGAAGAGGCATGGTCGTGGAGAGAGAGCTGGGGTCCAGAGAGAAGTAGGGTCATTGAGGGAAGTGGCAGATGGGCACATCTCGGCATCACGGAGAGGAAGCGAAAGGCTCTCTTGTCCTCAGGACTTGCGAGGCTTATATCTGGGGGTTTCAGAAAAGGCTGGGCAAAGATCCCAATGAGAGCTCGCTACACACCCACCAGAATGGCTAAAATAACAAATAGTGACAACACAGAATGCTGATGGGGAGCAGAGAAACTGGATCACTCATACATTACTGGTGGGAATGTAACATGGGACAGTCCCCCCGCCCCGCCCCCTGGGGAAAACAGTGCGACAGTTTCTTATGAAATTAACATGCGTTTACCATACGACCAGCAACTGCACCCTTGGGCCTTTGTCTCAGGAAAATGAAGACTTACGTTCACCCAGAAACCTGTACGCAAAGGTTTTTAGCAGCTGAATTTGTAATAGACAAAAATTGAAATCAGCCCCAAAGAGGTGTATTGTTAAATAGATGATGGTATATCCATTCCATTTGTATTAGTCAGGGTTCTCCAGAGAAACAAAGCCCATGAGAGATCTATTACAAGACTGGCTTATGTGATTATGGAGGATGTGAAGTGCTACAATCCATATTTGGCAAGCCAGAGGCCAAGGAAAGCTGAAGGTATAGTTCTAGTCTAAGATCCATAGGCTCAGAGCTAAGATTAGCGACACTTCAGTTGCTTCATTTCTAGTCCAAAGAAAGAAAAGGACCTGTGTCACAGCTCAAATAGTCAGGCAGGAGAATCTATCTTTTATTCAGCCTTTTTCTATTCAAGTCTTCAACTGATTGGATAAAGGCCCACCTACACTGGAGAGCAGTCTGCTTTACTTAGTCTATGGAGAGAGTGCGTGACTGAGGGGGAGGGGCAGAGGAGGAGGGAGAGAGATCTCTCTCTCTCCACACTTAGCATGGGGCTCCACGCAGGGCTCGGATCTCATGGCCCTGAGATCATGGCCAAAATCAAGAGTTAGATGCCTAACCGACAGAGCTACCCAGGCGCCCCCCTCTGTATTATTTCTTACAATTGTGCAAATCTACAATTGTCTCAATAAAAATTCCAACTAAAGCATTGCCAGTAGTCTAAGTTATCCTGTAAAATCCCTAAAATCGTTATAAAATGGGTTATATTGAACTTACACTCCACCTTAGAGGCTGAATTTCAGGTTCTCAATAAAACACAATCTTGAAGGTTCGAAACAACAACAACAGGGCAGTTCCTTCTCGGGGATTCTGTTGGGAGAGCTCATGGTTAGAGTAGAGCTGCCATCTGTGACCCTCAAGCATCTTTCCATTGGAAGAACCTATTATTTATGATTCTTTCTGTTAATTGTAATCTGTTTCTCTTACTTATCTGAGTTACCTTGGATCCCCAAATAGCATGCCAGGCATCCAAGAGCAGGTTTTTACAATTTACTGGTGAATATTTAGTGGGATTCATTTGACTCCCTTTAGTTCCTGAAGGAAAGAAAATTGTCTTTTAAAATAACAGTCTAAAAAACCCGAGACAGTAGCTTTCCTAACTCCTTTTCGGCCAGCATGTCAATTAAGTTATGTTGTTTTTTCCTTTGAAATACAGAGTGAGGCACAAAGCAGTATCTCTAGAGATTTGGAGATGATGACATCATATTTCAGAGAGCGTATTTCAGAAAGTGAATGGGCTTTGCACTGGGGTCTATCCAAGCAGACTTATTTATGTAGTTGCCGATCCCTTGGGTGCTGTGTCTGTGATGGGTCTTATAGTACCTTGGATAACCCTCAGCTGCCCATTCCTCAGTTAGGCCCCTCAGTTAGGTATGTGGCGGTGTGTCCTGAGTTTTGCATTTCACCTTTGCCTGCCTGCCAAATGCTTTCAGCTTCTGTTTGCACCAATAAGCAGTTTTTCTTATATGCTAAATGCAAACGTGAGAAAGAAATTTCTTCATCTTTAATTACTGCTGGGATGTGCCATCATCTTAAATGAAATGGATGTCAAGAATCATCTAGTTCAATTTCCTGCCCCCAAATTTTAAACTTGTGTGAGGACTCATATTCTTTCAAACTGTTTATTGTACTTGATATGTAGAAAACTGCTAAGATAAGTAACAGATGAAAAAACAGGGGTGGGAAGGTTGTTTTCCCCAGGGCCAGTGAGGTAGTCGTGACAAAGTTGGGTCTAGAACACATGGCTGGAACTTCCCTCCATTGAAGCCTGGGCTGGGAGGTCCTTTTTCTAACAGTTGCAAAGGATAGGAACAGTGCCATTTTCCTGACTAGTCTCCATAATAATTAATCCTTCCTTGTTAGGAAAATCTTGACTTTTGAACTTCATCCATCTTTCCCTCCACCTTCTCTGGAAGCATGAAGTCATCCTTCACCAAGACATGTTAATCCTCCTCTAGTAGGAATAGCAGGACGCTCGCTTCCACACAATTTATGGTTGTAAATAAATTTACAAGATAAGTTAGTCACTGGAGAACGTTTTTTAAATGTTTTGATCTTTTAAAATAAATTGTGACGATCCATTATACTTTGAAGTACTTGTCAGCTATTAAAAGAATAACAGATAGGGGTGCGTACCAATGTAGGAGAAGCTCAAAGACTTAGTAAGGAGAAAAAGCAAGTAGCAAAAAATGTGTATACTTTGATTCCATTTTGCTTTAAAGAAAAAAACCAGCAAAACTCTCTATTTATGGGCGCCTGGGTGGCTCAGATGGTTAAGCGTCTGCCTTCGGCTCAGGTCATGATCTCAGGGTCCTGGGATCAAGTCCCGCATCGGGCTCCCTGCTCCTTGGGAGCCTGCTTCTCCCTCTGCTTCTCTCCCTCTCTCTCTCCCTCTGTCTCTCATGAATAAATACATAAAATATTAAAAAAAAAGAATTAAAAAAAAAACCTCTCTATTTACATGGTAACATAGATGTATAAAAGTGCATGAAGATTGGGGCATCCAGGTGGCTCAGTAGGTTAAGCGTCTGCCTTCAGCTCAGGTCATGATCCCAGGGTCCTGGGATCGAGTCCCGCATCAGGCTCCCTGCTCAGCCAGGGAGTCTGCTTCTCCCTCTGCCTGCTGCTTGTACTCTCTCTCTCTGACAAATAAATAAGATCTTTTAAAAAAATGCATGAAGATCTCTGTTGAAAAACAGCAAACCGTTAGCTGTGATTATCTCTGGAGAGTGGCGCCATGATGGGCTAGGAGGATTTTGGTGTAGACTATATGTTACGGTAGATTGTGTTCCACTTCTTAAAAATAGAAATGTGTTATACATTACTTGAGAATTTTTAAATACATTGTGGGACCAAAAAGTAGACCCAAAAACCAACCCCCCCCCCAAAAAAACAACTAACAACCAAAAAACCAACAACAGATCATAATGCATCTACCTTCTGTTAGATGCCTGCTCCAACTGGGGAGTACTCTTCTAATCCACTAATGGCTAATTGAAGGCTTTTATTTCCTAGCTAACCAGAAAGAACTTACGAGTTTTATTCTAATCTTAGTTCAGTACCTATGGTTAAATTTTATCAAATAAATATTATTTTCAAGTTGCATTAAATTCTCAATTTGGAATGTGTTGCACTCTGTTCCAGAATCAGTTAAGTCTTTGTCCAAAGTCATGATGAAACTGAACATTTCTCTCAAAATGACTATCAGAGCTGGTTTCTCTAAACCTTTTCTGGGTTGTTCTAAGCTTTTTAGCAAAAGCATCTTTGGCAGCCAGCAAGAAACCTGGACCATAGATGGTTAGTTTTATTCTGCTGAAGGAACACCTTGTTCCGAATCAGTATTTAGGGACCCACAAAATCAGTGGTTGTGTATATGAAGCACATTTTTCCTTGGCCTTTCGAAAATGGTGGTTATTTTGCTTCACTATAATTAGAGTGGGAGACATTTCTTGGTAGGGTAGTACCGCTCTCAGCTTTCCCAGTAGTGTCTTGGGGAATGACAGGTGAGTTTCCTTAGTCATCCCTTACACTGTAATTTATGGAGAAGTTTCTAGATACCAGGCCCCGTGCGGGGCCCGGGGTCTCCAGAGTAGACTGAGGCATGGCTCCTGGGCATGAACGGTCTGACCAGACATCAGGTCTGGGAGCGCGACGGGAAGAACAGGGTGCCTGGAGCACGGAGAACAGGTGTGTATGTCCTGCTCGCCCCTCAAGGTAGGCCTGTTGGGGATGGCACAGAGGAGCTGGATTCTGGAAGATAAGCAGGACAATGTTAGCAGCAGGAGAGGAGTGCATTTTTGATAGAAGGAACACAGTTGCACTCAAGAAACTATGGTGACTAACATAACATAATAAAAAAATAAAAATAAAATATAAATTTCACGTACTAAAAAAAAAAAACTACAAACATGTCGTTAAATCATGAACATGAAATTGCTCTTTTTTTAGAGTCAAAATTGCCAAATATTGGCAAGTTCATAGGGTGCCAGCTAATCGTTCCTTCTGACTGGAGCAGAGGGTGTCCGGGTGAAGTAACAGGAGGTGAGTTGAGCGTGATGGCAGGGCCAGGGGTGGAGAAGCCGGCTGGGATGCGGAAGGCAGGGCTTCCTAGAAATTCTTCGTTGTGGGAGGTGGTTCTGTGCAATGTAGGATGTTTAGTGGCATCTCTGGCCCCTACTCACTAGATGCCAGCCGCCTCCTCCCCCACTTGCAACAACCAGAAATGCCTCAGACATTACCACGAGTCCCCTGGGGGTAAAACTCTCCCAGCGGGGAAACACTGAGATAACCTTGAGAGCCCAGGGAAGCATTGAAGCCATTCGTTAGATGCCAGATTTGCTGTGAAAGAAAATGGGTGAGCAGGGAGTAGACAAGAGGTGTGGATACATGTGGATGGATTGCAGTAATCAGGGAAAGGGACGAGGGAAGGAGGGGAGGGATGCAGAGAGATCACCAAGGGCGGAGATTCCCAGGTTTGGACAGTGAATTATGTGAGCGTGTGTGCGTGTGTGTGTGTGTGAGCGTGAGCATGTGAGTGTGTGAATGTGTGTGAGAGCATTGTGAGAGTGCATGTGTGAGCTTGAGCATGTGAGTGTGTGTGAGTGTGAGTGCACGTGTGTGTGAGCTTGTGTGAGAGCACGGGTGAGTGTGAGCATGTGAGTGAGTGTGTGAGTGTGTGTGGGGGGAGGCGGGGAGGTGATTAAAGAGGGATTCTATCGTGATGCCAACACAGGGAGTGCGGGTGACAGCGTAGCGACAGGAAGGGGCGGCAGGGCTTAGTTGGACAATGTGTGGCCTCGTCAGTGACGTGGCGTCTAAGGAAATTGTATGTGGGATGGAGACATATCTGTTGGAAGTGTCCCTGAGCTAGCTTGGGCATACCGGCTTCAGTCCCTCCACCCTGTCCCAACCCCTGCCTGCTGGTGGAGCGTGACAACTGTCACAGCTTAGAAACTATGCGTGTCCATAGTGGATTTCTGACATGAGTAGATCATGCACATTTGATGAGAATTGGAAAGTTCCTTGAACATGCCGTGCTCTGCCCTCCTCAGAGGTGCCTCCTGGACTATCCCTTCCCCCTGGTAGTCCCTTCCCACTTCTCTCATCTGCCCTTTTCCTTAAGTCTTCAAGAGAAGTCATCGGGGAAACCTCCTGAGACCTCTCCCTGCACCCCGGGATTGGTGTAGGTCCCCCTCTTTTAGTCTTTCCTGGCATCTGGTACTTCTGCAGTGTTTTACCTCCTGGGAAGCATTTGGTGACGGCCCCTCTCCTGCTTTCAGCTGCCAGTTCCCCGAGGGAGGGCCTGGCTGTCATGCCCCCAACTCTGTCTCAGTGCCTGCCATTTACAGTCAAGAAGTAGCTTTGGCCAACTATTCAAATTCTGGTGTTTTTCAGAAACCTCGTGAGGTTGGAGACGCTAGGTTCTACATTTAGAATGTGGTTTTCTTTTCTTTTACTAACACGTAGAATTGGAAGGAACCTTGAACTTGATCTAGTTCAGACGCCCAACTAAGGGACTGAGGAGAAGGAGGAAAAGGCCATCCAAGTTGTTGAGGTCTCCCCTGTGGGCAGATAGGACTCATTTCCACCCCGGGGGCTTCTAGACCCAGAGGATGGATGCCTCTCAGCTTGCCCACTGTGCTCTGAACCACCGCCTCCCAGCTCCTTGGGGTGGAAAGAGCTGCGTCTTTGAGCCTCAGGGCAGCTCCCAGGATGGATTTCAAGACCCCTGGTGTGCTGGAGGGGAGATGCTGTGTGCTCCTCACACAGCCCTGGCCTCAGCAGCCACAGCTAGAATCAGAGACCGGCAGCAGGTGAGCCAGGGCTCTGGGCAGCAAACGGCCTCCCCACCCTGGCAAACAGCCAGGCTGACTGGGAAACTGTTGGGTTCTGCACCACACCAGAGGCACTGCCCTCCCCCCGCCGAAGGGGAGATTGAACATGATTCAGGAAGAACAGTTTAAGGTGCCTGGGTGGCTCAGCCATTAAGCGTCTGCCTTAGGCTCAGGTCATGATCCCAGGGTTCTGGGATCGAGCCCCACATTGGGCTCCCTGCTCAGTGGGGAGCTTGCTTCTCCCTCTCCTGCTCCCCCCATTTGTGCTCTCTCTCTCTCTGTCAAATAAATAAATAAAATCTTTATAAAAAAAAAGAAAGAAAGAGCAGCCTACCCCCACATGTCTTCCGTTTCTCAGTCTGGTGCTAGGAGGGTCAGGTGGGTAAGATGACAGGAGGTTTCTAGAAGATACTGCTATAGAAATGGTGGAGAGTGGAACCTTTAATGTTCTCTCCTGGAGTTCGTACTCATCACTGTGGTATTTATTACTGTTGTAAATTGCTTGTAACTCCTGGCGTCCTTTCTGTATCTTAAAGGATCTCTCTCCGTTTGCTAATCATAGTGCAGCTTTATTGATCCATGCAACGGGAATTATATTCACCCCTATAATTTCCAGTCTGCCCCGTATTCAGTGCCTACTGTATGTGGTGCCATTTTTCACTTTTAAGGGAAACTTCCTCGCGTTACACATTCATTGTTAGAGGGGAAAAAAATGAGCCTGGACATTAAAGAACAGAATGTACTGGTTTATGGGGACAAATTAGCTCAGGGGTGGGCTTAGTAAATAAAAACCCATCTTAAATAGATACATTAAATCCGTATCTTATGGAAGAGCACCAATAAAAATGGGTATTTTTTTTCTCTTTAGCCAGCTAAACAATTAATACCATAAAGCTTTCGGTACATTTAGTGCTGTATAGAGTAGGCAACCGTATCATTTGTTTTGTTATTCACGTTTTAAGTTATTTTCTTTTGTGTTCTATAAATAGAGCAACCTTGACATTTATAATTATTTTTCTTATAACTCTCTATGTTCCTGTCTTTTCATAATGCACAAGAAATCTTAAACTAAAAAAAAAAAGAGCTCTTTGGAAAACTTTTGATTAGCGCAGTGAAAGTCAATCTGGTAAAGATCAGTGCAAAAAAAAATCTTATTTGTATTGTTCTTTTTTTTATTATGGGAGCTATAAACTTATGAATGATCCTCTTCCAGTTATTCTCAAGTTTATGTAAATTACATCCTGTGGTTATCCTGTCACCAACATAATTGACTATCGTTGCGCCTGAAATGTATTCCATACCATTATCTTGGCATGAATGGACTTGAAATCTCTTAATCACTTGCTCAGTATCATTGACGGTAGGGAAAGCACTAAAGCATAGGAGAAGAGCAGACATACAACCCAGGCTGACGACCCGAGTAGGAGAATATTCTATGTGGAAAACAAAGACGTTCTTTTCTCTTGACCTTAGAACGGGACTTTCATGTGATTCATTCACTGCTCAACAAATGTTTACTGAACACCCCTTTGTGCTGGGAAGGGCTGTAGCCATTGGGGTGCACCGGTGAACAGGACAGATGGATGGGGTAGGTGAGCCAATACTGAGCAATCAGCTGCAGCTGGGGAGGAAATTAAGCAGGGCAGGGATGCTGACCCAGTGCAGGGGCTTCCTCCATTTGGATGGGACTCTCAGGGGTGGCCTCTTCGAGAGGTGACATTGCAGCACAGATCAGGGTGATGGCGTGCCAGGGTCTGAAAGGCCAGCATTCCAGACAGATGGCCAGAGGAGGTAACAGAGTGTCAGCACTGAGGTGGCTGGAGAATCCGGAGGTGGGAAACGGGATAGGACATGGGCTTGAAGAGCCTGCAGAGCCTGGGTCGCAGGAAGGAGTCTGGGTATCATCCCAAGTGTATCAGGAAGTCTCTGGAGGGGAGAGAGGTCGAAAGGATCCCTGTTTCTCGTTGCAGAAGGCCACTTTGGCTGCTGGGTGGACAACAGACCATGGGGGCAAGAACGGGCCCCGAAACTGTCTTCTTGCTGCTGTCTGAGTGAGGAGTCAGGGTGGTTTGCACAAAAATGCCAGTGGTGGGGCTGCAGAGACCTACAAAGCCAGAGTACATTTTGGAGGTACTGCTGGTGGGGATCCATGATGTCATCAGTGTGGGCGGGAGAGTCAGAGAAGATAAGGGAGGACACCCAGGTTTGGGGCTCACGCAGCGTGCATGGAGATGGGGACGGTGGGGAGAGGCGCAAGCTGTGGGGGGTATCATAAACTGTGCTCTGCTCATGTATTTGAGCTGGATATTAGACATTGGGGTGGTGGCGTTGGGTGGGCGGTTAAAGATAATGGTTTAGGGCTCAGGGAAGGGGACAGGGCCAGAAATAAAGCTTTAGGTATCACTGACATGAAGATGATACTTAAGGTTTGGTTAACTACAGGATCGGTTCTCTTCATTCTACTCTTACTTCGTAGCTTCTGTTAACTCCAGAATCTCCTTCTGGCTCCATGGATGTGGGTTCCCACTGGGTTCATGCCTCGGTTGGGTCTTTCTTCCCCATGCTGCATGCAGAAGAGGCTTTTGCACGTGGAGACATTGACAGAAGGCTCTCGGGCCTGGAAACATAGCCCAGGGAGGCATCCTGAGAGTTGGAATCCAAGAACATTAGCTTTAGGTCCATGATGAGCCACTCTTGCCTCGAGCTCCAAGTTCCTTACCTGAAAAATAGAGGTAATAATAGCATTCAGCTCCTGGGATGACATGAGACTTTTTGTGTATTTATTTGGATATAAATAGACTCAGTATAGAATAGGTGCTTGATAAATGTAGTTAAAACAGAATCTTAATCTAATCTATAGTTGTAGCACCCATGCATTCATTCTGCAATTGAGGCCTTTTTGACAAGTCTGTTTTTTGTCAGAGGCAAAGTACCATGAGTTTCTTCATTTTGTCCTTCATTAAATCCTCAGTATTCAGGTATTCAATATATATTGGACAAACAATGATAATGAATTTTTTTTTATTGTTTACATTTTTAGCCTCCATTGTCCACCCTACCAAACCTGGAGGCAACAGTTAAAACTAATCAAAGAATTCTTTCTGTTTTATGATTATTAAAAAATATTTTTGAGACAAAATATGGCTTTATGCGCTGGTAGTATGGCTTCTACTTCTAGGAAAGAATGAAGAGGCTCAGCTGATTTTCCATATCTGGCATTTTCTTAATTGTGTCATGTGTTTTTGTCCAGAATGCATTTAATTTGGGAGCATTCCCAAGACATGTGAAAGTGAGTGCCAACATCTTTCTCAGATACAAATTGGATTTGATAATGTTTATGTTGGATGCATGCAATTTAGTTATTTCTTTTCACATAACTTCTCTCTAGTCATGCTGAGGAAACGTCGAGAGCAGTGACACTTATTATAGTTTTTCACAGTCAATTAACAAATATTTGTTGAGCCCCTACTACGTGTAGAACACAGTGCTAACGATGTGACAAATGCAAATACGTATTATGCACAGTCTTATTCTCCAGCTTGTGAATTAATTATCAAGAGGAGGTTTCATTTTGGGAGAAAGGAGAATTTTCCCAGAAACATAAAGGCTGGGAGGAATTGGAGAGGACCTGGAGATCTGCGTCTGTTGCTCAGTGCACGTGCCCCTTTCCCAGCAACCCCCAATGCCCTCATCTTTCTTGCTTGACCCCTGTTAGTGAGCAACTCACCACCTCCCTACGCTTCCTACTGGAATTTTGGAGAACTTGATTGTTCAGATCATGTCCCGATATTGTGTAGAGACCTCCTCTCTGGCTTCCGCTAGGTCTTTCTGCCAGATACCATGCCTGCATAAGTCTGAAGATCTCTAGAAGGGCCTTCTGTCTGAATAACTTGGATTTGTGCGATGCTGGAAGTCTGCAAATGGCTTTCACATTTCTTATCCTTGCAGCAATCATGTATGCTCCCCATTTTACAGAGGAGGAAAAAGGGTCCGAGAGTTAAATGAGTCAGCTCAAGGTTGCACAGCTGGTGAAGCAAAAATTTACATCTTGAAATTGAAACTCCAAAACATATGTTCTTTCCACCCAGCAGTGGCATCTGTGATTTAGGAAAGCATTTCGTGATCGATAGCCAAACACATTGTCTAAGCAGAATGAAGGGCAAGACATCAGTACATGCAGGACTTGGCTGGGGTTTTGTGGAAGTGGGTACGCACATTCTTTCTTGCCATGGGCTGGGTGATGCCAATGGAGGTGTTCTCAACAAGACACTAGACTCCTCAGCAGAAAAAGCTTTTTCCTCTTGTAAAATATCTCATGGTTTTGGTTGCGCAATGAGAAGCGTCCCTGGAGAAACAGAGCCTTTAAGACTTTAGTATAGATGAGCTGTATTAAGTCCATGGAATGGAAGGTTAATTTTCCCCCGTCATACTGGGTTGCACATATAAGTCCTATCTTGCTGGGTCCTCTGTGCACCTGTACTATAAATACATAAGTTGCCCTCCACATCTTGTTTGAACTTTCTTCCTATGGCCTTGATTTATCCATTTCCTTTGAATCCATGCAATCTTTGCTTTCTGCCATTACTAAGGAAGTCCTAATTTGGGAAAATACATTCCCAAATGTCTTTTCAGGAAAGATGTTTGAGTTTAAATATGTCTAGAATTGGGGCTTTTTTCTGTCATGTTTCCAATTTAGCTCTTCAAGCCATTGTCAAGAATTGAGTTAGCCGATAATGTGCTCACTCTTTCTTTTAGTAAATAATTGTATACATTCCTGCTCTAGTCTAGGAACTTTACAAGATATTGAGAATACAAAAAGAAAAAAAAAGACATGTCAGGAAGAGCAAAGAAGTATTCATAGAAAAAGTGATGTTAGAAAGTCCTTAAAAGATTAGGTAGGAAGTATATTGTCATGGAAAGACTTTCTTTCTCCTAAGCCTTGGCCCAACCTATTAGTAGGATCTCTAGTCTTCTCTCAGCCCTGCTGAAACAGAGCCCTTGTCATGGAGGAATTGCTAGTCTTGGCCCTGACTAATATTGCTGGTCATAATTTCTTAGTCTCTCAGTCATGTTCCACAGCTTGTTGTGTCTTGTTTCTTCTCTAATGGTGGTGATTGGGACCGGGGTGATACCACTGGAGAAAAGGCGGAGGTGATTGGACTATGCATTGATTTTGAAGTTAGAACTGGTAGGACTTGACCAACTGGATGCAAGAAAAAAGAAAGAGAGAGAGAAATCAGGGGTGGTTCAAGACACAGAACGATGGAGTTGCCATCAACTTACATGCCTATGGGAGAAACAGACATGTGAGTTTTGAGATAGCTATTATTCATTTAGCTCTTTATATATATTCATTTATATATATATATTATATATATTTACATGTTCATATATTCATTTAGCTCTTTGAATCTAGAGTTTGGAGGGGGAGGTCCAGGGAGAGATATAAATGTCGGGCCAGTGGTATTTAACGTCATGAAATTGGATGAGATCATCAGTGGAACCAGAAAAAAGATGCCCACAGGCTGATTCTTGGGGGCACTCTAACATTTAGAAATGTGAAAGATGAGTAGGAACTGATAAAGGAGACAGAGAAGGAGGGGCCAGACAGGAAGGAAGGAAATCAAGAATTCAGTCCTCAAAGCTAGAGACAAATGTTCAGGGAGGAGAGAGATGCCAATGGAGGTCACTTACATTGAAGACCTATTGCTGATTTATCAACATGGAGGCTGTTGATAACCTCAACAAGGGAATTTTCTATGGAGTGGTAGGCATTGGAGATAGTGAGGACAGGCATATTGTGAAATACCCTGTGAACGGAAAATGGGTAATGAGATAGTAGCTGGAGGGGAAGGTGGAATCAGGAGGGTATTTCTTTTATAAACATTGTCCAGCTCCTGCTCTTCCTTGTCTGTGTCTATGACAAACTTTTGTGTTACAGTGATTTTAGGAACTTTTCTTTTACCCAGCCAGTCCACCTTGCTTGCTGTGTGAACCACACTTGCTCTCCTTTCTGTATATTTCCAGGATCTATCTCTGAGTTCTGTGGTCCCAGGAAAACTAGAGTCATCCTTCTTAAAGCCCTGAAGTTTCAGTACTGCCTTTCCCTTTCTTTCCCAGCCCGGTCAGCCTTATCTTATCTCTGAGAGTACACACTGTTTACTAAGAGTCAGGTTTCCATTTGATCATATCTCTTTGACTTAGGCTTAATCCCCTAGTGACTCTTCCAAAAAACCTTGCAAGCATCCCCATCTTGTCTACAGTTCTAACTAAGGGCAGACTGTATTTAGCACATCCTCGGGCAAGAAGAAATGGAATCCATTCATCAAGCAGAAAGCAAAGCAATTCCCCGTTGGAGAAGGGACAGAGAAATAATGCCCAAATGCCCGTTGAATATAGTGAAAGCTAATTGTTGCCTAGGAAGACAAATTTTAAAGTTAATTTTGAGTTAAATAAATAAAAACACATTTCTTAGTAAGGTGTTTTTATTTGGACGTTTTTATTGCTAACTTTGTACAATGTGCATTCAATTTCTTCCTGGTGAACCTCAAATGAAAGAGAGAACATACGGGCAAAATATCCCCAAAGTTTTTTTAGACTTCTCTGACACAATTCTTAATTACCAAAACCCCAAGGTGACTTGGTGTTTTTCTCCCTGCCTCCCTCCCTTCCACCGGCCCTACAAGGAGATGGTCGGATCAGGGAGAGCCAGTTAAGTAGCAGGCTGCCTTGAGGACTCTCAACCACGGGGCACCTAGAGAGGCCACCTGCCTTGTCCCAGTCAGATCTTGGACTGGTCTCCCCCTGAGCCGCAATCCCCCAGGTGAGCCATGGGGAATCCTTTGCTGTAGACAGAGCTTTTTACTCAGTGCTGCTTCTGCCCCAGGTCCGAACAAGAAGCCATCGTCAGCACAGGCAGGGAGCTTGGAAGGCTCACATTCATTTTTATTTTTATTTTTATTTTTTTTATTTGAGAGAGAGAATGAGAGAGAGAGAGCATGAGAGGGGAGAGGGTCAGAGGGAGAAGCAGACTCCCCGCTGAGCAGGGAGCCCGATGTGGGACTCGATCCCAGGACTCCAGGATCATGACCTGAGCCGAAGGCAGTCGCTTAACCAACTGAGCCACCCAGGCGCCCTCACATTCATTTTTAAATTTAACTGATATATTTTGATATTCCTCTGCGTGGCATTGCTGTTGGACGGCAAGACGTATTTCTCCCAAACACCTCCCAAAACATTCCCCAGGCAAAGTATACCATGTGTGCCCCTGACTCTGATTACTATTTGCATTAAACTCTTTGTTGTTGTTGTTGTTCATAAGGTAGATATCCTGATTTTAGGACAACCAGGTGTGGAGGTTTTGGGCATCCCTGTGGAAACCTTTATTTGGTCAGATTGCTCCTTGGTTATTGGTGACCCTGACTCGTGTGGGTGAGACAAGGCAAACATTTGTACAATAACTTCTTGATATCTACACCTCCTCCTATAATCCAGACTCCCTCTCTAAATAATACGTTCCTCTTATCGTTCCCCTGCCTTTAATATCTTCCATCCCTTATTTTTCAGTATCCGTTTTAGAAATTCCTCATTTGTCTTTCTTTTTCCATTTGTATTACTTTTCTGCCTTATGGTGATACTGAAATAATGATCACCCTATTAGAATAAACCCCCATACAAAACTGTAAAAAATAAAATAATCTGCTGCCAGGACCCTTCTTCCGTGAGGTGATCGTCTATAACCAGACACAAATACTGAGGACGGAGCCGTGATCTTTGACCACCAGAGAAACTTTGACCTAATTCTTTGCTCATCGTGCTAGGTCCTGCCATGTTTCCCTGCCCCTTCTCGGGGTCTTTGACATAAGGGATTGAGATCATCTGTTGTTGGGAAGAACATAATCTTCCTGAGGGCTGAGCTGGGCATACTTCTAATTGGTCTGACTGAGGACTGATTTTGTAGCAGGAGGCATAGTGAAATACAGAAACTTTGTATTCTCACTCTGACATACCAGCGCGGAATCGGATATTTTAATTCTGTTACTTTGCCCTCAGCTGTGAACACATCATCTCTATCATTTTCCACCTCTCCGTAATTGGAATAAACAATTACACCCGGGTCATTTTGACCTTGACATCAAATCACTGATGCTTTGCAGGTCTTTGCCCATGAAAAAAAGCTTTGAAAGTATATTCTTTTATTCGCCAACAGAGTAGAGTGGGTGTAGAGATCAAATCTAAGAATTGCGTAAGAGTTAAAAGCAAAAGGTCAAGCAGAGAACAAGGAAAGAAATAGGATTTTAGTGTATTTCTCCTTGTTTCTCTTTGCATAACTCCAACTTAAGTACCTCTATGCCACAGAGTTTTCAGTTGACCAAGGTCTCTGCTTATCTGGGCGGGGTACCCTAAGCAGGAACTTGAGTAATTCACATCGTTATCCCTAGTGAAGTGGTTCACACCTTTTATTCGCTCCAGCAGAGCCTGGGAACCTGCCCAACCCCAAATGTCTGCTGCAGATGACATGATAGGGCCTCTGTGCTCATAAAATCGAAAGGTAGACAACATCCAGGGTTAGTGGGTTCTATAACTCCATGGAGCTCTTAATGGGATGCTTGTGTGTGTTAGGGGTCTAGTGTTAGTATCTTAATCTCCCGTGAAATATAACTCTTGCCACTGTGGAAAGACTGCTGGAATGGATGTCTGTTATTCAAGTCAGTTTGGCCTGAGTCTTACATCAGTTTATATTATCCAAAGAAGGGCATACCAAGTCCAAGTGGCGTATTTCTCAGTCTGCTGCTTCAATACAGCTCAGAAAATCTTCGCTGTTTTTTTTCCTTCAAAGAGTATTCAAGGGATTTGTTTTTCTCCCCTAGCAAAGTGAGGTATTCACCATTTCTGGGGGATTTTATTTATTATAAAATTTATCATTTTTATTTTATTTTTTTTAAGATTTATTTATTTATTTATTTTTTAGAGGCGGGTAGGGGCAGAGGGAGAGGGAGAGAGAGAGAAAGTCCTAAGAGAATCTGTGCTGAGTGTGGAGCTGGACGGGGGGCTCGATCTCACAACCCTGGGATCAACAAGAAGAGGTTTAATCAACTTTGCCAGGGAGGTGCCCACTAGGGGATGTTATTAGATATTGTTTTAAATACCATGTGTTACCATGGGAGTATCGTAAGTAATACCTAATCAGGGTCCTTTGGAAGAGATATACACATGTATTATATGGAGAACCCCACTTATGAAAACTGTTGGTATAGATCATTAAAACCCTTCGGGAGCATAGGCAATTATACAATGTGCATTAAATTGCAAATGCTTTTCTTATGAATTAGAAAATTGGCCACAATGTAGCATGTACACCAGGGGTTGACAATTTCCAATTTGTGAATAATTATATTTTCACACTCTAAAAAGCCTTCATTAACCTACAAGATTAGGACTTCAGTTATTACCAAAATCTGAAAAGCGGCTTGTGGTTTCTCAAAATTTCCTCCTGTTCCAGGCCCATGTGATTATCCCTCGTGACCTCCCCGTCAGCTTGGAAGCCCCACCCAACACCCCAGCTTCTTAATGGTTTTTCATAGTCTTGGTTCCCGGCGCCTTTCCATCCTGGTCACCCATTACCGTGATTGCACTGGAAATCTGATTATTGGCACTGACAGCATCACCGATGAGGGCGCACGTACTCTCTCTTCTGCTCGCTAGCTTGTCGGCTCGTTGTTGTCGGCCCCTTAGTCATTCTTAGCTCCTGAGTGGACCAACGGCCTCTGCTTTTAAAGCTACCCAGCACCGCCTCTGTCTTCCGCTTCCCGCCTTGCCCATCCTCGATTCCACGGTGCGTCTTTGTATTTGCAGCCTTGACGGAGTCCTCAGCCTGCACCTGCAGGGCCCCCCTAACACCTTCAAAGGTGGACGTAGCCGGAGGAAATGGCCCAGCTGTGCTGATCTGTATCATTTTGAATTCATGGTCCCATGGTACAGATTGGTGCCCATCAGGGCGCAGTGATCCTGCTGCCTTTCCCTACAGCATTGACTTTGGGGCACCCTGGAAAGGGCCTTCTATGCCTTCTTCTCCTAAACCTCCTTGCCTTTTGCAATCACTCCACCTCCTCGGCTCACGGCCTTGTCTGCTACTCACTGAGGGAGAAGAAGCCCACAGCCCAGAGCTCTCCTCCTCTCAGCATCAGAGCCGAGCCACTCTCCATCTTCATGACAGTGCCCCCTGCTGTCCAAGGCAACCCTGCGTTTGTGTCTGGTTCCCGTTGTCCCTTGTCTCTGCAGGAACTTCACTCCTCGGACGGTCCCCTTTTCCTCCTGCGTGAACAATATTTCTCTTTCTGCAAGATGTTTTGTGACAGTAAATAAACATGCTAGCAAACGAATAAACAAACTAAACGACTCTCTTACGCTCTCTCTGTAGAGTCCTAATACTCTCTGTTTTCATTTTTTTTGACAATGAAACTTTGTAAAAGAGTTTTCTATGCTTTTTATTGCCACCTCCTAACTTCTCTTAGGAGGTTTTGTTTTGGGGGGCCACTTTATTCCATGTGTTTTCTTTTGTTTATTGTGATATACATAAGAGTGAATATAGTGTGTATGTGCTATTTAAAGAATAATGAGTTGAACACACACACATACCACCCAGCTTATAAAAGACCATTTCTAGTGCCTTTGAGCCCTTGTAGATGTCTCTCCAGTTGCCTCTCCCCTCTCTTGCCACCTCCCCCATCATCCTGAATTCTGGGTTTCTAGACCCTCAGTCCCTTGCCCTGAAACCACACCATCTTAATCATTCTGCTCTTTACTAGAAGTCTTTAATATCTGCTGGAGCACATCTCACATTGTTAATCTCCTGCAGGAAAATCTTGGCTACTCCTGATCCTTTTGAAATTTACATATGAAATTTAGAATTAACCTATAAAGTTACACACATATACAACCCTGTTGGGATTTCTGTTGTACTTGCATTGAATATATAGGTTCTCATATTCACGAACACATAAATCTCTATTTAATTAGGTCTTTTCTCTTTCAAATTTTTATTGGGATATTTTTCAGAAGGGGTGAATGATCACTTAGGTACACACCACCTAAATTCAATATTTGTTAAGGTTTGCTACATCTGCTGTGAATATGACCATCCTTCCTGAAAAGTCAAGGTAAATACTTAATTTTTCCCCTTGGGTTATCAATTTTCAGACTAAGGCACTGGTGTAAAAGTCTCTTCCAGTGTTGACAAATTCGTGTAACTGAACCCATTTGAAAATACCCTGTAGACAACATGTGAATGTCACTTCAAACCCCTTCCCTGAAAAATAAGGAATTCTTTATACAGCACAGGCTATCTGTTATATCTCATCAGGAAGCACAGAGCCCACTACTTCTCTATATTCAGTCGACACTCAAATCTCAATCGTCTCCAAACTATTTTAGAGCTTTTTTTTTTTTCTCTAGCTGATACCCAGTCAAGGACCATGTATTACTTCCTATCAATATATCTTCTTATCCTATCATACTCTAGACAAGTTCTGACACATTGCTTTTCACGGCATGAACTCCCCCAGGTCAGATGTACTGTGGAATGTTTCGTATTCTGAATTTGTCTGCATATGACCGAGCAATGCTGTGAATGCCATTTGCCTTGTTTCTCCCTGCTGTAAACTGAAGTAGGTCCGAGGGCTGGCCCGGGCTCAGGGTAGACACACCTGGCCAGTGGACTTCATCGTGCTTCCCAGTGTATCCCATCAGGTGGGGGTGGACAGGTTGACCCATCATTAGGATGATAGTGCAGGTCACTTGGTGAAGCTTGTCATCGCCAAGTTTTTTTTTTTTTTTTTAAGGATTTTATTTATTTATTTATTTATTTATTTATTTATTTATTTATCTGAGAGTGGGAGAAAGAGAGCACGAGCAGGTGGAGGGGCAGAGGCAGAGGGAGAAGCAGATTCCCTGCCAGGTGGGGAGCCCAATGTGGGACTCGATCCCAGGACCCTGGGATCATGACCTGAGCTGAAGGCAGACGCTTAGCCCACTGAGCCCACCAAGTCTTTTTATTATAGAAGTATAGCTTTCCCTTTAAAATGAGTAATCAACTTCACCCCTAGGTGGCTTTTTGGGTTGAATTGTGTCTCCCCCCCACAAAAAAAAGAAGCTACGTTGGAGTACTAAGCCCTAGTACTTCAGAATGTGACTTATTTGGAGACGGGGTCAAACAGAAGTAATCAAGTTAAAATGAGGTCACTAGTGTGGGCCCTGAACCAGTCTGATGGCCGTCCTTATATGAAGGGGACATTTGGACAGAGAGACAGCCGTGTACACAGGGGAGACGTTGTAAGGAGACACAGGGAGGAGATGGCCATCTGGGAGCTGAGGCAAGTGGCCTAGACACAAACTTTCCTTGCTCCTCCAGAGGGAGTGTGGCTGTTAAAAGTTTTGCCTCGTCATCTGGACATAAAGGAATTTCCTACTGTTCTTTCTGAGGAGTTAGGGTAAATGAACACTTTTCCTTTAACTATTAATTTGTGGGATAAGGAATTGATGTAATAATTATAGTCAGTGATAGAAAAATTAGTTTTTTTCTCTCCCTCTGTTTCTTTATTACATGGGACTTACATTGGGACTTACTCAACCAAATTTGGTCAGTGGAAACCTCTTGGAATGTTCTTGGGGGAAAAAATAACAAACCAAACCAACAAACAAAAAGAATATTCTTGGGTTTGTTACTCCTGTTCTCAGTGGTCGTTGATGGCTTCCTTGCTTAGGCAAAGTATGCCCTAAGCGCACCTTCTTCTTTTCCAGGCTTAGACCTGAAATCAGGAATTAATTAATCCAAGGAATATGGGATGCATTTGTTTTAGGCCCTTTTGTTGGATAAAGCCAGGATGTATGTTTTTAAGACTCGTGAGTTCATTTTAGTATTCCATTTTACGTTTAACATTACAAGAATTTTTCTTAACTTACTTGGTTGTGTACTTCTTTTCCCTTACATGTAAAATGTTGTTTCTTAATAAAATTAACATGGGGGCGCCTGGGTGGCTCAGTCGGCTAAGTGTCTGACTCTTGGTTTCAGCTCAGGTCATGATCTCGGAATCCCCGCATCAGGCTCTGCGCTCAGCCAGGAGACTGCTTGAGGTTCTTTCTTTCTCCCTTTCCCTCTGCCCCTCCCCCCACTTGCCCATGCAGGTGTGTGGGCACTCTCAATAAATGAATAAAATCTTTATTAAAAAATTAATATGTAATCTGGGGCGCCTGCGTGGCTCAGTTGTTAAGTGTCTGCCTTTGGTTCAGGTCATGATCTCTGGGTCCTGGATCGAGCCCCACATCAGACTCCCTGCTTGGTGGGAAGCCTGCTTCTCCCTCTCCCACTCCCCTTGCTTGTGTTTCCTCTCTGGCTGTCTCTCTCTGTCAAATAAATAAAATCTTTTAAAAAAAATTAACATGTAATATTATTTGCTTTATCTTACAACATATATGAGATAGTTCCAGAATTCTCATACGATATTATGCCTCTATCGGTCATTCCCTTTTTCTTACACACAAAAGGCAACATATCATATGTACTGTTCAGCCATTGCTTTTTTTCCCCACAGTATATATTATATCGTGGCAATCTTTTCAAATCAGTACAGAGAAATCTTTTTCTTTCTCAAGCTGCATAGTATCACATGTGTGAGTGTGTCATCAATTTATTCCATTGGTCCCCTGCTGATAGGTATTTTTTACCCTCAATATTTTACTACTACAAAGAACCCCATAAGAAGAATCTTTGTGTGTATTGTTTCTTTTTGGAAGGTACATTTGCAAGGTAGATTCCTAGAGGGAGTATTTCTGAGTCAAAGGGTAACTTACATTTTTTATTTCCATCCTGGAAATTCTTTTAAGAAAAAGAATGTTAAAAAAATAGGATGTAGCCAAAATTATCATACCAACAAAAAAATTGGTTCTTTAGACAGACAAGGCACTTGCCTCCATTTGCTTAGATTATTACAGGAGGCAGGAATCCTGGAGAGAACACAGAGGAGTAAACCAATAAGGTGAAATTTCAAGCCGCTTAGAGGGCATGTTCTGAAGGAAGACTGAGCGATTGGATTTAGCCAGTGGATGAAATCCTTTGATGTCCTGGTGTTTGATAAAGCAAGAAGACTTTTGGACATGAACTTGGAAGTCGATGTAAGTACCATTCTGGAGATTTTGCTGAAACAAAGGGAGCAGTCTTTCCCCAGCTACTCGGCACCGAGGAATGGAGCGTCTGGGATCCACTCTGGATCTCTGTGAGGAGCAGGGGGCTGCAGTCACCCCACCCACTTGTAGTTTCTCCCTTACTACACAGTATGTGGAGGAGCATAGAACATAATGTAATGGTACATTTTCTTCAAAATCAGAACCAGGAAGATCATTTTGTTATCATTCAGTGCTTGTGACTGGTGGGAATATTGTGGAAAGACTCTGGAAAACTGGAAGGATTGGCAAGATAATATAAAATGCAAATACACATTCTAGAAATCTCAGAGTGGAATTTTAAAGTTTACTGATGTGGTGGCTCAGGAAATAGCCATTCCTAAAGCAAGCTGAGTTTTGCAGTGGATTCCACTAGCAATGCAAATGCCTTTTTAAAAAAGATTTTATTTTTTTAATGTATGTATGTGTGTATTTATTTATTTAGAGAGAGCACGAGTTGGGGAAGGGGCAGAGGGAGACTGGGAAAGAATCTTAAGCAGACCACAAGCTGAGCCTGGGGCCCAATGCAGGGATCAATCCCAAGACCCTGAGATCATGACTTGAGCTGAAATCAAGAGTCAGATGTTTAACCGACTGAGCCACCTGGGCACCCGCAAATGCTTTTGTTGTACACCTGTGTGGCTAGACAATCCAGTATGATAGTGGAAGCCAAGTTTTGGGATTTTTACTTTCCAGGAAGAGTCATACATCAGTTTTCTTGTGTTTTAACAAACAGGCAGACCAAAACATGCATGGAAGAAACCTCAGAAAAACACAGCGTGTCTTTTTACAAAGCCTGGGCATTCCATGGTCCTGGAAGGCAGAGAGTTGTGTTTACAAGAGCAAGGGAAGTTTTTTTGTGTTGCATATTTGAGATTATGCAAAGCATGAAAACAATGTCTTGAAATTCAAGAATCTTGAGTTTTTTAGTCTTGGCAGGATTCTGCCCTCCTAAGGATGCCCAAAATGCTGCAAGGAAAGGGAAAGTTGTTAGCAGATTTTGTGTTTATGGAAATGGAAGCAGACAGTTCCATTTAAAGATAAAATGAGACAAAAGCAGAGGCAGAAGCTTCTGGAAGCAGTAACGAAAAGAAAAAATAAACAGCAAACAGAAAAAAATTTTGTAAAAATAGACCTTGGTGAAAGCAGAACCCCCTGAAAAGGAAAGATGGGGGGAAAAGTAAATGAAAATGGTAAATGAAAAACAAGGAACAGGGAGATGAGCAGGCAGGACCTAGAGCAACTTCCTAAAGATTCAAATGACTTGAAAGTTAAAAAAGTGGTAGAATTAGTGAAGGGGCGAATCTGAGAAGAGCTTGCTAACAAGTGGCAAGAGAGAACCCAAGGTACGAGACATGGGCCTTCTGAGAATTGCTGATTCCAGCAGGTACTGTGTGCGCGAGAAGCAGGTGCGAGGTGTGCTAGACCCAGATCTGGGAGACCACTGACGTTTGGCCCTCTGCCATCACACCTCTGAAGAAAGCCAGCTCTGCCCTCAAAGCTATCACTTCAGACTTAAGAGGAACCATTTCAGGCCTGTAAATATTTTGCTAGAAACCTATCAGTCCTCGATGAGATTTAGCACAACAGGTGTAAAATCTATTTGAATGTAATGAATAAACGTCAGTATTTACTTTGGTAGAGTACATGTAATCCTTTTATTTTCCTGTTGATGAATTATATCTATTTTAATTTGAAGACACTAACATTGAAAAATATTTTATTGACCATTTTATATGTTTCCTGTGGGGAAGATTGCTCCTGATAATAGTTTCCCACATTGTCGGAAAGACATCTGTTCTATTCCCTTTCTAGCTCCTTCCAGCCATCCTCCCTACAGTAGTGAACGCTTTTGTCCAGGTCCACCAACAGCTTCCGTGAGCCAAGCCCAGTGGGCACCTGTCTGGACAGGTCGGTAACTTTCAACGCACTGAAGTGTTCCTTCCCACTTGAAACGCTTTCTTCTCTTGGTTTCCAGAACACCACGTCTCCTGATGACACTGTGTCTCACAGATCCCCTTCTGTCTTCCTCATTGACTCATCTTCTGCCGGCCGACTCTCAGCTTTGGGGCTTGGCCTCAGGCTCATTCTTTTTCTTTGGTGATCTCTTTTAGCCTTGTGATATTAAATACGACCTTTGGTGCTGCGGTTGTGCATCCGTGCATCTTCAGGCCCGACCCCCTCCTCTGAGCTCCAGACTCATACTTTCAGTTGCCATACTTGGCACCGCCCCTTGGATATTAACAGGAACCTTCCATTAAGATTTCAACCTACAACTCTTGATGATTTCCAGTGCTCTACATATCTCTTCTGTCCTCATGTTTTCTTCTATCTGAAAGTCCTCGCCATTGGTTGCTCAAATCAAGCCCTGGGCACCACCCAGCTTCCTCCCACCCCACCCAGGGCAGCCAACCCGTCAGCCACTTTCCCAGCTCTGACTCCCAAATGTGCTGTGGAGTCTTCCACTCATTTTTATTTTCTTAAGTCATTTGTCTCTTGACTACATGGGTGAGTAAGTGGCTTCCGGGCTGTTCTCCCTGATAGTACTCGTTCCCTCTTAACATCTTTTTGCAACAGCAGCCGTAGACATAGTTTTGAAGAGTAAAAGCATCCTCCATTTTTGCCTGCCCTGAATGGTTTTAGGAGAACACAGCAGGTCTGATGCCAAGTGAGGAAGCAGTCAGGCGGCAGTGGTCCGGCAGGGTTGGGCTCTTGGTTACCCACGGGGAATTGAACAAATATTGAAAATGTATTGAAGATACTGGGAACCAGGCTTCTCACTGTCAGTGAAGGGGGTTACAAGTAGAAAAGGGAAAAGTGAGAATAAATCTGGGATGTGGATTGACATTTGAGGTGTTGGAGTAAAATCAGATTTTTTTATAGAGAGAGATCGATGTGAAGATAGAGTGTGTGTGTGATGTTTCCTAGCTTTGTCATAGAGAAGGTCTGGGAGAAGTAATACTTCAGTAACAGTGAGCATGCTTAGCACTTAGATCTTGGTTTCTGAATAGTATTCTCTACTAAAAGAAAATAGGAATCCTTTGGGGAAAGCCTGATTCTAGGAGAGGCAGAGATAATACAAGATGTGGCTGGAGCATTTCATTGTGTAATGAATTAGGGAAGCTCTCACATATAAGTGGGGACATGCCGGGGAATGAAGAAGCTGGCTTGGAGGTGCTTCCAGTAGCCATAGCTGGTAGAATTTAAGCATCAAAATACATAGTAGAAGAAACAGTTATAACCCATTGAAAAAAATAGGAATCTGTGAGTCTGTACTAATACAGGTAAATCAATAAACGAATGAATGAATACAGAAGAGAAATTCATCCTTTCAGTACAGTGCCAACTAATAAATGTAGAAGAAAACCACCATTTGGCAGCATTATAATAATAGTTGCTTCAGGTGAGAGTTATTGATGGTGGCTAAAAGTAGCAGGTGAAAGTTTGCTGAAGAGCAAGGATACTTGCAGAGTCTCAAAGTATATCCCTACTAGAGGCTTGTTAGTTACAACAGGGAAGCTGTGACTTTATAGTAGAGACACCTGGTGGGCACCACCATGATCAAGTGATCAAAGTAAGCACCTCAGTAATGGGGCAACTCAAAATGGGGCACCTCTTGATACAATACAATGAAAACTCAGCATCCCTTCTGATATTCTAATATGATATTTCTGCCCCAGATACATAATTTGGATCTACTCATTAGGAAACATGAGACAGACCCATATTGAGGGACGTTTTACTAAATAGCTGGCCCATAATCTTCAAAAAATAACAAGGTTATGGGGTGCCTGGGTGGCTCAGTCGGTTAAGCATCTGACTTCAGCTCAGGTCATGATCCCAGGGTCCTGGGATCGAGTCCCACATCGGGCTCCCTGCTCAGTGGGGAGCCTGCTTCTCCCTCTCCCTCTGCTGCTCCCCCTGCTCGTGTTCTCACTCTCTTTCTCGCTCTCTCTCTCAAATAAATAAATAAAATCTTTAAAAAAATAACAGGGTTATAGAAGTCAAGGAAGGGCTGAGGAACTGTTCTAGGTCAAAGGAGACTGGGGACATATGACATCTAGGGATGGCGCATGGTCCTAGATTGAATCCACTTGCAATAAATTGGCAAAATTTAAAAAGGTTCTGTGGATTGTTTGGCAATACCATATCAGTGTTAATTTTCTGGTTTTGACAGTTGTGCTGTGGTCATGAACTATGATTATACAGGAGAGTTTTTTTTTTTTGTTTTGTTTTTTACCATTCAAGGGCAAGAGGACATCATGTCTGCAACCTATTCTCAAGTCAACTAGTCCAGTGACATCAGGCCAGCTTCCTGCCTTAAATCCTTCCATGTTTTTCTGTTTCACTGAAAACAAAATGCGTGTCAGCCTTGGTTTATGAGGTCCTTATGGTTTGCCCCTGCTTCCTTCTAGTCTTGTCTCCTGTGTTCTTGCCAACTGCATTTCCATCTGAAGCGACAGAAAGTAGCATGCAGCACCTGCTGTCCCCATTCCCTGGACTCCTCCTCCCGACTTCTCTAGGTCAGTCCCTTCAATTCTTAGATAAAATGTCACTTCTTCAGGGGCGCCTGCCTCATCTTCCCTCATTGAAAGTGCCAACCCCCAGTCACCACCGTGTCAGCCTGTTCATTTTCAGCATCGCACATGACTTAGCTTATTTCTCCCCCATTTAGCATTTGCCTCTTCTGTTAGAATAGAAGCTCCAGGAGGAGAAATCCCATCCGTCTTGTTTGATACTCAGTCTTCTATGGATAGGATATTGTTGAGTTAGGCTCTCAGTAAATATTTGTTTCATGAGTGAATTTTGTTCAGCCCTGCATTTTGCTCATCAGGCAGTCAAGCTAGTGCAAAACCTTCGTGCCGACGTGTTTCTGTGTCAGATGTTCCACGATGCATGACTTGATTCATTTTAGCTTGGGGCACTGAAGTAGACCGAAACATATTCCATTCATTATTTTGTTGTTTCTTTCTGCTACAAGTTCCTATCTAAGGACTTCAGTGCTTATTATGAAGTGATAGATAATGTCCTTAGAAGTCTTGGTGTCCGCTGCTAGAACACTTCACTGGACCTGGGCTTTGGAGGAGAGGCTCCCTCCTGTGAGTGACCATTTCTGATTCTTCTACCAGCCACAGACAGAGCCCAGTCTCCACTGTCCAAAAGTAGACTAGTTTTAATATCAGTTCGAAGGAGAGCCTTTCCTTCATTTAAATTGTTATTTTTCAATATAATAGCATTATGGAAAATCCTAATTTTTTATTAATCAGTGCATCACCCAATGTTAAGAATAGCATATAAAACAATACAGACTGTTTTGTTGTTAAACAAGTTTATACATAATTCACACCTCTGGTCTTGACCATGTCATCATAAATATGGCATAGAGAAGGATATCTTTCTGTGTCAGTTGGATTCCAATGCCCGATGTGGTTCTCCATGTTAACAAGATACAGCTTTTATGGCTTATTAAGATACAGTATCCTGGGGTGCCTGGGTGGCTCAGTAGGTTAAGCATCTGACTCTTAATCTTGGCTCAGGTCTTGATCTCAGGGTCATGAGTTTAAGCCCTGCACTGGACTCCATGCTGGGTGTGGAGCTCACTTAAAAAAAATATATATATATATATATATACACACATATACATATACATATATATATATAAATATTTATATAGCTGGGTGCACAGGCCATTTGGTTTATACTATTTCTGGGTTGAACTTGGTAGATAGGCTACTGCATTGTAGCATTAATTTTTTTTAAAAATTTTGTATTTTATGATGCTTTCACATATTAGGGGCCTTGCTAATCCCGGAGAGACTGCCTCTCCTAAGGTTAGTTCATTCTAGAGATAGCAAACACCTTGTCTGTAGGCATGCCTTTCATATGTGAACCAGCCGATCCAAAACCCCAAACCCTCAACTACCTCCCGGGTGTAATCCTCACAAACCAAGCCAGTGTTTCTTCTGCCCTAAATCACCCCAGGGCCAGGTACAGACAACTAGTGACCAATCCCTCTAACCCAGAGCCCACCGAAATGATTCAAGCTCTCCAATCCTAACTGTCCAGCCGTTGCTCAGATTTGCCTACCCTGCCTGGCTCATTCCTTCCCATGAAGCCACAGAAGAGGCTGTGGCCCGTGTTCTGCCCTTACTCCTTCTGTGCCCCGAATGGCCCTGGTGCCTCCCCACATGACCCTGCTTGCTGTAACATGTCCCCTCCTCTTGAAAATCATAAGCAATAAGCTCTTCTTTCAAGGCACTTGTCTCCTTATCTGTCACTTCACTATACCTGACAAAAACAAATCCCAGGTACATTTTAAAATAGTCACAGCAGAGAAAAAAAGTCCTTTACATTCCATCCTCAGAATCCCCAAGGACATCTGGTCTTGTTGTTTGACACATTTGGCAGCAGACAAAAACCTTCTCTCTTACTCTTTTTAGTTCTTTTTTCCCCCTCTTTTTGTGCAGATTCGTATATAGCAGTCAGCTTTGGCAAGAGGTAGGACTGGTTGTACTGTAAGGGGAAGGCTTATTTCTCCAGTCCCTGTGTACCTGGAGTTCAAAACAGAAGGAAGGCATTTGCACACAAACACTTGACTCATCACAAGGTCATAGAGTGTAATTTGTGTTGGAAATAAAGCAAAGCCATGGAGGTATAGAATGCACCTCCTTCCCCAAAGTAGCAGGAACACAGGCTCTTGGCTACATGTCATGATGGCAAGTAGATTTTTATTAAGAACTTTGATTGAAAAATGTCATGAAATATCAGATAACAGAAGGACAGAAATGGGTTCATTTAAAAGATTTCCCAGGGGATGGTCCCCAAGCGTCTTTAAGGGCAGGGGTGATAAAGTTTGAAAATGAAGCACTAAAGATCAAAATTGTTCAAAAGATAGGAGGACTTTAATGAGCAGCTTAGAACGTGGATGAAGAAATGCACAGGCTGGTGTGGGGCTTCTTGGATTGTAGAAGAAAGTTTCTGAGATGTGGAAGACCTGAGTGAGATGAGAGGGAGCCAGGGGCCGAGGCAAGGGCTTCAGACCATTTAGGAGAGACCTAGTAGGGAGGAAAACCTGATAAAGCCCAAACTCAGCAGTTGTTTTTAGTTGTTGGGTTTGTCTTTTTAAATAATTTTTGCTGTGGTAAAATAGACATTACATTTACCATTTTCACCATTTTTAAACATACAGTTCAGTGGTAGTAAGTTCACTCACATTGCTGCGCAATCATGAGCACCATCCATCCAAAAGACTCTTTTCATCTTGCAAGACTGGACTCTGTACCCATTAAACAGTAGCCCCCCATTTCCCTCCCGCTGTCCCTGGCAACCTGGTTCTACTTTCTGTCTGTGCCTTTGGCTACCCTATGTACCTCATGTAAGTGGAATCGTCTGGTATTTGTCTTTTGTGACTGGCTTATTTCACTCAGCATAATGCCTTTAGGAGTCATTCATGTTATAGCATATGTTAGAATTCCTGTCCTTTTTCAGACTGACTAATATTCCATTAGATGGATATATCCAAGTTATTGGATATATCCCAATAAACATTTTGTTTATCCATTCATCCATTGATTTGGATTATTTCCACCTCTTGGCTCTAGTGAACGATGCTGCGAAGAACGTGGGTGTATAAATCTCTGCTGGAATCCCAGCTTTCCATTCTTTTAGATATATGGCTAGAAGGAGAATTGCTGGATCATATGGTAATTCTATATTTAATTTTTTGAGGCACTGTCATACCATTTTTCACAGTGGCTACCCCATTTTGCATCACCACCAGTAATGTGCAAGGGTTCCAATTTCGCCACATCCTCACCAACAACTTCTTTGTTTGTTTGTTCTACTTTTTCATACTAGCCATCCTAATGAATGTGAGGTCGTATCTCATTGTGGTTTTGACTTGCATTTCCCTAGTGATGTTGAGTACCATTTGTATGTTACCTTTGGAGAAGTAGCTATTCAAGTCATTTTTTGATTGTTCCTTTTGTTTGCTGTTGAGCTATTCCTCTAGTTGTTTATTTACCAAGTCTCTCCCCTGCTCCTAAGATATCAGGCCTCCCCCCCCCTTTTTTTTTGGTAGAGACAAAGCCTTTTTTTGTAATTTAAAAATTTTGTTTCTTTTCAAATTTTTATTTAAATTCTAATTAGTTAACATATAGTGTAATATTGATTTCAAGAGTAGAAGTTAGTGACTCATCGCTTACATATAACACCCAGTGCTCATCACAAGCGCCCTCCTTACTACCGTTACCCATTTACCCATACCCACCCATACCCTGCCCACTTCCCCTATAGTTAAAAGTCTCTTATGGTTTGCTTCCCTCTCTTTTTTTCCCCTTCCTGTATGTTCAACTGTTTTGTTTCTTAAATTCCACATATGAGTGAAATCATATGGTATTTGTCTTTGACTGACTTATTTCGCTTAGCATAATACACTGTAGCTCCATACACATCATTGCAAATGGCAAGATTTCATTCTTTTTGATGGCTGAGTAATATTCCATTGTGTATGTGTGTGTGTATATATATATACCACATCTTCTTTATCCATTAATCAGTCGATGGATGTTTGGGCTCTTTCCACAATTTGGCTGTTGATAATTCTGCTATAAACATCTGAGTGCATGTATTCCTTCAAATCTGTATTTTGTATCTTTTGGGTAAATATCTAGTAGTGCAATTGCTGGGTCATAGGGTAATTCTATTTCTAACTTTTTGAGGAACCTTCATACTGTTTGCCAGAGTGGCTACACCAGTTTGCATTCCCACCAACAGGGTAAGAGGGTTCCCCTTTCTCCCCATCCTCACCAACATCTGTTTCCTATGTTGTTAATTTTAGCCATTCTGACTGGTGTGAGGTTGTATTTCATTGTTGCTTTGATTTGTATTTCCCTGATGATGAGTGATGTTGGACATCTCTTCATATGCCTTTTAGACACCTGTCTGTCTTGTTTGGAAAAGTGTCTATTCATGTCTTCTGTCCATTTCTTAACTGGATTATTTATTTTTGGGTGTTGAGTTTGATAAATTCTTTATAGATTTTGGATACTAATATTTTATTGGATATGTCATTTGGAGATATCTTCCCCCATCCTGTAGGCTGCCTTTTAGTTTTGTTGACTGTTTCCCTTGCTGTGCAGAAGCTTTTTATCTTGATGAAGTCCCAGTCGTTCATTTTTGCTTTTGTTTCCCTTGCCTCCGGTGATGTGTCTAGTAAGAAGTTGCTGAGACTGAGGCCAAAGAGGTTGCTGCCTGTGTTCTTCTCTAGGATTTTGATGGTTTCCTGTCTCAAATTTAGGTCTTTCATCCATTTTGAATTTATTTTTGTGGATGGTGTAAGAAAGTGGTCCAGTTTCAGTCTTCTGCATGTTGCTGACCAGTTTTCACCACACCATTTGTTGAAGAGACTCTTTTTTTCCATTGATATTCTTTTCTGCTTTGTTGAAGATTAGTTGACCATATAGTTGTGAGTCCATTTCTGGTTTTATATTCTGTTCCATTGATCTATGTGTCTCTTTTTATGCCAGTACCATACTGTCCTGATGACTACAGCTTTGTAATACAGTTTGAAGTCTGGAATTGTGATGTCTCCAGCTTTTCTTTTCTTTTTCAGAATTGCTCTGGCTATTTGGGGTCTCTTGTGGTTCCATACAAATTTTGGGATTGTTTGTTCTGCTTTGTGAAAAAGGCTATTGGGGGGGACCTGGGTGGCTCAGTCAGTTAAGCATCTGCCTTCAGCTCAGGTCATTATCTCAGGGTCCTGAGATCGAACCCTGCATCAGTCTCCCTGCTCAGTGGGGAGCCTGCTTCTCCCTCTCCCTCTGCAGCTCCCCCTGCTTGTGCTCTCCCCCCCCAACCAAATAAATAAATAAATATATATATATTTTTTTTTTTAAAAAAAGAAAAAGAATAATTCTGTTGGTATTTTGATAGGGATTGCATGAAATGTGTAGATTGCTTTGGGAAGTTTAAACATTTTCATAATATTGGTTCTTCAATCCATGAACATGGAATGTTTTCCCATTTCTTTGTGTCCTCTTTAATTTCTTTCATAGGTATTCTGTAGTTTTCAGAGTACAGATCTTTCAACTCTTTGGCTAGGTTTATTTCTAGGTATCTTAAATAGTCTTACTGTAATTGTAAATGGAATTGATTCCTTGATTTCTTTTTCTGCTGCTTCATTTTTGGTGTACAGAAATGCAACAGATTTCTGCACATTGATTTTATATCCTGCGACTTCGCTGAATTCATGTATTAGTTCTAGCAGTTTTTTGGTGGAATCTTTCAAGTTTTCTATATAGAGTATCATGTTGTCTGCAAATAGTGAAAATTTGGGTCCTTCCTTGCTGATTTGGGTGCCTTTTATTTCTTTTTGTTGTCTGATTGCTGAGGCTAAGATTTCCAGTTCTACATTAAATAGTAATGGTGAATGTGGACATCCCTGTCTTGTTACTGACTAGAGGAAAAGCTCTCAATTTTTCCCCATTGAGGATGATATTAGCAGTGGGTCTTTCACATATGGCCTTTATGATGTTGAAATATCTTCCATCTATACCTCTTTTTTGAGGATTTTTATCAAGAATGGAAGCTGTACTCTGTCAAATGCTTTTTTGCATCTATTAAGAGGACCATATGGTTCTTCCCTTTTTTTAATTAATGTGGTGTTTCATGTTGATTGATTTGCAAATATTGATCCACCCCTGCAGCCTGGAATAAATCCTACTTGATCATGGTGAATAATTCTTTTAATGTATCATTGGATTCTATTTGCTAGTATCTTGTTGAGAATTTTTGCATCCATGTTCATGAGCGTTATTGGCCTATAAGTCTCCTTTTTAGTGGAATCTTTGTCTGGTTTTGGAATCAAGGTAATGCTGGCCTCATAAAATGGGTTTGGAAGTTTTCTTTCCATTTCTATTTTTTGGAACAGTTTGAGAAGAATAGGCATTAACTTTTCTTTAAATGTTTGGTAGAACTCCCCTGGGAGGCCATCTGGCCCTGGACTTTTGTCTTTTGGGAGATTTTTGATTACTGATTCAATTTCTTTACTGGTTACGGGTCTGTTCAAATTTTTCTTTCTTCCTGCCTCAGTTTTGGCAGTTTGTATATTTCTGGGAATTTATCCGTTTGTTCCAGGTTGTTCAGTTTGTTGGCATATATTTTTCATAATCTCTTATAATTGTTTGTATTTGAAGATATCAGGCCTCCTATGTGAGGTGCCCATGGACTGGGATCATAACCCTAATCTAGAGTATGAGATTCCATTGCTCAGCCTGAAAGGCAGGGCAGCCATTCTGAGATGCTTTTGTGGGAAGAAGCTGTGTTTACTGTTAAAGAATTAGACTCTCCTCTGCGAAGCAAGCACTGATGAAATCCCTGATTGATGTCTTGCAGTACAAGGTAGGCTACTTAGACCATGTAGAAAATGATAGTGCAGCTCTTCAATCTGGGACCCACGTCACAGCAGATTGGGGGTCCTTTACACTTAGGCAGACAACACAGTCGACCACCCAGTGGCATCCTGAGATATGTATGCCAAATTAATTCCATTCTGTCGGCTCAGAAACAGCCCAAGATTTCCACTGCCTGCAGACTCAGGGAAAGTCCTGGATGTGCTCAGTAGGAGAGATTGGATGATCAGGCAGCTCTGAACATTGACTTCAAGAGAGAGCATCAGTAAAAAAGAGAGAGAACAGAATGACTGATGTGTATGCAAAGTGCCTTTGAATTGTAAGGTCATATGCAAACAGATGTTGGTTACTGCTGCCCAGTCTGTGGAACCTTGGTGAGGAAGTAGAACCCAGGCCAGCCTCTCTGATGAATGGAGAAATTGAAGGTGTGTTGCTCTAATGAAAGCAAGAAGAAACATGAAAAGCATGCTTACTCTTCTCTTCCCGGTTCCATGATCTTTTAATAATTTATCTTGTGGTTTAGGCATCTGGAAGATGGTGTGTCTTGCTTTTGAGGGATTGATAAGTATGTTGTGGTAGGGAGCATGAAGGACTGAAGAGCAGTTGCTATTAATGAGCTGAGCGAAAACCCCTCGGCTCCCTCTCAGCCTGAGACCATGGTCAACAGTACTGTCCGTGCAGGGGGTGACTGCTGTGTGGCTCAGCATGGTGCTTTGTGCAGATGTTCTTGTACTCTGCCCACCCCACAAAACAGTGTTCTTACAGCATCCTACGCTGTACGGAGATAGCTGTGCCCTGTGCATGGCTTGGGATGTGCTTCTACCTGAATCTTTGAAGAAGGGGGTTGATAAATTAATGGTGAGGAGAAGGAGAATGTTGGGACATTTAGAGCAGTAGGCAGCATTTTTCCTAAATGCTGTTAATGAGATAAGATTTGAGTTCTGTTAAAAGGTCCGCTAAAATGTTGAACTCCCACCCCTCCCCCTTCTACTACTAGTGACCTCCCTTGTCTGTATTATAAAATTGCATTTCTTTATCTGTTGCCTTGGGGCATTATCATGTGTACTTTTGTGGACCCTTTGCAGTCAGGACAGGTAGATTTTCTGTGGGAAGAGCCCGCACAAGTTTGGAAGTGGTTGGGAGTGGGAGCAGAAGACCCGGAGGACATTGGGACTCAAAGAGTGCCGGCAGATTGGCAGCAGAGCAGGAACAGTGACAGGCTTGGAAGGCACTGAAGAGATAAGGGACCAAAGGAGGTCCAAAAAAGAGAGAGACAAAGAAGGATGGAGATGAGCGATTGGGGGGAGGGGCAGGAAGAAGAGCCACAAGGGAATTAGGACCCAGGTCAGAAGGAAAGGGGCCGTCTGGGTGGGGTTCAGTCATGGTGGTTCAAGAGAGGCTTCTGTTCTTCATATGTCTTCCCGTGTAAGTAAGGACTTTGAACACATTAGTGCTGACTCATTAAGTAGTGAGCCTTTGCTAGCACAAAGTGACCAAGCAGAAGAGGATGTTGTAGGTCAGAGGTGCTGAGGGGAGATCCTTGGACTGAGTGGCTGGTTGGGTTAGATGGCTTTAAGTTCCTTCCCGCTCCCAGTGTAAGCTTCCCTAGCCACAACTTTTATAAATGTGTGTGTCTGCACGTGCATGTGTGCGCACGTGCATATGTATGCATGTGTGTACAAGTGTGTTTGTGTGAATGCATGGGGTGTGTGTGTGTGTGTGTGTGTGTTCCTTTTTCAAATAAGAGGGAAATGAAACACTGGCAATACCAAAAATAAATTTTGTCCCTCTTATACCCAAAGTCAATCCTGACTTTTCTTTGCTTAGATTATTGGGAGTGCCTGGGTGGCTCAGTCGTTAAGCGTCTGCCTTCGGCTGAGGTCATGATCCCTGTATCCTGGGATCGAGCCCCGCATTGGGCTCCCTGCTCGGTAGGAAGCCTGCTTCTCCCTCCCCCTGCTGTTGTGCTCTCACTTGCTCTCTCCCTTTCAAATAAATAAATAACATCTTTAAAAATAAATTAAAAAAATATAGATTGTTGAGTTTTGTCTGCCATGTTTTTTCCCCTAACTGGATGAAGTATCATCCTTTACAGTGATCAGGAAACAAATAATTTAGACAAGAAAGATAAAACAATCTTAACCAGTGATCTTCAGAATAAATCTCCTACCACAGTAAATTGGGAGGGCTTGGATTTATTTTGATAGATTGAAAGATTGAAACTTTTTTCAGCTTATTAAAAGCAGAGGGTAGAATACAAGTCACCAAAATAGCCCTCAGCTTATCAAAGACCAACTGACAATTGGTTGTCATTTTTTGTTCACCTTTATCTGTAATGGAGGCAAACAGAGAGAGTGAAAATACAACGTTTCTACTGGTACATGTTGGCTACTCCATATTGACTTTGACAGTGTGTTCTTGTTCACTCACTACTATTCAGAACAACTCATTTTGCTTTATGGTGAGTACAGAGGAAATCCCTGCTTCCATATTCTAAGGAATTAGTTGTGCTGCAAGGCAGGGAATATGGAGACACCAGGATCAGCCTGCTCCAATGGAGCTGTCCTGCTCTAATGGAGTGGTCACCATCCCAGCCCCTCCTCGATCTCTGTACCATCGGAACATCATGCGTCACACTGTGTTGTCCTTTCCGTCCATCCTCTGCAACACACACCCACAGCCCTCAGATGTGAGGTCCTTAAGGGCAGAGACCTCCTTAAGAGCCTAGTTTCTGAATCACCAGTGTTAGGATAGCATATAACACGTTAGATGTTCCCTACCTATTTTTAAACTGAATTAAACACATTTTGCTTCTCTTGTCTAATGTCACCAGTAACTGCAGGCAGGAGGAAAGGGACAGAAGAGGTTCGCTGCCTTCTTGGGGGCCTCCTACCCCTCTCCCTGCCCCCTAGTCTGGTGTGTGAGGTATGCCTGCCCTCAAATCACAGTCCGAGAAAGCCTTATTTTTGTCATTTGTCTTTTGCAAACTCTTGTTCTTTTTGTTTGCTGGTCTGTCATTCTATCAGCCATATGCTGGCAGAGAAAAGAGGGCACACTGGGTCATCTCATCTTACTCCCAGCATTTTCTTACCTGGAAAATGATACAATGAGGGGTTGAACTAGAGGGCTTCTGGGTATTCTCTATGTTCAGATATTCTCCAGAATTGTCCAGTTATCCTCTGCAATTTGTGAAACTTGGGTTTATATCTATTCTTTGCTTAATAATACGGAGGACTTCAAGTAAATATAGACTACCCAAGGGCAGTGGCTGATGATGCTCAGTTGTGTCTTAGGAAAGCTAAGGATAAATAACTTGCTTTGAGTGGACATAGTCCAAGAATGGACAAGAATGGACAACTTTCTTCCTCATTACTGCAAGAGATGATTTGGATGAGGGATCATATGGAATATCTAAATAATACAGAAAAATATAGAGTAAACCATGAACAACTTAAACACTGCAATGCATCCAACCTCACAAAACCTCTCCCCCTGACAGACCACGACTGCCAAGAGTTTTGGGTGAGTCCCTTGAGTCTTTCCACTCATTTCCAGACCTATAGTGGCTACAGTATTCTGCAGAGTGACTCTTTTTGACTCTCTCAATTCCTCTGTTTATGGATAGTTAGATAATTTTTCCTAGATTTTTTCCCCACAATGACATAGCAGTCTTATATCTTAGTGCACATAAGTAAACATTTCCATAAAATTGAGTATTGGAAGTGAAATTGAGGAGCCAAAGGATATGCACATTTAAAATTCTGATAAAGATCATGATAAAAACTGCCAAATTGCCATCCAGGCAAGCTCTGCCAGATTTTGCTCAAACACTCATTTCCCCAGTCCTTGCCAAGTAGAGTTATAAATCTTTTGAATTGTTGCCAAATGTAGGTACAAAACAAGTGTACTTATTTGGAAAATATGTATTTTTAACTATTAAAGTTTTTTCTTTCTCTATTTCTTTGATTATTTAGAGTCCTGTGTTCTCACTTTTCTTTCATTTAGGAACAGGGATCTGAGAGATACTGGTTTTATAGATTGGTTCTCTGTTTCTCTTGGGTTTTCTCCAATAGGTGTTAGGATTTTGTTCTTTTGCGTTGCATTGTGGGAGAGTCCTTTGACTTAATTACGTGTGTGAATTTGCTCTTCACCTGTGTCTCTTTTGATATTCAGCCCATCTGCTGAGGTTATCATTTTCAAGATCTCTTTTTGCTCATCTTTCTTAGCAATCTCCCCTGATGTTTCATGGGTGCAATTTGTCCCCTCATATTCTTGAAAACTTGGGTTATTCTTACTTTTAAAGGCTCTGCTGTGTCATTTGGTTGCTTTATTTTCTCCAGAATTTATTGTCTTGGTTGCGTTAAGTACCTCTTTCATGGTTTTGTTTTTCCTCAAACTCTTGGAGACATTAATTTCCTGTCCACTTCTATACTTGGCAGTTCCTATTTGCATGTCTATGGGTGATGGTTGAGCACAGTGGTTTATCTCCAGGTTTTATAGGAGGGGTTCATATGCTGCCCAGCAGCATGGCCTGCATGTACTGGTAGTTTCTTCCTGGAGATCCTTAGCTCTCTGAGGAAATTGCCCTATTCATGGCTCATCTTGTGCGTGACATTTCTGTTATGTGGTGCTCAGCACAAGAGGGAAGAAGAAAGCAGTAGTGGGAAGGGTTGATTGGCCAGCCTACTCTGAAACATAACACAACTAATCACTGTCAGTCATTCCAGAGTTTCTTCTAGTTCTTTCTGTCTTACCTCTATACTTGGAGCTCTCCTTTATAGCAGTTTGTGTTTTCCTATGTGTCTCTTGGGTTTCATCTCCTTGGTTTATCTAATTTACGCTAAATCTTTACAATTGCTTGTCCATTGGTGCTCCGGTTTATTTGTCAAGCACTGTTATAGAATTATTATTATTATTATTATAAGATATCTGTTTATCATCTCTAAGAATTTATGTAAGATTGGAAGCAGTTTCCTGTGTTCAGTTGATTCAGACTTGAGTTTTCTCTGTCCTGCTATTTTGGAAAAGATGTTATCTGTTCTGCATGTTATCCTCTTCATTAGGCTAATTTTGTCTTACAGTACTTAATATAGTACTTAATTTTTTGCATGTTTTTTACTCACAAATAAATGTTCTTCTATGATGGGAATCAGTGGAAATGCTTCTAAGTAGGAAATAAATAATAAAGGCTGTAAAACACAGAAATCATCTTTTGATTTTATAGCCCTTGCCATTTTTTGCCTTTATTCACTTATTCATCACTCATTAAGCACATATTTATTGAACATGTTTGCCAGGCATTATGGGGTTTTTTTAAGATTTATTTATTTATTTATTTATTTATTTATTTATTTTAAAGATTTATTTATTTGAGAGAAAGAGAGAGAGCGCACTCATGCCCACACGAGAAGAGAGAGGAGCAGAGGGAGAGGGAGAGAGAGAATCCTCAAGCAGATTCCCTGCTGAGCTTGGAGCCCATTGCAGGGCTTGATCCCAGGACCTTGAAATCATAACCTGAGCTGAAACTAAGAGTCGGATGCTCAAGGGACTGAACCACCCAGGGACCTCTGTATTTTTTTTTTTAAAGATGCCAGGCATTATGGATCTAGACAAGATCCTAGAATTCAAGGAGCTCAGTTTAGTGAAAGAGACCAAAAGGTAGAAAACTAACAAAGGCGTGGTCAAACAATAAATTCGCATATCTTTAAAAGGAAAAGAACAACCTAGGTTGCTAAAGAAATAATTTACCATTATTGATCTGGTAAAAATAGCGAGAATTTCCTCAAATAGGAACATCTTCAAGTGCCGTTGGGAGAACTCTAGTAGGCATGAAAAAACTAAGCAGACTGTGGAGCTGATGATTCATCTTTCAGTTAAAGACAAGTTGAGGTAATAGAGATCTTTTGCAGTTTTTATAAGTAATTTGAGGAAGAAAATGGATAAATTTTGTTCCTTGTTGAGGTTATGGCCACTGAAGGTCCCTGCACTTTTTTTTTTTTTTTTTTTTTTTTGCACAGAGTAGGTATTAAATACCTGCTAAATGAATATAGTGTCTTGGTTTCTAGGTAGTGCATTAATAAACAGCAGGACAAAATATTTTTTTAAGTCTCTGTCTGGTTTTTGTATCAGGGTAATGTTGACCTCATAGAATGAATTGGGAGGTTTTTCCCTCTTTGTTTTTTTGTGTTATTGTTATTACTATTTCTCAGATGTTTGGTATAATTTATCAATGATGCCATCTAAGCCTTGAGTTTTCTCTGTAGGAAGGTTTTTAACTAAAAATTTATTTTCTTTAATTGATATAAGGATATATTCAGGTTATCTTTCTTCTTGAGTGAACTTTAGTAATTTTTATCTTATAAAAGCGTCTATTTTATTTACACTGAATTTCTTGGTATGAATTTATTCATATTATTCCCTTATTCTTTTATTTTTGGTATCATCTGTGGTCATGTCCTATGTCTCATAGAGATATTTGCAATTTGTGTCTTTCTTTTTTTTATATATGTATGGTTAAAAGTTTATCAATTTATTGATATTTTCAAAGAACCAGACTTTGATTTCATTGATTTTTTTGTATTGTTTTCTGTTTTCTCTTTTATTGAGTTCTGCTCTTTATTCATTCCTCTGTCTATTTTGAGTTTAACTTGCTCTTTTCTCTTTCTACATTCTTAAGGTAGAAGTTTAGATCATTTAAGACCTTATTTATTTTCAAATATGAATTTAATGGTCTATATTTCCCTAAAGCATTTCTTTTGCTGCATCTCATGTATTTTCATGTATTGTATTTTTATTTTCATTCTGTTTAAAATTCTTCCCTATTTATTCTATCAATTAATGAGAGAAGTGTCTTGACATCACGGAGTAATTGAAGATTTGTTCATTTCTCTTTACAGTTCTGTTAGCTTTTGTTTTATGCATCTTGAAGCTCTCTTATTAGGTGCATGAAAGTTTATTATTGTTACGTCTTTTTGATGAATTTATCTCTTTATCATTCAGAAGCAACTCTATTATATCTTCAACAAATTTGAGTAATTTTTGGCCTTTGTATTTTTCAAATTTTCTTTGTACATTCTCTCCTTTGGAGACTCCAAGAACATGTATATTAGGCTGCTTGAGTTGCCTCATAGCTCATTGATATATTGTTCAATTTTTCTATATTTTTCTCTGTGTTTTCATAGAGTTCATTAAACTGTTTTTATGTTGTGTTTAATATGCTCTTAATCCTATCCAGTGGATTTCCCATCCCCAGAATTTTGATGTGCACCCTTTGTTATAACTTCTTTATGTCTCTTTAACATACTTATTTTCTTGAACATATGAAATACAGTAATATTTGTTTTAATATCTGTGTCTACTAATTCAGTCACCCCTCAACTCCTTTCTGAGTTGATTTCAGTTGACTGAGTTTTCTCCTCAATTGGGGTTGTAGTTTTCTGTTTCCTTGCATGTTTGGAAATTTTTTACTGAATGCTGGACATTGTGGTTTTGATTTTGCTATGTGGTAGATATCATATATTTAAAAAAATATTCTTGAGGTTTGCTCTTAGATATAGTTACTTGTGAACAGTTTGGGTTTTCAAGGCTTGCTTTTATGCTTTCTTAGGTGGGAGAGCAGCCTTGAATCTAGGGCTAATTTTTTCCATTTCCATTTCCATTTTCTTTCTTTTCTTTTTTTTTTAAAGGTTTATTTATTTATGTATTTGACAGAGAGACAGCGCGAGAGAGAACACAAGCAGGGGGAGTGGGAGAGGGAGAAGCAGGCTCCCCGCTGAGCAGGGAGCCCGATGCGAGGCTTGATCCCAGGACCCTGGGATCATGACCCGAGCCGAAGGCAGACGCTCAACAACTGAGCCACCCAGGCGCCCCCCATTTCCATTTTCTAGATACAGTATCCTTCTAATTACTTGATGCCCCATGTATTGAGATTTTACCACTCTGGATAGTGGGAACACCAACTCTTCTTGGTCCTGTGTGTTTGGTTAGGGATTGTTTCACCTGCTCCTTTCAGGTGGTTCTTTTTCCAGACCTCAGGTAATTTCCTTATATACACATACTTATCAGTACTTAACTGAGGACTCAGGAGACTCTCTGAAGATCTCCACAACTCTCTCCCTATAATGGTCTCCTCTCTCTACTACTCTGTCCTGTCAACTCTAATTGACCTGGCCTTTCTAAAATCCCCACTTTGTCTTCTCAACTTAGACTGGTAGACTTAGATTCGTAGACTCTTCCAGAGAAACTCATTCAATGTGGATCTGGTACTCAGCAAGTACTCTAAGCTGGTGATATACTCTTGAGTTATCAGTATATATAGCCAGTGAAGACTTGGGAGTAAATTAGAGTCCCGCAGGGAGAGGGTACAGAACAAGAAGAGAAAAATTATAAAATAGAACCCCAGGGAACATCAAAATGTATGTGGAAAGTGAAGTGATAATTCTTGTAAAAGGATTTTCAAAGCAAAGCCCTTAAGTAATTTATAGTCTAGATTTTCTACGATGGTTCCAGAATGTGGTCATTATTCAGGAGATTGATAAGCCATCAGCTAAGATTCCTATGAATCTTCTGGGTGACCTATTTTTTTCTGGGAACATGTCTAGGAACTCAAGCTAGGAACACATTTAGAATCATAGGAAAGTTCTAAAGGTCCAAGAATGCCCTGTCTCCACAGCTTATAGCCAAATGTTCAACATTCATTTCTACATTAATGGGCCACATAGGAATTGGTTAACTAAAAACTAATAATAAAACTAATGAAATAATCATAGCAAAAATTAAGTAGAAAATGAAGTCAAGAAAAGAAAACCAGAAAAGGAAAAATTTTGGATCTATAGAACAGATCTAGAGATTTCAGATTCAGAGACCTAAATTAAATCTCTGGGCTGTCTCCAACTGGTTGGGTCACACTGGACAGTAACCCAATGTCTTTGAGTTCTAATTTTGACATCTTTCGCATGGAGAATGATTGTACTAGAACTTCCAGCTCTGTAGGTATTAAAATCTGCACACATAAAAATGGTTCTGTTTAAGACTTCACCATGATTTTGTTTAAAAAAATTGTCATGGTAAGTAAATGAAAAAATAATATGAGCAATTTTAATTTATGGTTAATTTTTGCAAATGTATATTTTACCCCTAGGCACATGGGTGTAAATTCCTTTTAAGAGTTTATTGAATGCTATAAAAGCCCAAGTTGGAATTGATAGTACTTCCAAGTTTCCAATTTAATACTCTTTAACCATTTAGAGGTCATACATCTCTTTTTCTGTATTAAGGTGAAATGTATTTGATAAGGATATGATATTTAAATATTTTTGGTGTTAGCGTAATTAGATTTATTTCTTGACCAAGCAAGCAATTCTTTTCAAAACTGTTTCAGTGCAAACTCCAGTGAAAAGTACAGACTGATGCTGGATAATGGCATTTCGAATTTTGTTTTCTTTTAATTGGTTGAGCTCATTAGTGGAGTTGAGGTTGTAATCATGTTAATGGGTTCTCCTTAAAACTTTGCGTACTTTGATTCTATTCAATAAAAACAGAAGAGTGTGTTTCAAATTAATTCCTAAATGATCTGAAAAGATCTGTTAAGGATTTGAAAATGAATAAATGTCTTGGTAACCCGGAGACTGGTCTCATTTGTGAGGCTGTCATTTGAACAGAATTGTTCATTTTTGATGAGGTGTAAAAGAAAATAGTGGTCTGACCTTATATTGTTCTAGTACATTCTTTCAAGGAGACATTTAAGAATGAATATCAGAGTCTGAATTTCTCTTTGATGAATTAAAATGAAAATAACTAGGTCAGTTGTTCGTATTAATAGAATAAGATAATATAGAATTAAATGAATAGAAATTAATAGAAATTTGTGAGGGTTATTACATCAAAGTACTTCCAGTAGCACGCAAATTAACGAGAGCTCTTATTGACTTTTTCATCATAAAATTCAGAATAAAGGGAAACAGATCAGTATTGTTGTAGATGCAGCATTTAGTATTAACTTCATTAGGATTTATTCTTTGAGTACCCACAAATGTACCTGACACGATATATTTATGCTACGCTCTTCAGGATTCTTTTTGAAATAATGTTTAATTATATCATCCTGGGTTAGAGTCTCTCTGGACTCGATTAATGTGTCATGATGGAATTGCTTTAAACCCCTCTAAAAACTTTTTGTTTGTTTGTTTCTGTTTATAATTTATATGGAAATAGGGTGAAATGACGGAAATGTTTAATTATTTTTTGTGTTGTTAAATGAGTGGCTTTTTTTTTTAAAAAAAGTTCTCGAAATAAAGGAGACAGTGACATATCCATGCAATGGAATGCGATGCAACAATTTAAGACTATGCTTTAGAAGAATATTTAATGACCTTAAGGCATAATCAAATGCAAAAAGCAGAATGCAAAACTGTATATAGCGTGATACCAGTATCTTTAGATTGTTAGATCAGTAGACATAGTATATAGGAAAGAATGAGAACAAAATGCTAATGGCAGTTTTATCTGAGTGGGACTGGGAGTGATTTATTTCCTTTTTTGTATTATGTGTGTTTTTTTTCAAAATAGTTAACAACAAACAGTTTCTGATTATACAAGCAATGAATATTAGTAAAATAAATAGAAAGTAAAGGGCAGGAGAAAACTCATTCAAAATTTGAAAAAATTATTTAAAATTATTTATTTCTAAGCCCCCACATTGGATGTATTTATCCTGATCCCTTTATTGTTTGAAAAGGAACTAAGGGAGGGGCGCCAGGGTGGCTTGGTCAGTTGAGCTTCTGACTCTTGATTGCAGCTCTGGTCATGATCTCAGAGTCCTGGGATTGAGCCCAGATTGGGATTGTCAGATTGGGCTCTGTCCTCAGTGGGTAGTCTGCTTGAGATTCTCTCTCTCTTCCTCTTCCTCTTCACCTCCCTGCCGCTTGTGCACGCTCTCTCTCTCTCAAATAAATAAATAAATTTTAAAAAAAGAAAGAAAATGAACTAAAGGAGGTGCGTTTGAAGGATGGACATGTATTAAGCAGGACTTTGTGGGGCTCAGTTGGTTGAGCATCTGACTCTTGATTTCTGCTTGGGCCATTGTCTCAGGGTCCTGGGATCAAGCCTTGTGTCAGGCTCCATGCTCAGTGCTGAGTCTGCTTGAGATTTTCTCTCCTCTTTCCCCACTCTCTCTAAATAAATAAATAAATAAAATCTTAAAAAAACAAAGCAAAACAGGACTTAGTATGGGTGATAGTTTGATATCTCGGAGTCTGACCCCTGGATCAAAAGCATCAGTGTCCCCTGGGAGCTTGTTAGGAATGCACATTCTTGGCCCCACCTCAGACCAATTCAAGCATTCAACCAAAACCTTTGGAAATGGGGTCCCACAACATGTGTTTTCACAAGCCCTCTGGGTGATTTCGATGCAGGCTGAAGTTTGAGGAATGCTGCTTTAGTGTTTTGAGGTCAGAGATGGCTAGAAAAATTTCTCAAAAATTTTATCCTAGGGACGCCTGTGGGCTTAGTCAGTTAAGCATCTGCCTTCGGCTCAGGTCATGATCTCAGGGTCCTGCGATCGAGCCCTGCATCGGGCTCCCTGGGAGCCTGCTTCTCTCTCTGCCTGCTGTTCCCCCTGCTTGTGCTCTCTCTCTGTCAAATAAATAAATAAATAAAATCTTTAAAATGATTTTTAGCCCAGATAATTTTCGTCTCATATTTACCTTCTCTCTTTCTCACGTCTTCCTCTCCTTCTCTACTTCTGTCTCTCTATCACTCTGCTTCTCTCTTACACATATAGTTTTTGTGGTCTGTTTTCCTTTTACTCTTTTATATTTTAGAAAGGGAGAGAGAGAGGGTGGGGGAGGGGCAGAGAAAGAGAAAGAGAGAGAGAGGGAATCTCAAGCAGACTCCAGGCCCAGTGCAGAGCCCGACACAGGGCTTGATCTCACAACCCTGAGATCATGACCTGAGCTGAAATCAAGAGTCAGATGCTTAACTGACTGAGCCCCCCTGGTGTCCCCGTATGTTTTTTTATCTACTCATATCTTTACCTTGTTTCCCCAAAATATTTGAGGCAGCTCCCAGAGGTTCATATACAACAGCAGATGCTCATCCCATGCTGTCTGTTCAGATACTGTTTTAAGAACTTTACATATAGTATCTCATTTAACTTAATCATCAGTCACAATGCTATGAGGCAGTTATTATTATTTCATGATTATCCTCTCCATCTGACCGACAAGGAATCTGAGGCTCAAAGGCTAAATAACTTGCCCAAGGGCATACAACCACTAAGTGAAAGAATCCAAGCAATCTGGTCCCAAAGTCCGTGCCCTCAACCAGGTTCCTATGCGCTTCTGAAAAATAAAATTAATGAGGAACTAGGGATGAATGGGAAATAAAGGGGCAGGATGAATGCACAGTCTTTCCTGCAGAGGTTGATATAGCTGGTAAACACGGCGCGCCGATTTGCCTCTGGCTCAAGCAGAGAGTGAACGAGGAGAAGCTGCAAGATTCACAATCACCAAAATACGGAAGCAAACTAATTCTCAGGAAGACCACACCTGAGTCTCGAAACACCTTCATGTCACCCTACATGCTCAGAAGTGTGCCCTTGTGATTTTCATTTCATTCATTCACTTTGTTTACACAGTCATTATTTCTTGGGCACCTTCTATCTGTTTGGCCCTGTGCTGGTTGCTTAGGATGGAAAGAATAAAACGTATCCCCTGTCTTAAAGATCCCGGCGGCCTAGGGCAAAGAACAGTGGTTCACAAGTGTCTCACTTGGGCTTTCCCCCACTTGCTTCCTGGGTGTGGAGTAAGAGAAGTGCACAGGGAGAGTCAGCAAGGGACTTGGAACCAACTTCTCTTGGGAGGGGACACCTGAGGGAAGTCAGAAGACACAGCCTCTAGAAGGAAACAAGCATCTGAGCTGATCGTGCCTGGTCACAGAAGCACCTTCATTCCTTGACAACACCTTTCTCTAGAATCTGTAATCTGAGCCTATCCCTGGACAAACTGGACCCTGAGCTTGGGGAGGTTCCTTGGTTCTTTGGAGACCATGTGACTGTGGGGATAAAAGGCAGGGGGTGGTGGGAGAAGCAAAGCCAGCTGGTTTCCACAAAGCTGTGAAGTGTGTGTGTGTGTGTGTGTGTGTGTGCGCACGCGTGTGCGTGTACACACATATATGCATCTCATCACTAAGGGAATTTCTCCTGGCTGTCTGGTCAATGATCACTTTTTCCCCTCCTGCAAATAATCGCTAAAACCTTCAGAAACACTTTTAAAAATTAAAATTAAAATTTGTTCTTCTTTTCCCCATCCAGATTTATCTAATAAATGGAATGTAGGCAAAAATATTTGTTCTGGGGGCCATGGGTGCTGCCTAGGGACCATGGCCCCATCTTCTGCCCCCTGTGGCCATGAACCCCTGGGGACAGGGATGTCTCAAAATACAACACTTGGCCTTAAAGATAAGGACAAAAGTGACTGGACCTTCAGCCACTGTTTCTAAGTGAAAATCGTATCAAGAGTATGAATGTTGGTTATGACTGTGTTCGATCTTTCGAAATGAACCATGTCAGTTACATGACCCAAGATGCTGGCATCTGATGGATCTAATTTCTGATCAAAGTGTGGAACTCATCCTCACCTGCCAGGGGCATCTCTCCTGAAGCCATCATAGTAAAGGTCTTAGAGCAAGACACGGTGGGAGAAGCAAGAGGATACAGAGTTTGAGTGCATAGACCTTGCATAGAGTTTGGAAGGTGGTAATAATAATGGGAGACAGAGAATAATTATTGAGCCACTCTTGTCATTTTTAATTTGCACTCATGGACCTCATAGCGCTCTTTGTAAGATCTCCAGATCTTCTGGACTGCTTTTGATGAGAAAGAGGGAGAGTGAACTTGTTGAGAAGTCTCGATACAGCGCCTGCGTTATTTAGCAGGTTCTAACATACTTAGCGGGGGTCAAAGGCTCTGTTGAGGAATGAGCAAGATTTCCCTCCGAGGACAGCCCTTCGCTGGCAGTGGTGAAAGTAACTTTCCTAAAGGGTTTTGAAAAGCTGTCCAATCCTGAGTTTCCGAAGTGGAAGCTCCTTCTCACTTTTCTTTTCCTTCTTTTTCTTGACAGTCCCAGCAGAAGTGCATCGTGATCTTCGCCCTGGTGTGCTGTTTTGCCATTCTCGTGGCGTTGATATTTTCTGCCGTGGACATCATGGGAGAGGATGAAGATGGACTCTCAGAAAAAAATTGTCAAAATAAATGTCGGTAAGAGGTAACAAACAAAACTTCTCTTTTAGGGGGCGGGCAGAAAAGCAAAGAGAGCACTAGACAGTAGGGAGAAAAATATCCCAAGTACACGAGATCCTCCAACCTCCCTGTGGGTTAAGCTGTTACTTTGCAGACCGAGGGAATAAAAGTGAGGGAATAAAGCTCTTACTTTGCCGAGGGAATAAAAATGAGCAATGATTTCATTCAATGACAGTTCTTTACAATTGGGGCATATCCTGTACAGAGGGCTGGTGGACAGAGTGAAATTTTGTACAGAGACCCCTCTCTATTAATGAGGTTTTGGTTTGTCCCGTGACGAGCCTGGCAAAAATGAGTGCCCCAAATGGACAAAGGACACTGTGCTAGTTGTCACATCAAGTGGAAGTTAAAGAAGCACACATCTCAGGAAAAATTCCAACTTAAGACTCAGGGTGAAATAGATCAGCATGTCTATAAGAAGACACGTGCCTCCTCTGTCACAATGTCGCACATAGTTTGTTATTAATCTAGAAATAGATTACATTAGATTTACGTATTATGTCTCTTCCGTTACCTTAAGTAATGTCTCCTTGGGGATATTCCTTTTTATTTCTTATTTCTTATTTTTTTAGGTCGTGGAGAGGGTGTAGGCAAGCACCAAGGCAGGGGGCAGGTCGATAAGAAGTCTATTTTTATTACACGTTGTGGCCAAGCTGAAGTCAGGGCACACAACCACCATAGTTCTTATGAATTAGAGCTTACAATGAATTTTCGTTGTAGTTTTTCCCCGTGGCAAGCTTTAGTCTAAGTGCCCCTCTTTTCCAGCTTAAGATCAACAACAACTTGGTAATGTGTATGTGGGTTTTTATCTTGGAGACTTTGCCTTGAGGGTTGAATGCGTGGCACAAAAACATGTCTGGAAAAGACCACTGAAGTTTGTTTTTCAACCCATGGTACATTATAGTCTAGTTACCAGAGAACAGTATTAGACAAGGAACAAAGGATACAGAGAGAAAGTAGCATACATTTTAGATTTATTCTAACATGTTTGGAAGGGGTTCCTACGTATATTTACTTCCTAGACTGAATTTGGGAGAAGAATTGTGTTGGGGTTATCAGTAAGGCAATAGAACAATAGCAGATTGCCACCATCTTCCTCCTGAACGCTCCTTCTGCATCAGTACTTTCCGAGAATCCTATGAAACGACAGATAGAAACATCCGTGGACAGGGGGTCCGTGACTCATCTTATTCCGTGGGTTGGCTCTGCCCCTTCTCACCTCACTTCGTGATGAGGTCCGCTGAGTACTTGAAATGGCAAACCCCAGCACCTAGGAAGCAGCTTTATAAAGGTCAAACTGTAACAACTTCTAAGACAAAATACTCAGGACCTTTTAAGACACATTAGCAGGTTCTTTATAGGTTTCAACAACCAAAAAGAGGGAACCTTAGAACTATTCCTATTTTCACTTGAGAGAAGCTATAATTTCATCCAGTTTTGACTTTAAGCTCATACAGCTGGAATCTGGGTCTGCTTATTTCTCCATCTCAATCAATTGTTAAATCCCAGTGACTCAACACTGCTTCTCCCTCGAATCTGGAACACATTCTTCCAGTTACCCACCATTCCCCGCCTGCCTTTCCCCTGGGGAGTCGGCATCACTGCCTGATTACTGGGCTCCCCCTCCACGCAGCCATGTTTTCTAGAACCTGCATCCCCTCCAGTCTCCGTCTCTTCTGCAGCCTCTTTCCCTGTGCCCTCTGTATGTCCTCTTGCATTCTCAGCCACGCCATAGGCACCGACTGTCCTTCTGCCACCCCTAACCTCATCCCGAAGACCTTTTGCTTTGTCTCCTCTCCCCGGCACACAGGATGAAGGTGGGGTGCTGGCCATTCCTCGTGCCCCGTCCAGCCCCAGTCTCCAGTCAGACAGCCCACTGCCCCTCTCCCGATAGTTCTCATTTTAATTTGATGGAACTTTCTTGCATTGTCCACTCACACCATGTTATGGGCAACATCACCTGCTAATTCTGGGACTCTTTCCCACCCTCTTTTGTCCCTGGCTGACAACCCCCGACCTTCAGTTCCATCCCTTGCCATCCTGCTTAGCAACTACAGTGTACTTCCCAACACCCTAGCCGACTGTTCTGACCACCTCAAGTCAATGAATTTAATGTCCATTGTACTATTGCACTTCCAAGGAAGCCTAATGTGGTGAACCGCCATAGACTTTGAAATCAGCAAGATCTGGATTCAAATCTGCATTATACCACTTACTGACTCTGTAAATTTGGACAAGGTATTCATTTCATCATTTCATTCGATGCCTATTTACAGAGCATGGCAGCACACGAGGATGAGCCACAGAGCAGTTAATAATGGGACAGATTGTAAGGATACAGTAACTATTACATGGAACATACAACCATTGATGTTCTTGGTAAGGCTTCTGCTTAACAGTAGCCTGTGAGTACTGAAGTTTTTGGGGGTAGAGGTCAAAAATGATAGGCGGAATTTTGACTGACACAGGGTTCAGTGCCCCTAACCCCCACGTTGTTCAAGGGCATGTGTGCATTGCTTTAGTTCATCTTAACTCTACTGAATAGCCGAGATGCCTTTCTAGCCTCTGATAGATTACTACTTGGAATCATATTGCCCACTCAGTGTTTCCTGAACTTCTATGTCTGAAAAAAATTTATCTTCTCTGTGAAAATATCCTATTTGTATTTTTTCTGACATCGTGTTTTATTTTCCCCTTTTTGTTATTTTGCTGCTAAAATACTATACCAGTGGTAGGGCAGTGATGCTCCCGATTGTCGTAATTTTCCACATGAATCTGTGAATTAACAGCTGCTCTTATCTTCCCAAGTGCCTTTTAACTAACCTTATTACACCAGGAGACCAGATCTTTGACCTCAGTAAATGACTTTGACCTATTTCTTTGCCTCCTTGTACCGAATATCAGGGTAGTTTCCATCATTTTTCCGTGTGTTTAATTTGCTGGTTCAGTCTCTATAAATACCAATCTCCATGTCACTTGACTTATTGAAGGGGGTGAAGGGCAAATTTTCTAGTTTCGGCTGGAAAACTGCATCTCAGTGAGCTCGGGGGCATCACTGCATAGTTAAGAACGGCTTCACCTGCCGGTGGAGATCACATCTATCCTGTGGCGTAGCTATTTTATGATTCACTGCTGCCTCCAGTTATCATTTTACACTATTCTTGCGAGAGGTAAGGGCACTGTGTGGTTTCGCACACATCACATCCCCAGGGACTAGTAGGGACACTGGAACTTACGTCCAGGTGTCCTTCGCCTGCGGAGCACCTGCTCACGTGTGCACGGGCTGCCCTTTCAAGTGAGGGGACAGGCCTCCATTTTGTATTTTGTATCTCTCTCAGCTCTCATCCATTGTTGTGGGTCGTTTCTTCCCCGTTTAGTAGAGCACCGTTACACACTTACTGGGAGAGGGTTTCTTTTTAGCACACCTCAGTGATAAATGTCTGTAGATCCAGTCCATACCCTGCTGCTCCTGCATCTCAGGCCCAATGGCTATAAACAATATGGCAGCTAATTTCTGCAAACTATCATTAAACAAGCTACAGAAACATAAAATTTGGGGTGGGTCAGCGTCATCTTCTAACCCTGTCGATGGACACTGATCTGTCACAGTAGTTAAGACAGTTGCTCCTGGACCTCCTCACACTTGTCCCTCATCCTCTTTAATCAGCCCCATGTCTGTGAGGCTCCCGTCCTGGTTGGGCTCACTCTTGCTCACATATTTGCGTATCCATTTTAGCTTATTATGCCTCCTTGGCTTAAAGCTTGAGGGAATAGACCAACGAAGTCTATGTACATGATTCCCACTGTCCTGACCACAGGGATTTTCTTTCATTCTAAAGTGGATAGACTTGAGTCTGCACAGGATGGGACCCATGACATATTTGAGCCTGGGCAACCAATGTATAAATTACCATAGTGGTCCTAGACCACCACAGAAAGTATAGCAAGATCCAGACTCACTTTGTAATATACCACCCCTCCACATGTACACTTCACATCTGCTTTCTAATTTTTCGATTTCTCTACTAAAAAGCTGACTTCTAGGGGCTCCTGGGCGGCTCAGTCAGTTAAGTGTCTAACTCTTGATTTCAGCTCAGGTCATGATTTCAGGGTCATGAGATCGAGCCCTGCATCGGGCTGCTCGCTGGGCATGGATCCTGCTTGGGATTCTCTCTTTCCCTCTCCCTCTGCCCCTCCCCTGCTCATGCTCACACACACTCTCTCTCTCTCAAAAAAAAAAATTTTTTTTGACTTCTCTGTAGTTTTCCATATAGGTTTTTTTTTTATGAATTTCTTCTTCTAATCCATTATTTTCTTATTTAAAATTTTAAACAATATCTAGGGACGCCTGGGTGGCTCAGTTGGTTAAGTCTACCTTCGGCTCAGGTCATGATCCCAGGGTCCTGGGATTAAGTCCTGCATCGGGCTCCCTGCTCAGCAGGGAGCCTGCGTCTCCCTCTCCCTCTGCCTGCAGCTCCCCCTGCTTACTCTCTCTCTCTGTGTCAAATAAATAAAATCTTTAAAAAAATAAAATAATAAACAATATCTACAGTTATATCTATATTAATAACCCAGTTCAAGTGTAGGGCATGCATAATTTAGTCCATCAATATGTAACATTTCTAGAAAATAGCATTGAGAGACCTCTGTGCGATGACAATCACCTCCTAGTGTTTTGTTCCTTCTCTTTGAATATCATGACCTTAGAGCTGTCTTCGCAGAATCAACTTGCTCCAATGGACTTTAATCATTATTTTCCCTTTTAATGCCCAAATTGTCACTACTTGGCCAGTGGGAGCTGTCTTTTGTATTTTTTGACACTATTCCAGATATCTCTGAGAGCAACCTTGCTTTCTGGCAACAACAAGCTGTTCTGGCCTCGTTTTGAATTTTCTTGCTCTGGGACACGGTCTTATCTACTCTCCAATGAACTCTGGTTCCTTTTCACGAAGAATTCTATTAAAAAACAGAATCTAAGTTCTAGGGTGTCATTAGATTGTCCCACAAGGGTGTTGGTGGTAGATAAGATGACACCAGAGGAAAGGTTCTTTAAATTACCTTTATGACTGAACAGTGTCCCTCCTTCTTTCCCTCCTTTTCCTATTATAGACACAAGAACATGGACAATGGGGTCAAATTACCTGGGTTCAAGTCTGGCTTTACCATTTAGGAGATTTGCAATCTTGAGCAAGTTTCTTGATTTTACTGTACCACCTTTTTTTCGTCTGTACAACAAAGACAAGTCTTACCTGAAAGGCTTCTAGAAGGACTAAATATATTAATGCTTTCATACAATAGCATCTGTCATATGCTCAGTAAATGTTGGCTGTTATTCTTTTTATGAAGGGGCATGAGTTCATGCAGGTGTTTACAGGCCCTTTAAAGTTTCATCATACTTTGCTCCAAAGTAAGGAAGACTTCATTATCCATTTTCCAATCTTTTCTTAAACTACAAGTTTTTCCCTTTATGCACATTAACTTTGATCTATTGTGCTTTATGTTGACAAACCCAACCATGTTTTTAAATTAGAGTGTTGCTCCCAGATTTAGAAGGGTCCCGTTTGGTTTTTGACTTCAGTATTTGAGCACTTTTCTGACTGTCTAAAGAGGAAGAGAAACTTTAATCTACCCTTGCATCTGAAGGGAACACCAAAGAATTGAAAAAACCTAGAGCACTTGGTCCTACAAATAGATTTCTAATGTACCAACCAAACAAAGATATTGAAAGGTAGAAGAAATTGGCAGAAACTGGCTCTGGAGCTTTTGTTTTACATCCTTCCCCAGTTTGTCCATATGAACACAAAACGAACCTAGTTCCTTTATAATTTTCTTGATGTGCTCTTCCTTTTATAGCGCTGGTATCCATTTCTTACCGAATCTTTTTTTTTTTTTAAGATTACTTATTTGAGACAGAGAGAGAAAGAGAAAGAGTGTGTGCACAAGTGGGGGAAGGGGCAGTGGGAGAGGGAGTGTCCCCAAGCAGCTGAATGGGGAGCCCGATGGGGGACTCAATCTTGTGACCCTGAAATCATGACCTGAAGCAAAACCAAGAGTCAGATGCTCAACTGACTGAGCCACCCAGGTGCCCCTTTCTTACTGGATCTTGCAGGATCTGAAGAAAAAGAGAAGATGGTGCTCTGTGTAGCCCACTCCGTTAGACAGAAGTGAGCATGTCACCTATTTCTGGTTGGTTCCATATTGCCTACTTCCAGTTCTGCATTCCTCTCTCTTTCCTGCAGCCCTGGCCTGCCTTCTCCCGAGTCACTGATCAGAGGTTATTCCATGGGAAGATGGCATCCACGTGGTAGAACTCCTTCAGCTCTCTTTCCAGTTCAGACTCTGATTGTCTTCATTCATCCTTCCCACCTCCCATTTTTCCTCAGGAAGAGGTTTTCTCTTATACTCTCCAAGCGAACCTCTCTGTCTCTGTGTGTAGTCCTGTGGAAACAAATGAAGACCAATGACCAAAGCAAAGGCTGTTTGGAGCTTGCTGTTAGCAAGAGCATCAGCCACTGTCGCTTACATTCAGAGACTCAGAGTCAGGCGGAGGAGTGGGGGAGCGTTGTAGTGGGATGGGGAAAGCTTCAGGTGTGCCCTGAAACAGAGGGGGGAAGGGAAAGCGGAGGGGGGCTAACTCAAAGTGGGGCATCCTATGTGATTGGGTGGGGAAGCATGCTTGACTCTCCCCGGTTGGTCCTAAGTTGGAGGCAAAAAATTAGGGAAGCTGTCCCGTTATTAATCAAGTCCCACATCTTGGTTATAGAAGTTACTGTTTGGTGGTCTGGATTGTTACTGGAGATAGTGTCCTGCCTTTCTGCAGGTATGACTTACAGCAGGCTGACTTCCCTGGCTGCTTGTTGTAGGTGGGAGATTGGTGTCTTGGCCAGGTTACTGCAGGTTGTGGGCAGAGTCTGCATTTCTAGATACATGGTCTGGCCTTTGCCCATTTGTGTATTTGGTCTCTCATACCCTTTGCACTGCCCGTTTCCACAGTCAGGCAATACTTAACATGGGTTATTCAAATCTTCTTTCTCTTCTCCCACTCCCCACTCTGGCAATTTCTAGCCCATTCCTGTGATTTCACATCTGCCTCTTGTAAGTGATGCCCAAATCCCTAGCTCAGGCAATGGTTTTTTTTCTTTTCTCATCTTTTCTCTTTGTGCACCCACTGGCCCAGCTCTTTCCACCAGTACAGTGTTAGTGTAGAGCGCTGGAACCCTGCTTGGTCTTTGTTAGGCGCTCATTACGTGTTGCTTTCTTTCTGCGTTGAACCTCTCTGCGTCATATCAGGGCATCCACATTCTCCCGGGGACATGAGCAGGGGTACCCCACCCGCTTTGATTTCTCATTCCTTCCCCCACTTTCCAAAACTGAGACCATTTTGTTTCTGTAATGGCAGCTTGGGCCTTCTGTTGGTGTTACCAGCACTTCTGTCTCCATTGTCTCCTCCATGAGATCAAAAACCCCCTAAGAACTGGGGACCCCATCTGTTTTTCTCTTTGCATCTTAGTGGCTCACCCATCAGGACTGAGCAGGTACTCTTTTCTAATGGCCAATAATTTCTGTGTAAACACAAGTAGAGAATACAGAAGTAATACTGTTCATTGAGATAGTATGTATTTATCTAGATTAATTTATTATCCCTTCATGATGGAATTCTCTTGGAGGAAATAACTAAGGATTATGAAAGGAGAGATGGAACTTTATACATTACATACCTAAAGACCCATCGTATGGAAATGAGTTAGAAGAAGAAACCTGGAGAATTGCTAAAATAAACAATAATATAACACATAATTTTTTTTTCCAACTAGCATGGAATAAACAACTTTTTTTAATTATGTTCAGTTAGCCACTGTATAGTACATCATTATGAATAAACAACTTTTAATAATAATTGGCAATGGAAGATAAATGATTTTAAATGAAGGAAAATAGAAGTCCTCAGATTTTTAAATACAGATAATTTTGTTCTTCTGAACTCTACTCTCAAATGAAATAGCACATAGTAACATCTTAGTTTCACCATTGAGTTAAATAAAAATGCAAATCTCTTGAATCATGAGAGAACTGATAGCCCAACACCCTGAAAGTGCCATTTATATGCCCAAACCTTAAAATCTCAAAGATTATTTTTAAAAATCTTTTATCTTTAGCATTGAATGTTTAAAGGAAGACACTTAAAAGAGTGTGATGCTTGCTTATGGTCTATAATTACCACTTGGGGAAGAAGCTGAGGCTAATTATTTCAAAATTTTAATTATAATGAAGCTTAATATATGATTAATGATGTTGACATTTCCTGTTGCCAGGTTTGTTCTCCAAGAAGATTATTTGAATGTGATATATATGTTTCAAGAAGTTCACTGAACCCTTGTAGGTACAGCCATATTTGATAATCATGAATAGCCTTGGGGACAGAAAACACAGCTGTCTTTCCCACAGGTAGCCGTGGATAGCCCAACCCTTCCCCAAGGGGAGAGAAACATTGGCCGAGGGAGTGAGGAGAAAAATAAGAAGAAAACCTAGGTAGAGATGCTTGGCAGATACTCATGTATTTTGCTTATAGACCTGTAATTGGAAAAACTTTGGAATCAGAACTTTCAATTAGAGAAGTTGCCAGAAAAATCTGTTCAAGAATTCACTGGAACTCAACTTCCAAAGTCATAGGAACTTTTGATATTTAGGACAGCTTGCAGACTGGGAATGCACCGCTTAAGAATGGGGTTATGTTTTCAGAGGAAGAACCTAGAAGGGTGAGCCTGAAAGACATGGCTGCTAGCAGTATAAGGCTGTGCAATGAAATTTTGAGTCCGAAGCTGGTTTTCAGATTTGACTCATGCTCAATGCGGCAATGTGTCTGGAGCACTGAACTTAGGCTCCGAGGACTGGGGTCACCCCATTCCTGCCCCTCCCGCAGAGCTAGTCACCTCAATGAAGCTTCAGCATCTCATTTTAAAACTGACAACTCTCCTTCCGTGCTGTCGTGAAATAAGTCAGTGCTCAAGTGCAGGATGGCAAAGTGCCTTACCAAGTGAGCTGTTACATCATCTGCTTATTTTCTGAGTTACACTCACAGAGACAGATAGCATCCTGGGCCAGAAATGTCATTTTTTTATATATATATAGACCACAGCCTTGTGAGTTTTTGCTTTTACTAAAATAGAAATTGTAGTATGTTGAAGGCATCCCAAGCCATGGGGAGGTTTTGGAGCCCCGGCCCTCAACAGGCAGTGGAGGTCAAGGTGCAGTGTCTGTGTGACACCCACGCACACGCTTCGGGCTTGGCATCCCGGACACCTGGCGGGGCGTCTCAGCTTGGCCACCTGCTGGGCCAGATGAAATGATGGTGGCGATAGTAGTACATACATATTTTACACAAAATAAATGAATTAAAATGTGTAGCTCGTTTGACTAAAAGGGAGAGACCTGCATGGGTTGGAGATCTTGTCCCTTAAGTTTCATCTGCAAAGCTCATCAACTTAGATTTCCCTCAGTCAACATTGCTTGTTTTATTGCACCCATGTTTCCAGGTTATTCCATTAGATCCTTGCCTCTTTAAACAACTAACTGTTTATGCAATTGAAAATCTGATATATACAGATGACAAAAAAATATACAAATGCAGAGTCTTACAGTGAAATAATCTCCCATTGCAGACCCTGGATCTCCTTGCCCAGAGACAAACACAGCTAACACATTTTTGTATATCCTTCCAGAAATATGATTTTGTGTGTGCATGTGTGTATATATGTATAAACTTGTACATGTATGTGTAAGTAGTGTGTATGTCTGTATGTCTGTCCCCTTTTTTCTAACAAATGGCAGCATACAGACATGGTTTTGCATCTGAAACAACTTTTTTTCTGCACATATTTACCTATTCAAATGCATAGATCTGGGGTTCCTGACTGGTCAGTCAGTAGAGTGTACAGCCCTTGGTCTTGGGGTTGTGAGTTCAAGCCTCATGTTGGGTGTAGAGATTGCTGAAATAAGTAAACGCAAAGAAAAAGTAGATAGATTGATGGCTGCATAACACTCATCGTATAGATGTAATATAATTTGTCATTCCTTTATGGATTTGAAGAACATTTATGGTTTTTGAGGGTTTTGTTGTTATTGGAACAGACAGTGCCACAGTGAATACCCTTACATATATACCTTTAGGCATATGTAGGAGAATACTTGAAATTCCTAGAAATGGAATTGCTAGGTCAAAGGGTAAATGCACTTTAAATTCAGATAAATAGTACAAATTGTATTCCAGGGCGTCTGTATCAGTAAGATGTAATACTACTTGTTTTCTTCAATACTTGAAGAATACAATACTACTTGATTGTAGATGATCAAATCCTTTATCTTTGCCAGTTTGATAAAGGCAGAAAGTGGTATTTTATTGTTTTTTTTTTAAGAAAATCATGAGTAAGGTTGAAAATCTTTAGCCATGTTTATGAACCAAATCTACTTCTTCATCTGTGACTTGGCTGTTCATGTCCTTTGTATAACAGAGTGGGAAAAGTACAGCTTGATAGAGGAACCAGTAAAACATAGCAAAATATCTGAGACCAGTACAATACTCATCATAGTAAGAGTAATAGTAACACAGTAAATGACATCACACACAGAAAATCTGTTTTATCAGAGAGGTATAATGAGATGTTTGAACCTTTCTTTTCTATCGATCTAGAAATATCAGGTTGTAGGAAATAGTCACAGGTAATTATTAACGTGTTTTACAGAACACTGAAAATAGATCATTTGTGCCTCTAGAAGGTGAACTTCCACTGTGATCTTTTTGCTTCAATAACTGTGATATTTCCTACATGAGATGAGCCTTGCTTATCCCATATTATAAATGAAGTACTTTATTCTGAGCACTCTTAGAAATATTGTAGGCTGGGATATTTTGTTATCTAGCTTTTATGCAAATGCTTTCTTTGGGGGCGTCCTTTTATTATTTAAATTCAATTAATTAACACAGAGTGTATTATTAGTTTCAGGGATAGAGTTCAGTGATTCATCAGTTGCATAGAACACCCAGTGCTCAGTCCATCATGTGCCCTCCTTCATGCCCATCACCCAGTTACCCCATCCCCCCCCCACCTTCCCTCCAGCAACCCTCAGTTTCTTTCCTGTGCTTAAGGGTCTCTTATGGTTTGTCTCCCTCTCTGATTTCATCTTGTTTTATTCTTCCCAGGTCTATTTTTTTTACTAACCAGAATCATGCTGTATGTATTGTTCTTTGAGCTTGTTGGAGATGTTCTCAGCCTAGCACACTCCTTTTATCCATTCTGTATTCCACAGAAATAGTGTTACTGTTTGGGTTGCTTCATTCTGCTGTTATAATTATGCCCACTTTTGTGCACAAACTTGAGCACAGGGGCTGGAATTTGAGGGGTACAGTGTCAGTTTGAGCCCTTGGCAATCTGAGGTGAAGGCTTGTTGACTTGGCATTGAGCAGGTGGTAGGCCGTGCATGCTGACTCAGGCAGGAGGGTGGCTGGACTGTGAATTTGGGACCCACAGGCCGATGGCATCATGTATGACAGGACGTGGCTGGTTTTGCTTTTAACTTTTGATTTTCTGGGAAACTCTATCTCTCCTTTTATTCTAAATGAAAGCCTTGATTTTTTTCCTTTTAGTAGTTGGAATTAATCATGCCACTCTCTTTGGGCCTACAGAGTTTCTGCTGAAAAGCCCACTGATAACCATATGGGGTTTCCCCTGTATGTCACTGCTTTCCTTTCTTTTGCTGCTTTTAAAATTCTCTCTCTCTCTCTTTTTTTTTTAAAGATTTTATTTATTTGACAGAGAGAGAGATAGTGAGAGCAGGAACACAAGCAGGGGGAGTGGGAGAGGGAGAAGCAGACTTCCTGCCGAGCAGGGAGCCTGATGTGGGACTTGATCCTAGGACCCTGGGATCATGTTCTGAGCTGAAGGCAGATGCTTAATGACTGAGCCACCCAGGTGCCCCTAAAATTCTCTATCACTACTTTTGGCCATCTTATTTAGTTTGTGTCTTGGTGCAGACCTCTTTGGGTTGGTTTTGTTGGGGGCTCTCTGTGCCTCCTGGATCTGGATTTCTCTTTCCTTCCCCAGATTGAGGAAGTTTTTAGTTATTATTTCTTCAGACAAATCTTCTGCCCCCTTTTCTTGCTCTTCTCCTTCTGGGATCCCTGTCATACGGCTGTTACTATGCTTGATGGTGTCGCTGAGTTCTCTGGGTCTATTCTCACTTTGCGTATTTTCCCCCCCTCTCATCTGCTCGGCTTGATTACTTTCCATTACTCTGTCCTCCAGGTGGCTGATCCATTCTTCTACTTCCTCTTGTCTGCTATTTATTCCAGGTGGTCTATTTTTATTTCCATTTAGTGAGTCCAATAGCTCTAACTGGTTCTTTTTTACATCTCCTATCTCTTGGTGGAGGGTCTCATGGAGGTTCTGCACTCTTTTCTCAAGTCCAGTGAGTATCTTTATGAGCTTTACTTTAAATTCTCTATCAGACATATTACTTTTCTCTGTTTTGCTTAGGTCTCCTGCTCTGATTTTGTTCCACTCTTTCATTTGGGACTTATTCCTCTGTCTCTTTCATTCTGTCTATTGCTGTGTTTGTTTCTCTGTTAGGAAAGTCGGCTACCTGTCCTGCACTTGAAAGTAGTGGCTTTATGAAGAAGAGGTCCTGCAGCGCAATGTCTCCTTTTCACCAGAAAATGGTGCTTCAGGGGGTGTCTCCTATGTGTGTTGCTACAGGGGTGTCCTACCGTTGTGGCTGGGATGTGTTTGCCTTCAGTCCAGCCTGCAATGGCGCTCTGCCTGTTGTGGGCAGAGTGTGGTGCCTGTGGTGTTAGTGGACCGCTCCGGGGCCGCCTTAGCCTTGAGTTGAGTCAGACCAGGTGTTTGCCAGAGATGAAATAACACCAAACTGCAGGCACTCTCCCTGTCTTGTTCCCCGAGAAGCTTTTGCTGGTGGGTGGGGCCTGAAGTCAGATGAGCTTCCTGACCCCAGCCCACTGCTGGGGTCACAGTCAGACTGGTGTGTGGTTATCTTCCCCTTTCCCTGGAGCAGGACTCACTTTGGAGTGCTGTTGGCCCTTGACTGGGCCGCGCACACGCTGCCATGCTTGTGGCACCGCTTTGACGGGATCTTGCCAAGAGTGATCGGAGCAGGTGGATCTGCTTCGCTGTGGCCTCTTGTCTATGTCGGGCTGCAGAGAGTCTATTCTGCCAGTTTTCGGGCTGCCTTCTGGGTTATCTCTGCTGGTGTGGGTGTTCTCTAGGTGGCCACACGGCAAGAGGCGAGCCCAGGGTCGTCCTACTCTGCCATCTTCCCAGCAGCCTCCAATGCTTTTTTTTTTTTAAGGTTTTTATTTATGAATGAATTTATTTGAAAGAGAGTACGCTCAAGTGGGGGGAGGAGCAGAAGGAGAGAGTCAAGTAGACTCGGGGTTCGATCCCAGGACCCTGAAATCACAACCTGAGCAGAAATCAAGAGTCTGATGCTTAACCAACTGAGCCACCCAGGCGCCCCGAAAATGCTTTCTTGTCTTTAGCATTCTGTTCTCGGTGATGCTATTTACTGGTCAGGGGCGTGGGCAGAGCGAGCTCTTACATTTTCATCTCATCATCACGTTACCCTGGTAGGTAGTGCTTCTTGCATACTGAGTCTAGAACCGGACTTGGGGCAGTGGTGGGCTGTGACCTGTCCCAGGTGACCACTTTTTAAATATTATGTGGCTTTATTGTGGCAACTGTCTCTTCTTGTGTGCCTATAATATGCCAGCTACTTTGAAGGTTACCTAATGTTATCTCGCTGATTCTTACAATAAAGCAGATATTATTGTTCTTATTTTACAGATGAAATGATAGGTTCAGGTTATGAAAGAGTCACACGGAGTTCAAATTCAGAGCTGTCTGACTCTTTCCTTGTTTTGATGCTCTGAGGGCCAAGCCAGGGCTGCTGTGGTGAGGGCTGCCCACCAACATGGGGAAGCAGTGCTGTGACGTTGGTGTATGTTGTCTGTCAGCACGTGCCTCCACAGTAAGGCCGATGAGTGTCACCCACCGAGTTTCTGCAGCCCACACCCAACTCTCAGCCTCTGCGTCCATTCTTGGCCCTTGTTTTTACCCAATAGTTTGAGCACAAGACTCAGCTGTTTATGCAGACCTCCCTTCATTTCTGGCACTTGCTGGGATGGGGTGGAAAAGTTCAGGGGAAGATTCCAGCAGACTAAGTATCTTGTGTCCCAGAAATGAGCCCCAGGAACATGTGGGTTCTGAGTCATTGCACCCTTCACCAAGCTTGCCCGCTTGAAGCTGTGTCCCAGTGCACAGCTCCAGGCTTCTCTCTGGACCTCCTGCTGAGAAGCTTCCCCTAGCCAGACCCTGGGCCACTCCTACCCTCTTCCTCCCAGAGACCCTGGTTCTGAGGCCTCAGCATGCTTCCCCAGGACGCACCACAGACAGCCCGCAGAGAAGCGGCACTTTTCAGGGAACACACTGCCGACTGTCGAAACTTCCCCACTGGTTTCACTCCTCAAAAAAAAAAAAAAAAAAAAAATCTCTTTCTGAATTCTGCAAGGCTTTAAGATGTAAACCCTTGCACTGCATTTTTTAGCCCAAAATTTATCTGAAGACTCGGGTCAGGAGATTGTTTTTCTGCGTGAAGTAGAGACTGGCTTTGCTTTGAACTGGAGGGAGTTGCTTTGTTTTGTTCTGCACAAAGTTCTGACACTCGTGAGATTCTGCCATGTCTGGACATGCTCTCCCTTCCCAATTTCCATCCTATGTTGTGGTCAGTTCAGAGGTCTTCCTGGGCCCTAAAAGCACCACAGTGTCCCAGGCCTGAGCCCACCTGCCCATCGCTTCCTCTCCTGCGCACAGCCTCCCTTTTGTCTCTTCCTCTCGGGTCTCCTTAAGGCCACCCTGCCTGAAGGAGGTCTTCCCTGGCCTCCCAGGTCCCTGTGAATTACCATCCCGGGTGCTACCGCAGCGCCCACAGCTGACCGCCCTAAGCGTACTTGCAGTCTACTGGTGAGCAGCAAGTATTTGTTTCCCACTCATTTAACCAAGCTCCAGGGGAGGCTTATTTCACAAAATTAGCATCTTGAAGTCACTGGAAATTCCCCTTAGATAAGTGAACTATAAGCACTTCTGTCTAATTCAGTCCATAGTGTTGAGCTGAGCCTTTATAAAGGGTTTGTGAGTTTTGTATTTAAAAAAGGGGGGGTTGGTCAAGAGCCACAGCTAAGAGGGAGACTCCCCTCCTCCCCCTCGTTTGAACACGGGGTGTTCTAGAGTCCGGAAGGATTACACCAGATTCCATGTATTGAGTTTGGACTTTGGCTTAAGATAGAGAATTAATGGAAGTTGAGTCAATGAGTGTTTTAAGACTCTAAGACACTCTCAACTTCTGTGTAAATCAGTCCAGCCTGGAGATATGACAGTAAAGGTTGATTATGTTGTTCCTTGTCTACTGTGTCCATTTTCAGGTTCAGGCATTAATAATTACAGTCTTAGAGATCTCGGTTTTTATTCTGTGTTGGCAGTAAGGGGATATTAATAGGGCCCCTTTACAGGGTACTATTGTTTTGGCAATTCTATGACAGTTGAGTTAGGATAAGACATCTCAAGTGGGTGCTTTATTATTTTTTTTTTCTGACTGCCCTTTTGGTCCCTATTACCAGTTTGGTAAAGAAAGGAGTGGTGACATTTGTCCTTTGTATATGTTATCACTAAATTTTCACTCCACATTTAGTCCCAGGGATGTCATGGGGTATCCATTTGGTTAGGCTGGTAACCCATGCCTTAATCACTACACATTTATGTGTTTTCTCTTCTAGACTGTAAGCTTGTTGAGATGGGGAGCTCTGATCAATGCTCACAGGTCTGGCGGCGGGCACAGTGCCCATGCATGTCAGATGCCCAAGGGCAGATGATGGAGGGGGTGAGGAAGTGCAGTGGAGAGCTAACATTATTTGGCCCAGTGCCTCCGCCAGAGGTACTCAAGTAAGTGTTAATTCCTAGAGAAGAGGCGAAATGGAAGAAAAAGAAGAAAAAAACAATGTTGTGGGATAGCAAAAGGGGAGTTAGACCAGAGAAAGAAAAGCTTCAGTCTCCACTGAACTCTCTGAGTAAACTTGGGAAAGCCACTCAGTTCTTCTGGGTTTCTATTTTCCCATCATTAAAATGAGATCATCTAACATGACCTCCAAAATCCTTGGTTCTGTGTGGCTGGAGAACAGAGTGTGAGAGGGAGCGGCCGGGGCTGAGACTAACCAGGCTGTGACCCCACGTGAAGGTCAGATGCACCCCATGCACCAACTGGGACTTCATTGTGAAAACTGACAGGATGCTATTTGCATATCGTGGAAAAATAATAATATGTGTGATGAGCTGAGCAGGTCTTACTCAAACCATAATCCTAGATGCCTGTTGTAGGATCCCCTGGGGAGCTTGTTAAAATGTTCATTCCTGGGTTTGAATCTAATCCTATACAATGAGAATTTCTGTAGGTTTGGCTTAGGAACCTGCATTAAAAAAAAAAAATCCTCTTAAAATTTAAGCAGCTGAAAGTCTGGGAACTGTGGGTGCCTTGCGGGGGAGCAAATGGAGAGTGAGTGTCAGGGAACTCAGAAGAGCATGGATTTAGGGTCAGATGAACATTGATCTCAGCTCTGTCACGTAGGAGCTGACTCATCTTAGCCAAGTTACTTAGCATCTCTGAGGCTGAGGTTTTTCCTTCTATAAATGGGTTTGAAAGTGGTACCTGCCTCTGGGTGCCTGCGTGGCTCAGTCTGCCTTCCACTCAGGTCATGATCCCAGAGCCCTGGGATCGAGCCCCACATCGGGCTCCTTGCTCAGTGGGGAGTCTGCTTCTCCCTCTCCCTTCGCCCCTCCCCCTGCTTGTGCTCTGTCCTTCTCAAAAGTAAAATCTTAAAAAAAAAAAAAGTGGTACCTGCCTCATTGGGTCTTAGTCAGGGTTAATTGAGATAACATGTGTCAAGCACCGCATGTGTTTGGAGGCATACAGGAATCACCCGGAGAAGTTACTCAGGCTTTGTGCTCCCTGAGATTCTGGCATGGTAGGTTTAGAGGATTCGAGGATCTCCCCACAGGGACTGGTAGGAATCACACAGCATATGCTAGGTCCCCTTCCTCTAAGGTAGTTCCAGGGAACATGTAAAATAAGACAGAAACATTCATGTCTTTGGCTTTCTATTAGCACCTCAAATACCTCGTGAAGCCTCAGAGGCGGAAACTGGTTTCTTACTGCTCCTTGAGTGGGAAGCGTACCTGCAGCCTCTCTTCTTCTGGAGAATTATTTCACACAAAGGGTTGATATCGGTTATCTAGAAAAGTCTGTGTCCTCTGGAGAATCGAAATGATAGTTTTTAGTACAAAACAACATGCACTCCCAATGGTTTCCTCTTGAATTAGCTATTCATGATTCCATCTTTGTTCCTTAATACAGGAAGGAGTATGAGGGAAGGCATTCTTCAGAGCTTGGAGTAAGAACGTTTAGGGATCGAGGAGAGTTAACATCCCAAGTGCGCTGAACCACACATAGCAGCTGATTACAATTATAATGCACACGAAACTCATTGCTTTGTACTTTTAAGGATGATGGTCCTTTTGCCTCCTATTAAATTTGAAATGTGTATCTTTGACAATAAATAACATTTTCAAGGAACCAGTATATTTGAAATTTCCTGTCTTGGGTTTTATTATTCTGAGTTAACTCCATTAAAAACTACTAACAAATACGGAGAGATTGTTAGAACACTGTGTTGTTCAAATGCTAACACGAGGAATTGCAGCTCATTATATTTCAAGTGTGAAACAAGAGATACTAAAGAAATCTAATTTATATTGTTACAAGATAATTCGTTTCACTCACCCCCAAATTACTTACTAATCAAGTGAGCTATGGGCAGTCATATTTTTTAAAAACTTGTATAAAAGGTAGAGAGAGATATCTAATAACCAAAAGAGAATATAATAAGCAAATGCTATGTTTTTTAAATATTGCAACATTTCAAGCACAGAATGGGCAGTACTTTTTAGTCATTTTTTTACCAAGCTGGAAGATGAGATGAGGAAGGATCCACCATTCAGTTAATGTCGGTGTACATCAGGGACTTTAAAGAAGTAATATCTTCCTTGCTTTGATTAGGCTGCCACGTAACTTATCCATACATAATCAGGGCATAGCTGCCCAGGCGGGAATCCATCCCTGGCCCTTAGGGCTCCATATCACCCCATGTCTCCAGCAAAGGGAAGAACAATTTTGAGCAACCACACTCTTCTCTTTAGTTTGCAAATATTTAACAGTTTGACTTTGGGAAACCAGTGAAAGTTCTTTCCAGGAAACACGTTTTAAAAAGCAAGGCATGCACTCTGGAAAACAGTATGGAGGTTCCTCAAAAAGATGAAAATAGAGCTACCATATGACCCAGCGATTGCACTACTGGGTATTTACCCCAACGATACAAATGTAGTGATCTGAAGGGGTACGTGCACCCCAATGTTTATAGCAGCAATGTCCACAATAGCCAAACTATGGAAAGAGCCAAGATGTCCATCAACAAATGAATGGATAAAGAAGATGTGGTATATACATACAATGGAATATTATGCAGCCATGAAAAAACGGAAATCTTGCCATTTGCAACGATGTGGCTGGAACTGGAGGGTGTTATGCTGAGCGAAATAAGTCAGTCAGAGAAAGACGTGTATCATATGACCTCACTGATACGAGGAATTCTTAATCTCAAGAAACAAACTGAGGGTTGCTGGAATGGTGGGGGTGGGAGGGATGGGTGGCTGGGTGATGGACATTGGGGAGGGTATGTGCTATGGTGAGTGCTGTGAATTGTGTAAGACTGATGAATCACATACCTGTACCTCTGAAACAAATAATACATTATATGTTAAAAGAAAAACGAAGACGATAGTAGGAAGGGAAAAATGAGGGGGGAGAAATCAGAGGGGGAGATGAACCATGAGAGACTATGGACTCTGAGAAACAAACTGAGGGTTCTAGAGGGGAGGGAGGTGGGGGGATGGGTTAGCCTGGTGATGGGTATTAAAGAGGGTCCGTATTGAATGGAGCCCTGGGTGTTATACAGAAACAATGAATCATGGAACACTACATCAAAAACTAATGAGGTATGGTGATTAACGTAACATTAAAAAAAAGCAAGGCATGAACAATACAGGTAATTTGATTTCTTTTTTTTTAAGATTTTATTTATTTATTTGACAGAGAGAGCGCACACAAGCAGGGGGAGCAGCAGAGGGAGAGGGAGAAGCAGGCTCTCTGCTGAGCAAGGAGCCCGATGCGAGGCTCGATCCCAGGACCCTGGGATCATAACCTGAGCCAATGGCAGGCCCTTAACCGACTGAGCCACCCAGGCACCCCAGTAATTTGATTTCTGATCTGAGATGCTCTGTGACTATAACACAGTTAAGATGTTCTGGCTTATAATTGGCTCTCCTGGTAACTTGAAGAGTTCCCAGTAAGGTCTGAGAGCTGTAGGATTGGCAGGTCGGGGAGCAGCTCCCCAAAGTGTAGGTGCTATGGGTATTCTGTGAGTTGGTCTCTTTATCACCCTGGTTACTCCAGAGGCTTTGTTTGAGTCCCAGAGGGCGGAACTGTGTAAGCTACAGCAAGAGATGGGGTTTGCAGAGAACCAGAGTTCATGGGTGCTGGCATGAAAGGATTCATATATGTTATTTTTTTTTAAAAAAAAAGAAGCACCGAGCAGGCTTAACTTTCCTCTGTATGGAGTGAGCCCGCAGGCCATCACTTGGATTCCTGTTCCCCAGTTAGAGCAAGTCGGTGTGCAAAGGAAGTTAATTCAGAACACTAAAGGAGTCTGAAAAATAATAAAACTAGAGCTTGTGTTGTTTTATGGAGGATTTGGAAGGCCTTTCTTGATGTGGAGAATGTTTGCCAGCTTTATGCTTAATAAATGTTACATCAGCATTAAGTATATACTCACAAATTCACTTACTTAGTTTTTAGCAGAGTAATTTGAATTGCTTTTGCTTCGCATGCAAATTAGCATTTTAATGGAAATGTACTGCCTTTGATGATTATAATGAAACCATCTTGCTTTTGACTTACCTGGTCTGACATCATCTAGATTTATTCCCAGATCTTGGATTTGCTCTGAGAGCTCCTGATAGCAAGGGGGTTGCGGGGGAGCGGCCCGAGTAAACAGGTCTGAAACCTATTGCCTTGCTGAGAAGGAGAGGGTGAACCCGAAATTGGTCATGTTGCCGTCTCTGTCAAATGTTATTTTTCATTGTATGCATTTGGCTCGGATAAAGTTTTTAATGCTTGAGTGCAAAGATCTGACTCTGTAAGGATGTACTTACTCTCTTTGAAAATACGGTGATTTCACAGCATCCTGCCTGGAGCATACCGCATCTGTCAGCTTGACTTCCTTTTTCTTCGAGTCCTCTGTGGCCTTTCTGCTTCCTCCTTGCCTACCATAATCATCTTCTGACCATCTGGAAAGCCTCGGATCCTATATGCAGAGTTCATTTAAGTATTGTAGTGCTAGAAGACTGGAAATCTTGTAAAAATGTAATTTTTTTTTCTATTGGGAGCAAAAATAACATAATGTTCTTTCCTGCTGAGTAAGGATTTTAGAATTTACAGGCTTGTGTGCAGATCCTGAATGGGGACATTAGCGCCAACACACCTCAAGGAATTCGAGAAGGCCTGCAGGCATTGTCGGCAAAGGGGACCCAGCCTTCTGTGTGCCCTTCATTATCCAAATAACTCTTGGTGAGGATCCGGGAGGCACAGTAACTCTTCCAGGCAGCGAGCGCCCTTCTTGCTTTGTTGAGTCAAGTCTGGGGATGGGTTTCTGCTTTAAAGACAAGTCATTAGCCTTGGGATGTCACATTCCTCTTGGATAAATTGAGGGAGGTGCCTGTCAGGTGCCCCCGTCGGAAAGTACAAAAGAACACTAAATTAAAGGGAGGGCAATGAAGATGACAAGTTCTGAATCACCCAGCTTCAGCTTTGCAAGCACACATGGAGACTTTATCTTTCCAGGAATTAAAAAAAAAACCGATTTTGTGATGATACCAACATCATCCACAGCCTGCCAAAGTTCTTTTCTCTTCTCCCTCTTTTCACCTTCCTGCATTATCTGTCTTGTTTTGTTTTTATTAAACAAAGAATAAAGCATTTCTTTACAACACAAAAGATATTTCTATTAATCAAAATAATATAATAATAATAATAATAATAATAATAATAAACAACTTACTGCAGTAGTACCAAATCTTTTGGTACTTAGTAAGTATGTCAGGGATGGTTAGACATTGTTCAGTGGTGAGTAAGAGAGACAGACAGCCAGACAGAGGGGGGGGGGACTGCTCTAGGGGAGCTTAGATTCTAGAAGGAAGACAGATGAGCGATCATCTGGATAGAGAGATAGATGGGTGACAGATGATAGATACACAGATGATAGGTGATAGATACATGATGGATGATAGGCAGGTAGATTGATAGATGATAGATTCATGATATATGTGGAAAGAGAGAGATGGCAAGAAGCGATAAATACTTTGGAAAGGAGAGAACCCTCAGGTGAAGTTGGTAGGGAGCAGGGAATGGGGTCCACTAGCAGCTCACTCAGGCAGCCCCCAGGTTGGAAGGGACACACAGGAGGTGGGCACGTGGAAAAAGAGAGCTCGAGGTGGCAGGGGAGGCTGGGAACACACCTGGCATGTCTACGGAGTGAGCAAACATGTCCATTAAATGAGATCCTTTGTGCCATGAGCACATGGCTGTGCCTGGCACATAATCAAATCTGTGGCTCCAAAGTATGAAAACTCCACTCCTCCTGCAGCCCGCTTTCTCCCCACTCCCACCCAACGTAAGTGTGGACACTTTCTGGGCTAACCCACGTGCTTCTGTGGGTCTTCCGCTTGGCGTGTGGGATCTCTGTGACATTGACATTCTGTGGTCCTGATACTTACTGTACATCGTACAGCCAATCCCGTGGATATTTTGGTGAGCAGAGTGTCTTTCTGCCTATTAACCACAGTGAGGTTTTGTAGTGAAAACCGAGAACCCCTAAATGGTTGATTATGGAGTATTTTGTCCAACTCCAAGTACTTGGCAAATGCAGGCGTACCTCGGAGATATTGCGGATTGGGCTCCAGACCACTCCAAAAAAGGAAATATTGCAATAAAGTGAGCCAAATGAATTTTTTCAATTCCCAGTTCATATAAAAGTTCTGTTTACACTATATTGTAGTTTGTTAAGTGTGCAATAGCATTATGTCTAAAGAAAACGTGCATATCTTAATTATATATATATTGCTAAACAATGCTAACCATCATCTGAGTTCTTAGTTATAATCACTGATCACAGATCACCATAACAAATATAATAATGAAAAAGTTGAAAATATTGTGAGAATCACCAAAATGTGACACGGAAACATGAAGTAAGCAAATGCTCCTGGAAAATGGCTCCAACAGACTTGCTCAACGTACAGATGCCATAGACCTTTAATTTGTTAAAAAAAATTCATGTCTGCAAAGTGCAGCGAAACAAGGTACACCTTGAAATGAGTTTGAGGATCTCTGATGAGAGGGAATTTTTCCTGCAGCCTTTTCACTGGTTCTCAACTTAGCTGCATACTGGAATCATCTGGAGAACTTAAAAAAAAAAAAAAAGGTACCACTACCCAGGCCCCCTCCCCAACCAATTAAATCCCAAGTATTTTATTTTAAGCTTCTCCGGTGATTCCGACAGGCCACGTTGGACAAGAACTCCTTTCCAAGTGACCTGTCTTAAAACGATCACTAAGCTCCTGTAGGTTGGTGCCAGATATGTTTATTTTTGTCTTATGATGCTTTGGCTTCTGCCTCTTGATATTCTTCTGCCTCCCAAAGTCAGACCTTGAAAATTTTCTATCTATCTGCAAGTCTTCTCAATCTTGTCTTCCCAGCTTAGTTTATGACTGGTGCACAGACTTTAAGTTCATCCGTCTGTGGCATCCTTCCATTCTCCTTGGTTCAGAGCCCAAGCCCCTCAATGCCACCCAGGGGACCCACTCGCTCACTTCCTCTCCTGACCCCAAGGCTGTCTCAAGACCAGGTGCAGTTCCACTTCTCAGTCTCTCCTCACTGTCTGCTGAAAATCATTACTTTTTCCTTTCTTTCCTTCTTTTCTTCTTGACACCTGTTTTCTTCATTTTCTAATTAAAAGCAACTCTTACTGTTAAAATGCAAACAAACAAAACAACTTTTTCTTTACCAATGTATCTCATGGCAGGCATCCCACAATCCCACCCTGGGATTCACCAGGTTGCAGAAGTAGTTCTGCGTAGACTAAAATGCACAAGTAAACAACTTGCCTAGCAAAGCAGAAAGACCATCTGGTCGTGGAGCTCTTTCCTTCTGCCCCTCAGCACACTTGTTTGGGAACCAGCCCAAGAGTGTCCAGGTCTTGGCACTGCCCACTGGCAGCATTTGGCAGGGGTGACAGGCCCAGGAGTCTGGAAAAAGGGCAGAGCAAACCTCTTCTCCCATGAAAGGAACACTGTGGGACTTAGGATCCCAGCGTTGCAAAAGGGCATGCTCTCTGTGGATCGCCTCCCTGACCGCTTTCTCATCTGGGCCCAGGAGTGCGTTCAAACCCAAGCCTATCTGGGCACCAAGCCTTTCTTTGCTCTCACTTTCCTGCAGCATCCCAGAGCATATCTTTTTGTCCTAGATAATGCCACTATTACTCCCTTTTATGTTTTTCCTCTTCTAGACAGGCCACTTTTCAAGAGGATTCTAACATCCCCATTCCAAGTGCCCCCCTTTTCAAGCCACAGATAAAATTATCAATAAAAGCAAACTTGGTAAGGTTTCCTTGGCCAGTACCCAGGACCTCATTCCCATTAACAATACTTGTTTGGAGGCATCGAGAAACAGGTGGAAACTGATTTGTCATTGTCGTAACGGTCAGGTGGTCAGGATCTTGACCCTTATTCGCTCCATACTACATTTCCTTGGCTAGTATTCATGACAGCACTTTTCTCAGAAATATCTCATGATTGCCCCAGAATAGAGAAGAGCTTATTTTGAACACGGAACATGGCCAAGTTATTATTTTTTTTTTGAAATGAGATTCTTAGCTATGGACCTTTTCTTTTTTTTTTTTTAACTAACTTCTGACCTAGTTCATAATATTATCATCAGAAGCAGAGCCAACAGAGAACATGGTTCTTGCTTCATAAGATTAAAAAATGAACAGGGCATAAAAATTTTAAAAGAAAATCAGAGTTCATTTTGAGATGAAAGAGCTGACTTCGATTTGTGCTGCTCCTTATAATTGTTAGAAGAAGACAAGTAGGAAGGAGGATGGACTTATCTTTTTCTGGAGAAAAAGTATTGGATGAATTCTTGAATTTTCATTTCCCAATTTATAGGCTCTTTATAAAAATTGTTTCAAGTTTGTATGTTACCTTACTGTTAATAATAGTAGATTTTCTAACCAGAGATAAACACAAGTCATCGAATGAGAAAAACTAAAGTGGAGAAGAAGCTTAAAACTCGTCTCGCCCCAGGTCTTCTGAGTACATGAAACCCTCCTCCCCAGCCTTGACTGAAAGCCAGGAATGTCCGTCTGGTCATCTCCAGCAATAGAGAGGACTGTGTCCTGAGGCAGCCAGCTCCACTCTTCGACATTTCTGTTAAAAACTATATTGAAAACAAAATGGCATCTGTGGAATTTGATGCTGCCAAAATAGGCACTGATTTTAATTGTGCTAAGTGCTTAAAATACAATTAGTCATTTAATGATCAAATAATAATAATTGGTATTTGCTGTATGGTCACTATGTTCTAGACACCGTGCTAAGCATGTCATCATTTACTTCTTACATCAGTCCTATGGAAGATGACTTCCCCCCCTTTTACACATAAGGAAATAGGTAGAGAATAATTGAACTCACCAAGATAACCCCAGTGACAAGTGACTGAAATAGGATTCAAGCCCAGGCCTGTGTGACTGAGCTCACTTGTCTAAGCAATTTTCCCAGGACAACTGGAATCTTAAAGCAGGTCTCTCTGATTCTAAAAAGCCTACAATTTATACCGGAGTAATTCCACATGATATCAGCAGAGAGAATCAAACAGTTAAATGATACATGCAGTGAATTGTCAATGCAGCTGGAGTTGAGGATCTGAGTGTCTCAGTGCCCGTTAGCACTGTGCTTTTTCAATAACAGGAGTATTGAATTATGGCACAAGGAAGAGTGTTGAACACTCTCACGTGCTGGATAGGTGAGTAAGCCTGAAGGGTAGAACTGTGTTTTTCATCTGTATTTCCCCAACATCTAGCCTAGTTCTTGACACATTGTAGATACTCAGTAAAGTGTTTGCTGATTCACAAAATACACCTACCCCAAAATTTATAGCTCATTAAGCAACTGTCTTATCCAATATTATGTATTGATTTAGGTTCCATCCCTTTCCGAAAGAAATTTAATGTACCAGCCTTTCCGATATATATTTTTTTTTTTTGAGTCATCTGGTTTTAACTAATTCGTTAAGTTTTGGTGCCTGCCTCGTTGTCTTTTGTTAACTCTGTAAGAAAGCCATGGCTATAGAGAATCCCAACTCCAGCTGCTGAAAATCTGATCGTGAGCAGGGGGGAAGCACCTCCCCTGTGCTTTTCAGTCATCCATCGCAGTGGTGGCAAGGCTAGCTGCATGGTAGAATACATAAATCCTCAAGTAGGTGACTGCTTGACCCAATCATGCATAACATGATAAGGAAATATGTTGTTTTGGGTTATGTTTGATTTACAGAAATTATGAAGGACTCCTGCAGAGAAATTTTAATGTTTTCACTTTTTTGAGTTCTTGAACATAAAAATGTGACTTTGTTGGCACGCAATAGAGGCTATTAAAGTCACTCTCCCAACTTGGAAAAAAAGTTTGTGATCAGAGATAAATTAGTAAAACAATCAAAACTAGGAGCCATCTGTGGGTGAGAGCCAAGAGTTCCATCTGTATATACGTAACTGAATAGTTTAGACTAAAACATCCAGAACTCCAATCAAGGTGATATGGTTGTATTTTCAGCAAAGCAGAGCTATTATGTGATTAGAATTTCAAATAGGAAATTGTATCTTTTTTTGGAGGAAAAATAAGAGAAGGGATAGGAAGGGAGTTGATTTGCAGTGGAAACAGAAGAAAGACCAGGCAAGGCATGGTTAAGAGGGAAGGGGGTTTTTCAAGGGAACTAGAGAACCCTTTGGCAAGTCAGCTCCTGTGGTGGTTGAGCTGATTCAAACAACTTTAGATAAGAGGAACTTCTGAGGACTAATGATCTCCTTTTCCCTGACTGCATTCTTACGTAAGACATTGACTCTTTGAGCTTCCATATAGCTTGAGGATATACACTGGCCAGAACTCCTGTTCTGGGAGATCAATGCAGGGTCATCTGACTTGTATCTCTTGGAGCTTCCCTAATGCAGTTCCATATCGGAAGGCATCCCAATTTCAGTGTGCTGACCAGTCGGGTTTCTGGTATGCAAATTCACCAAGTATCATGCCCCTGGTGGAGATATGCTGGATGGTCAATACAGTAATACAGAACCAGAGGTGGGAGGTTTTTTTGAGCAATAGCAGCAGCCTAGGCAGAAAAGCTTATGTTCCTGATTTTCTTGCTGGTTGCTTCTTTTTTTTTTTTCTTTAAATTTTTTTATTGTTATGTTAATCACCATACATCATTAGTTTTTGGTGTAGTGTTCCATGATTCATTGTTTGTGCATAACACCCAGTGCTCTACGCAGAATGTGCCCTCTTTAATACCCATCACCAGGCTAACCCATCCCTCCACCTCCTCCCCCCTAGAACCCTCAGTTTGTTTTTCAGAGTCCATCGTCTCTCATGGTTCGTCTCCCCTTCCGATTTACCCCCCTTCATTCTTCCCCTCCTGCTATCTTCTTCTTTTTTTTTTTTTCTTAACATATATTGCATTATTTGTTTCAGAGGTACAGATCTGTGATTCAACAGTCTTGCACAATTCACAGCGCTCACCATAGCACATACCCTCCCCAATGTCTATCACCCAGCCACCTCATCCCTCCCACCCCCCACCACTCCAGCAACCCTCAGTTTGTTTCCTGATTAAGAATTCCTCATATCAGTGAAGTCATAGGATACATGTCTTTCTCTGATTGACTTATTTCACTCAGCATAACACCCACCAGTTCCATCCACATCATTGCAAATGGCAAGATCTCATTCCTTTTGATGGCTGCATAATATTCCATTGTGTATATATACCACATCTTCTTTATCCATTCATCTGTCGATGGACATCTTGGCTCTTTCCACAGTTTGGCTATTGTGGACATTGCTGCTATAAACATTGGGGTGCACATACCCCTTCGGAGCCCTACATTTGTATCTTTCTGGTAAATACCCAGTAGTTCTTGCTGGTTGCTTCTTGAATGGCAGGTGATCACTAATTCTATGAAGTATGCTTGTGACATTTGGCTCAGATAATTTCTCTAAGTTATGGTCCTCACTGTCATTTCCTGCCCCTGGGTTATAATATCCCAAGGTGGGCTTCAAAGATAGCTTTGGAACCCACTGGCTTAGCACTCTTTTCCCAGTACAAGACCAATGAAATATGTTCTTGAGAAAGAGAGACATCTTTTGCAAAAACATCACTGTGTATGTTCATCAAAATGGTATATAGGAAAAAAGAAAAGGGAGATGAATTACATGTTGAAAAGGATAGAAGAACTAGTCTCAGTATTTGGCCTCATTTCCCAGTATTTGGGAAACAAGGAAGCCAAACAAGGAATGTATTATTTGAGAAGTGAGATATAGTTTCAGAGAGAAAAGTACTCCTCTGCTGTTTTATTTTGCATGAGTGTGTTAAAATTAAACCTGACCACACCTATATTAAAGATAAGATTTATGTCTATATGCAGCTTTCTCACATTCCCACAAAAAAAAAAACTTTATTAGACCTTCAGATAAATGAAGGGATGGAAACTTCTCTTAAAAGTTGTGAATAAGCATGATTTAAAAAACCTAAAACAAGAGTAAAAAAATCTGCTTCAGATATTCAATAACACCTACGCTTTATGGATAATGGATATAAAATAGCACTGTAGAGGAAGGTGGGCATAGATTAGGCAACTTAGATTTGTGGGAGTTCTTTGGGGGATTTGTATAAAGCACAATTAAATCAGCACTCTTTCTCACAATGAAGTCTCCCAGCAATGACAATATAGTTGTACTATTTTTATGATAGTGATAGTGGCCAAAATTTGTTGAGCCTTTACTATATGCAAAGTTCTGTGCTAAATATTTTTAGTATATTATCCCATTTAATCATCCCAACAACCCTGTGAAGTAAGTACTATAGGGAACTGAGGCTTAAGGAAGTATACAATGAAGACATCAGCAAGATGGTGGATTAGGAAAGTCCAGGCACTCTGGTTTCCATAGGAAGCTCCCACAGAAACATTAAATAAGCAACTAGGCAGTAACTAAAGAAATTTTATAAGAGCTCTAAAAATCAGTCAAAGATCTACAGCAACCAAGTGAATGGCCAAGCAAGAATAACCCACATTCAAAACAATAGGCTGTTTTAATGGTGTTTTTGACTCAGCCTTGCCCCAACTACTCCCTGGCATGGCGTGGTGTAGTTTGGAGGAATTAGTGGTTTAGTTTCCAAGTCCCTTCCACAAACCAAAGAGAGCAGAATGGACTGAATTTGCAGTGTTCTAACCTGTCTGAGGGCTGCCTGAGGGATTGTTCTCTCTGTTATCTAACAGCTCAGACAACCCAAAGCAGTACAGCTTAGGTCTCAGACTAGAGGAAGCCACAGGGAACAGCAGGCATAATTCATAAAAACCACAAGGAGACTGCAGACCCACAGATGCCTGCAGCAAGAGATTATTGACTGCAGAATACAGTAGAACAGCTGAGTCTCCAAGAAGAAACAAGGGTGCAACTCCTAGGGAAATTGAGACATTTAAATCCAGCCATGTAGACAGTGAGCGGAAAAAAAAAAAAAAAGCATAGACACAAGCCCAGGGAAAGATGCATGTCAAGAAAAGGCCTGAGGAAATGTTAAGTCTGCACACTGGATTGATTAGTGAATGTCTTCTCCTGCCTGGAGCAAGTCTGCAAGACAGAGAGATGGCTGGTTTTGTAAGTGTTCAGTTTAAAAAAAAAAAATATCACAGGCATATAAAGAAACAGGATAACATGGTCCATTCAGAAGATCAAAATAAATCTTCAGAAACCATTCCTGAATAAACACAGCCATTAGACTTACTAGACAAAGACTGTAAAAACAACTTTCTTAAATATGTTTAAAGAACTAAAGAAAGTGAGGAAAATGATATGTGAACAAAATGAGAAAGCAAACAGAAATTTTAAAAGAATGAAAGAAATTCTAGAGCTGCAAAATACAATAACTAATTTGAAAAAGTCACTAGAGGGCTTTAACAATATACTTAAGGTAGAAAAAAGAATCAGGACAGGTATTTTGAAATTACTCAGTTTGAGGAGCAAAAAGAAAAAGAAATGAAGAAAAGTGAACAGAACCTAAGGGACGTGTGGAACATCAGCAAATGTACCAATATGTGCATTATGGGATTCTCAGAAGGCAGAGAGAAAGAAAGGGGCAGGGAGATTATTTGAAGAACTAATGGCTGAAAATGACCTAAATCTGAGGAAAGACATGGCTATGCTAATACAAAATGCTCAATGAACTCCAAGTAGGATAAACTCAGAAACTCACACCAAGACACATTATACTCAAACTGTCAAAAGCTGCAGACATAGAAGGAATCTTGAAAACAACAAAAGTAACTTGTCATGTTACAAAGAATCCTCAGTAAGATTCTCAGTGGATTTCTCAGCAGGAATTAGGTAATTTGCCTGAAAATACAACAGCTAAGAAATGCTAGATTTGAACACAAGGCCTGTCAGTGCAAGACTCTGTCAGTGCAAGGCTCGTGCTCTTAACCATTGGCTCTCAAAATGTGGTTTCATGGACCAGAAGCATCAGTACCACCCAGAAAATATCTGAGGAACACAATAAATCTTCAGAAACTGGTTAGACATGAAAATTCTCTGGCCTCACTTCAGCTGTCCTGAATCAGAGACTGTGGGAGTGGGATGCAACAGTCTATCTTTTAACTAGGCCCTTAGATGATGGATTTCTCTTAACTACTGTACTATCATAGATGTGTTGTTTTCAAACACTTAAGGATTTTTTCTTTTCCTTTTTACAAGGGAAGCCTAGTTCTATAGGACCACAATCTGATATCTGAAATTTCTGAAAGTTAAAAAACTCTGAACACCAAAATAAAATTTTCCTTAATAGATTATGGTGCCAAAATCTTACCAAATTAACAATTGGCCACTTGGGATCTCATCCTGCTTCGTGTGACTCTTCATATGTTCACTGTAAAGATGTGAATGGGTTTGATCACAGAGCCTTATACTTTACTGAGGGTGTTTGATTTACAGTAAATATACTATAAACACACATAGCTCTAGGAGATTCACATAAAAGATTATGGATCTTTTGAGTGAATAAAGATCCCAGATAGTGGTTCCAGAAGCCTGAGTTCAGACCAGCTCCAGGTCTGCCACTGGCTAGCCTTGCTACCTTGAAAAGCTATGAGATCTCTCTCTACCTTGGCTTCTTCCCTATGAAATGGAGGATTGAAGTTGTGAATCTCACATTCTCTTCCTTCACTAATCATTCCTGGGGGCTATTCTGAGATAACAGATTTAAGGGATTTTCTTGATCCTTATATTTCATTTGCAGATTACTTTTCACTTCATACTAAGATGCTATTCACCTGCTTCTCTTTGGTGCACAGAAGCTGAACGTTCTGATTACATTTACTTATATGAATTGAAAGAAAGGAAACTTTTTGCCCCCCTCGAGACCCAGTCATTACTGGGGTTTGTGTTGAGGGGGAGGGTAGGAAACAGGTGTGACAATTTTTTAAAGGCAGTATTACTGTAACCCACTACATTCAGGAGGATTTGGTTCTATTAAGGATGTCTGAAGGGAGGTGGAAGAATCTTATTGGTCTCTCTGGGAAATATCCAAGAGACAGGAGCCACATATGTCTGTCCACCACTTGTAGAAGAGTGAAACAGCTGCCAGAATTATGAACTGTCTGCTCACAGCATGTGTGTTTAGGGAGCATGGGAGCAGGCTGAAGTCTGGCCTACAATGGAGTCTAATACTTGACATCCTGTTACAATTCCTGCAGCTTACTTATGTCCCGGCCACACAAGAATGCTTTTGGTTTAGAGCTCCTGCTGCGGGTGACTTTTTGCTGAAAAAAAAAAAAAAAAATCAGTCTTATAAACCAAGTAAACTTTGGCATTTCAGTGGACACTGGAAGAACTGCTATCCTGATTCAGATTTTATGTGGTACCTTTTGCCTTGTATTAGGATAAGATGTTCTCTTTGACCTTCTCCAGGTACAATATTTTTCCATACTCCAAGAATAAGAAAAAAAACAATAAATTATTTATTCCACTCAGACAGGACCTTGCTCAAAATATCCTTGTTGAACAATAATAAAAGGCTTGGAAATTTCCTTTTCATCCTTACACTTGACTAGAAATAACTGACTGAATTCCAATTAGAGAATTTTTCCCATGGCAGAAAAAAAAGGGAAAAGTATTTTGTGTAAAAAAGTTTGGGTTCTAGAAAAACAGTCTGCACGTCTTCCATAGTTTCTGCTTTGGGGTACATCCTCTCTTAGTTCAAGGTTCCATTTGCTAAGTGCCCTCCCCTCTCATGGAAATGGCACTGTTCCCTCGATTGCTCAGAGGTTTTTTTTTCTTTTCTATTTTTGCCTTAGGCCATAATTTTATCCCTTCTCTTCCCTTCCTGCTTCTCCCTACCCTCCCTCCCCAACCTCACTCCTCCATATCCCAAAATACAAATGCAGAAGAGGGGACGTGGCATGTTCAAGTCTGAGAGTGGTGGTCAGGGCTAACTAAGAGGAGGAGAACCTTTCTTTTATTTGTCTACACTTGAGTGATCAGGCTAGAACTATTTCCCTACAGGATAAAGATTATGGAGTGTGTTAAAAGGTTTTAACTACTTAAAAATGACTATTATAAGGGACTCCCAGTAGCAGTAGTTTGGAAACATTAAGATATTTAGAATTTAGTGTTTTTTTTCTCCTCTTTTGACATTTTCAACGGGAAGGAGATTGCTTGTGTGTAGCTGTGGTTTCGTTACATCAGCAAATTATTCCTCATATATAATAATATCTGCGTATATAGCTTGTAATATTTTTAATACATTTAAGTAGTTTTATTTTTTTTAAAGATTTTATTTATTAGAGAGAGAGCGCAAGAGCAGGAACACAAGCAGGGGGAGCGGGAGAGGGAGAAGCAGGCTCCCCGCTAAGCAGGGAGCCCGATGCAGGGCTCAATCCCAGAACCCCGGGATCATCACCTGAGCCGAAGGCAGACACTTAACACCTGAGCCACCCGGGTGCCCCCACTTAAGTAGTTTCCTGAGTATAAAAATGTATAATTTAGAATCTTAACTCTGGGAGGGGGCCTTAAGGAGTATCTGTGGGACCCTAAGTTTTATAGGTGAGTAAGTTGTGTTCAAAGAAATAATTTGAGTAGGAGACAGACTCTGGCCTAGAACCAAGCTCCTGTGATTCCTGGTTCAGCATTTCTTTTACTAAACCCTAATGTCTCCTATGCAGATTCTAATTATGTCTTATGAATTTTTAAACTTCCAAGATTAGAGAATTGCAAGACTGAAGTTTTTCATAGACTAGTTGTAATGAGAGCAAATATAAATTAGAAGGTGATTGGAAATGAATCAGGAGCCCAAATTTATAGCTTCTTGGTTGCTACTTAAATTAAAAAGTTAATTGTAATATGAATATGAATGAAAGGTTTATTGCTCATTATTTAAAATATTTACATATTTATAAGAAACTTTATAGAAAGTGCTTCAATATTCATTTTTCTTGTGTCTATAATATACAATAACTCTATCATACTTTATAATAGAGTTCATAAGTTTTTATATATCTAAATCCATCAAGAGTTCAAGTTGGGAAATTATACCCCTTGGAGCACTGAACAGTCTTTTAAAGGATTGACAACAGCTTGCTGGAGGAAATCAGAGCTAGCTTTGGCTAATTAATGCAATCCTTTCAAGAATTAAAAAATCCATCACTGTATTAATGGAGTATAGACAATTTTTGGTGGAGGTAACAAATATGTCTTATTATGGAGAACAGAGAAGCCTGGCTCGCCAGTGTTTATTTGGTGTTGGCACTCACACTGTTATCCCCACCCCTTCAGCAGCAGGGCTGGGTTTGTGCTGTTGGCCTTGCAGTCGTCTGCACACACAAGGAGGGTGTGTTGAGCAGGGCAGAACAAGATTTGAAACCGATTCTGTTACTGACTTGTAACTTTGGGCCTTCCACATTACACTATTTCCCCAGGCCTCATTTTCTTCGTTAAAAATGGGGGTACTCATACATGTATCACAGGGTAGTATGATCATGTCTGTAAAATGCTTGGCACATGGGCATTCGTGATAAAGGGCAGCTGTTCGCCATCATGACCACTTTTGCTATTTTTTAATATATGGATGTATTGGGAAAAGTAATCTTTCCCTCCTCTACCATCTCCTTTACATGCAGAACACTTTTTTTTTTTTTTAAGATTTATTTATTTGAGAGAGAGAGAGCACGCACATGCGTGGAAGCACGGGGGGAGGGGCAAAGGGAGAAGGAAAGAGAAAATCCCAAGCAGACTCCCCGCTGAGTGTGGAGCCTGACATGGGGCTCGATCTCACCACCTTAAGATCATGATCTGAGCCGAAATCAAGAGTCGTATGCTTAACTGACTGAACGAGCCAGGCGCGCCCATGCAAAACCCTTCTGATACTTCCGACCACCAAATGTGTGGGGCTTTTCCCCACACTAAGCAATTCTGTGTGACACCAGCTGGATGTCCTACAATTTAACTCAATTCTGACACTCTCTACCTGGAGATCACATCCCAGAGGTTCAGGGTTCAGTCCCTAAAGACTGCCTGCATGTTAGGTGCCAACTGCAAGTAGTAGGTCCCCAGTGTACCCACAACTTCTGTCTCACTTGGCTCCAAGTTGAAGGTTCCCATGACCCCTTCGTTGAGTTCAGGTGATTTGCTAGAACAGCTCAAGGAAAACACTTGCTTAAAGCAACAGCCAGATGAAGAGCTACATAGGGTGAGGTATGGGAAGATCCCGACTGCAGGAACTTCTGTCCCTGTGGAATTGGGTTGTGTCACCCCCATGGTACATGGATGTGTTCACCCTCCAGCTACATACTATTGGATTTTTATGGAGCCTTCATCACCTAGGCATGAGGGATCATTAACTCCATTTTCAGCCCTGCTGCCCTCTCTCTTGAGAATGTGGGTGGGGTGGCAATGCTGAAGTTTTCAAGTTTCTAATCATGGCTTGGTCTTTATGGTGACCAGCCCTCATCCTGAAGCCATCCAGGAGCTTCCCCAGATTCACCTCATTAGAACAAAAGATACTCCTGTCACCCAGGAAATGACACCCAGTTTTCAGGAGCCCTGTGTCAGGAATAGGGGACAGAGACCAATGTATTTTTTTTCTATTATTTCACAGTGGGTATATGGTATTCATGTTCATTTTTTCAGGAATAGTTTCTAACGTAGTTAGAAACTAAAACTCATAGTTTTGCCCATTTCTTAATTTCACCTTTTTCTAAATTGAGCAGTAGTGTCCTTTTGACAGAGATCAGTTATTTTTTTTTAATTTTATTTTATTATGTTATGTTAATCACCATACGTTACACCATTAATTTTTGATGTAGTGTTCCATGATTCATTGTTTGCGTATAACACACAGTGCTCCATTCAGTACGTGCCCTCTTTAATACCCATCACCAGGCTAACCCATCCCCCCACCCCCCTCCCCTCTAGAACCCTCACTTTGTTTCTCAGAGTCCATAGTCTCTCATGGTTCATCTCCCCCTCTGATTTCCCCCCCTTCATTTTACCCTTCCTACTATCTTCTTCTTTTTTTTTTAACTTATAATGTATTATTTGTTTCAGAGGTACAGGTCTGATTCAACAGTCTTACACAATTCACAGCACTCACCATAGCACATACCCTCCCCAGTGTCTATCACCCATCCCACCCCCCACCACTCCAGCAATCCTGTTTGTTTCCTGAGATTAAGAATTCCTCATATCAGTGAGATCATATGGTACATGTCTTTCTCTGACTGACTTATTTCACTCAGCATAATACCCTCTAGTTCCATCCATGTTGTTGCAAATGGCAAGATGTCATTTTTTTGATGGCTGCATAATATTCCATTGTGTATATATACCACATTTTCTTTATCCATTCATCTGTTGATGGATATCTTGGCTCTTTCCATAGTTTGGCTCTTGTGGACATTGCTACTATAAACTTTGGAGTGCACATGACAGAGATCAATTCTACAAACTAGAAGTGTATTCAGCTCCATATGGCCCTGAAGGCTGCTAAAGTAGTTAAACCTTAGGGGGATTTGGCTTAATCCTCTGTGTATAGACCACATGCACCATCAGCACCTGGAACTTCCTTTTCAATGTCACTTTAAATCTCTCCCCAGGAACGAAGAAGCCATTGAATGAAACTTTGCCCTACAAAAAAGAGCACATGATGGTGTAGTCCACAACCCAATTCCCTTAAACTCCTCGAGTCCTCCTCTGGGAAGCTTTATGCAATTTCTCTATCAAAAATTAATGGGAAATGCCATTTCCTGACCAGGGAGCAGGTGTGCGGATGTCCTATAAAGGGTTTCATGGGATGAGTTAAGCCTTACGTGGACTTCCTGTTTTCAATCTGTACCTAAAAAAGAAAAAAAAATGTGTGCATAAATATTTGTGTATAATAACACATTTATATTTGCCTTGGTACATGAGTGGGGTTTTCTGTTTGTTGCATGGCAGGTGAGTTTTTTGTTTTTGGAACATTTTAATCTTTGACTTAGGGAGGTGTTTGCAGGCAGACAGGCTGGGTCATGTTCCAAATAACATGAGACCATGGCTTCTTGCTTCCAGAGCAGTTTCACAATGTGGCCTCTCATCCCTGCCTCAGTGAGCTGGTGAGAGCTAAAGGATGCTCCATGTGAAGCCCAGGGGATTCCTTGAATTTTGTAAGCTTGGTGGGCTGGAGCGCAGTTTGGGGTCACAGTCTCTATCTGACCCACTAGAAGAAGACCAAATGCCACATTTGTGTGGTGGGTTCACATCTCAGCCCAGAACTCATTTTTAACAGAAATTCCATTCACGTCATCAAATCAGACCAAATCTTCACTGACGGGAATCAGCCTGGCAGGAATCCAGCCTCAGATCATCAGAAGGCCCCTCTAGTAACGCTGCTTATCTGCACTGGTTATTTCTAGGCTCCATGGGCTCACCTTGGAGGCCCTTCCTCTCTGGGGACTTATAGTGGAACCTGTGGAGCCCCAGGGTCTAGGGTGCAGCCTCCCTGGGTGCAGCATATGACTTCTGACTGCGGGGAGCTGGCCGTCTTCCCATGCAGGGCTGAGGCCATGTGGCGGGTCCTGTGCTGCTTGCAAGACCCACAGACTTGTCCACCCGCTCCAATCACGGGGACTCCTCTCTACCTGGGTGTTTTTCAGAGTCACTCCTCTGTCCCCTTCCACTCGGGGACACACAGTGTCCTCTCTTGAAGGGAAGTAGCTCATGGGCAGCCTCTGCTTCCGGCCCTGAACTGGGCTTCTCTTGACGTCCTGACTTCTTCCAGGTGAGTCAATGATGGATTGATAACTTCTGCATCCCTTCTGAGTTCTCCTGAATGCTTTGAAAGATCCAAACACAGAAAGTAGTAAGTTAATGAATGTGTATGCAGGAAATATCCTAGTTGCAGAAAATCACAACTGGGGTTGTTGCAGAAAATAACAGCTAGGGTTATGGGTCAACCCTGGGGCAGGGAACTGGAAGACAGAGCGGGAGTCTTTACATGGGGATCGTCTATGTTGTTTGCATTCTCTTAACCAATACATGTAGTGCTTTAAAACATTGGTAGAAGTGTCCTTGACTCTTACAAAACTAGATCGATTGACGTAAATCCCCATCACCTTTCCCCCAGCCCCCACCCAGTGGTCTTCTCATCGGTGTCCTGCTGTGACTCTTCCCCCTGCAACCCTTTCCCCATGAAAGTCAGTACAAAATTGTCTCATCCCCTTCAGGATCTCAACTCAGAAGAAACTTAAATCATATTCGGACTGTGAAAAGACACATTTAGAAAAACTATTTTAAACCTCTGGAAATGGCACATCTTGTGCCAGATGATGCTGCCCGCCCTTGGTGGACTTGGAATATAGCTACCAGAATTGTCTCTGCTGAGTGGCTGTGCTCTGCAGCCCATGGGGCCCCCTGTACAGAACGCGTGGTCTAAGATTGCAACTTACCATTGCTGACCTCCAGATGGGCCACTCGGTTGACACTTTGCCTGCTTTTCAAACTCATTCTTTGCTTCTAGAAGTATTATCAGCTGCATACAACTCTCCTTAACAGGAAGCTGCTGTGTTCCCCTGAGGAGCCCTTCCCAGGTCTGCTTTATTTAAAGGTTTTCATTGCAGCATAGACTTTATCCCAAATGAGGTGTTGGGTTCCTCGGTGGCCACCAGGCAGCTTCTCATTTAGCTGGTGTCAGTGGGGTAGTCATCAGCCTGACATAGCCTGTGGTGGGCAAACAAGAATTTGCCAGGGCCACCTGGGTGGCTCAGTTGGTTCAGCATCTGCCTTCGGCTCAGGTCATGATTTCGGGGTCCTGGGATGTAGTCCCATGTCAGGCTACCCACTCAGTGGGGAATCTATTTGTCCCTCCCCCTCCCCCCCTGCTGGTGCTCTCTGTCTCTCTCTCAAATAAATAAAATCTGTAAAAAAAAAAAAAAAGAATTTTCAAATAATGAGATTCATTAATGTGGCCTCAAAGTCTGAGATTTGCTGAGATTCAAGATAGAGAAAGAAGGAAAGGGAAAAAAATGCATATAATCTCCCACTCATGAAGCAATCCACTATCCCTTTAGCAATGATACAGCAAAGCTTAGCAGCTTTGCAGTTATTAAATAAGATCTAGTAATATTAGGGACATGAATGGCAGTCCTATCTTTCTTGGCCCTTACTTTGAAAACAAGCACTGGAGCTAATTGATAGTAAGTCTTAAATTACTAAAAATTTCACTGTGCTTTAAGGAGACGACTTGAATCATGAAGTGAGTCATGAACTTATTTTAGAATAAATCAAGAAATAAATCTTGAACTCTACAGAGTTGGACTAACTTCTTATATCCTCTACTAAGCAGTATTTGAGGGTCCTAAGGCAAAACTTAAAATCATAAAAAAAAAATTCTACTCAGTGTGAATTTTTCATTCCAGAAAAATGGTCTTTATCCATTTTAGAAATAGGTTCCACAAATTTGAAATAAAAATGATTTTCTGGGTAAGTTTGCGTTAACTAGAAAATATGATCAGCTTTATTTTGTAGTTGGCCTCAAAGCCGTAACTTCAGTTTCATCCTGTCTGTAGCCCTAGTTGTTAGTAGGTGCCTGGATCATACCATCCTGAGAGAGATTGTGAGGCCAAGGCCAGGCTCAGGAAAGAACGTCAGGATTGATTTTCAGTGCCTGCGTCGGGCGTGGAGTCGGGAGGGGAAACACGTATTTGTCTTACAGGCTCTGAACTCTGTCAGAAATAGAATCAGGGATGGGGGTGGGGCGGGCGCCTGGGTGGTACAGTCAATTGAACATCTGACTCTTGGTTTTGTCTCAAGTCATGATGTCAGTGTGGTGAGATCAAGCCCTGAGCTGGGCTCCAGGCTCAGAATGGAGTCTGCTTGAGATTCTCTTCCTTTTTCTCTCCCTCCCTCTTTGCCCTCCTCCCCACTCACACGTGTGTGTACACCTCTCTCTTTAAAATAAATTTTAAAAATCTTAAAAAAAGAAATAGAATCGGGATTCCTGAGTCAATCAGTAAGGCATTGACTAGCAGCAGGGTCTCCCTCATGATCATTTTCTCAGTGTATTTTCTCTGTTGCACTTGTTCATCCTAGATTCTCACCTGTGGTCCCTCACTCCATCAAAATATCCAGAAGAATTAAATACATTAGAATCCCAACGCATGTCCCAATTCTACTTTTGGGGGTCTCGAGGGGGCTCGATAAATAGCATCCTTGTTCCTGAACAAATTGACAGTTCTGACAAGGAGGAGCAGGTGGAGGCTAAATGATCTCCTTTCGGGTAAAGGCTGCAGGCTACATTGGAGACGTAGCTTAAGGTGAGATCACATGGTCTTCTAGATTGAATCAGTCACAGCCAGCCTTGTCCAGGGCGAGCTTGGACATGAAGGGGCTTGTCCAGGCAAGGCTGTGGTGTGGGGGCCCGGGAATGGGATAGCTCTCCCAAGAGGAAGAGGTGAGGAATCAAGCTGAATATTCTGTCCATCTCCTAGTCACATAATTCGCTCCTCCTCCCCTGGGGCAGGACGAGTAAAGGTCTGGAGAAACACAAAGTTGTGTCACATCACTCACCAGAGCACCCTTGAACCTGGAGATGACATTGGGAATGGGCAGAAGAATTTCCCCCAATAGTAACCATGTTCCTATCTGCTTTGCCTTCAGCATCTGTTCCACATCTCTCCACTCTTCCCCACCTCCAGCAGTCACACCCTAGTTCAGGCCACCATCATCATCTTTCCCCTAGGCCCTAGACTGTTGCAGGGTCTTCTCATCTATCTCCTGCTATGACCCTTGTCACCATGCAGCCCTGTGGTGGTTTTGTGGGGAAACTACAAGCGGCACATCCAGGAAGGACTTTCTGGTCTTCCCTTGAAGCAGGTCATAAAACCCTCGTGGGGGCGCCTGGGTGGCTCAGTTGGTTAAGCGACTGCCTTTGGCTCAGGTCATGATCCTGGAGTCCGGGGATTGAGTCCCACATCGGGCTCCCTGCTCAGCAGAGGCTCTGCTTCTCCCTCTGACCCTCTTCCCTCTCATGCTCTCTGTCTCTCATTCTCTCTCTCTCTCTGAAATAAATAAATAAAATCTTAAAAAAAAAAACAACCCTCATGTGAATGGTGCCCTCCCTATACCTGAGGAAAGGAGCATCCTTATCTCTCCAAAGATGAAGGGACACAGAAAGGAATCTGAATGAACAGACCTTGCTAAGTTTTCCCCGGTATACTACACTTACCTCATATCCTTTGTCCCATCTCATTTTCCCACAGCTTCATCAAACTCTCTTCATCAAACTTGATATAAAACTGCACACATTCAACCATGGTTTGGGGTTTTCGTTTCCTTCTGAAGCCTCCCTTGTGGTGTGAAATTTACATTAAATGAATTTGCATGCTTTCCTCTTGTTAATCTGTCTTTTGTTAGAGACCCAACCAAGGACTTAGAAGAGTAGAGGAAAAAAATATTTTCTTCTCCTGCATATTCTAGCCTTGACCCACCCCTTTGACTGTGCTCTTTCCCTCTCTACTTCACTCTCTAGATTGCATGACGCTGGCCTCTTGCTGTTCTTCCCACTCTCCAACCTCATTCCTGCCTTGATTCTTTCTCGACTATTGGTCCTCTCCACCCTGACCACTCTGCCTCCCAGTATTTGCATCTCAGCTCCATTTTACAGCCGCAGAAGGGCCATCTCTGGCTGCCAGTCTAAAGAAGCAGCCCTCCTTCTGACCTCCACCATGTGGTCCTGTTTACTTCCCTCATTTGCCCCATCTTTTCCTCTGCCTGCTTACTCATGTATTACCTGTGCTCTCCGCCTATAGAATGTGCACCTCACAAGGGCAGGGCTGCGGCTGGTATGCTTTTCAGCACCATGTACAGAGCACATCATGAATTTGGCTCTACACAAATACCAGTCAAACGGGAGATGAATAAATGACCCAGAATTGCTGGACAGATTGTGTCCTGAATTTTGATTCAAAGAATATGATTGAGTAGGGATTGTGTCTTTTGTAAACAAACAAACAAACAAACAAACAAAATGACTGCGAAGGAGTAAATCCTAACAGAAAGGGATTCTGCCAGTCTCTCTACCATTCGCTGTCATGGCTATTGTGCTCCTGGGTGTCTATGGACCCAGTTCACTGAAGATGTATTGACAGCATCTCGTACGTCTGCCTGGATGCTTTGCTTTGAAAGCTGGGAGAGACAGTGGAGCATAGTGATGAAGAGGATATTGTCTGCAGTCATAGTACCCAGGCTTAAGTCTGGACTCCAACACTCGCTAGCTGTGTGCTTTGCACACCTGACTTAAACTCCTGGGGTCTCAGTTTCCTCATTTATAAAATGGGAATAATAACAGTACCTACTTCTGAGAATTATTGTAAACATGTATTAATATAGTCAGTAAATCTGCTGAACATAGGGCCCGACACAAAGCGATTACTCAATAAACGTTGTTCAATTACAGTAGTGGTGATGGTATAGTTATTTTGACATGTGTCAAAGGTTAATAACTGTCTTAAATGCAAGCCTGTTCTTGTTTTCCATCATGTCCTTTTCACTATGTGTTAACTCTTTGAGGACAGTGTCAGGGGCATTTCATCACTGAACTTCCTGCTTCTTTGTCCAGATCTCGTATTGGTAAAATATCAAAAGGCAGGGCATTGACTTCTGCTTTCTTCTTTTTTAAAATAAAATGTTAGGCTATATTTAACAATGTTCTTTATAAATAGTATCTTGTTACAGTTCTGATTCTCTGAATAACAGTTATTTGTGCATACTTTTATGTAGTCAACATTTTTTTTGAGAGAGAGAGAGAGAGAAAGAGAGAGCACAAATGGGGCGGGGCAGAAGGAGAGGGAGAAGGAGAATCCCAGTCAGGCTGTACACCTAGCATGGAGCCCATGGAGGCTGGACACAGGACTTGATCTCACAACTCTGCGCTGAAATCAAGAGTCGGGCATTTAACCTATTGAGCCACCCAGGTGCCCCAGTTTTGAGTTTATTTTTGTTCATGGTATAAGATAGTGTTGTGGTTTCATTCTTATGCATGTGGCCGTTCAGTTTTCCTAACACCATTTGTTGAAGAGACTGTCTTTTTCCCATTGGATATACTTGCCTCCTTTGTTGAAGAATGACCATAAAACTGTGGGTTTATTTTAGGTCTTTCTATTTTGTTTCATTGGTCTATGGTGATTACTTTTGTGCCAATATCATACTGTTTTGATTACTACACCTTTGTAGTATAACTTGAAATCTGGGATTGTGATACCCCTGGCTTTGTTCTTCTTTTTCAAGAGTGCTTTGGCTATTCAAGGTCTTTTGTGGTTCCATATAAACTTTAGCATTATTTGTTCTAGTTCTGTGAAAAATGCTGTTGGTGTTTTGATAAGGATTGCATTAAGTCTGTTCATTGCTTTGGGTAGTATAGACATTTTAACAACATTTGTTCTTCCAGTCCATGAGCATGGAATGTGTTTCCATTTCTTTGTGTTTTCCATTTGTTTCATCAGTGTTTTACGGTTTTCAGAGTATAGGTCTTTCACTTTCTTGGTTATGGTATTTTATTATTTTTGGTACACTTGTAAATAGGGTTGTTTTCTTGATTTTTCTTTCTGCTGCTTCATTATTAGTCTATAGAAATGCAACATATTTCTGTACCCTGATTTTGTATCCTGCAACTTTACTGGATTTGCATATCAGTTTAAGTAGGTTTTTTTGGTGGATTCTTTCGGGTTTTTTATATATAGCGTATGTCATCTGAAAATAGTGAACGTTTTACTTCTTCCTTACAATTTGGATGCCTTTATTCCTTTTTCTTGTCTGATTGCTTTGGCAAGGACTTCCAGTACTATATTGAATAAAAGTGGTGAGAGTGGACATCTCATTAGGCTTCTTTGACATTAGGCGAAAAGCTCTGTTTTTCACCATTGAGGATGGTGTTTGCTGTGGGTTTTTCATATATGGCTTTTATTATGTTAAGATATGTCCCCTCTAAACCTACTTTGTTGAGGGTTTTTATCACAAATGGATGTTGTACTTTGTCAAATACTTTTTCTGTGCCTATTGAAATGATCATTTGTTTTTTCCTTTCTTTCATTGATGTGGTGTATCACTTTGATTGATTTGTGAATACTGAACCACACTTGTACCCTAGGAATAAATCCCATTTGATCACGGTGAATGATTTTTTTAATTTATTGCTGGATTTGGTTTGCTAATATTTTGTTGAGGATTTTTGCATCTGTGTTCATCAAAGATATTGACCTATAGTTCTCCTTCTTTGTGGTGTCTTTATCTGGTTTTGGTATCAGTGTAATGCTCACCTCATAGAATGAATTTGGAAGTTTTCCTTCCTCCTCTATTTTTTGGAATAGTTTGAGAAGAATAGGTATTTCTTTAAATAGGTATCTTCTTTAAATGTTTGGTAGAATTCACCTCTAAAGCTGTCTCATCCTGGATGTTGGTTTGTTAGGAATTTCTTGATTACTGATTTAATTTCATTTCTGGTAAGTGGTCTGTTCAAATTTTTTATTTCCTTCTGATTCAGTTTTGGGAGGTTATATGTTTTTAGGAATTTATCCATTTCTTCTATGTTATCCAGTTCTTTGGCATGTAATTTTTCGTAATATTCTCTTGTAATTCTTTGTATTCTGTGGTGTTGGTTGTTATTTCTACTTATTCATTTCTGATTTTATTTGAGTTCTCTCTCTCTCTCATTTTTGAAGAGTCTGGTTGACAGTTTACCAATTTTGTTGTTCCTTTCAAAAAACCAGCTCCTGTTTTCACTGATCTATTCTGTTGTTTTTGTAATTTTTATTTCATTTATTTCTGCTTTCATCTTTATTATTTCCCCCTTCTCTTGGTTTGGGTTTTGTTTGTTCTTCTTCTTCTCACTCCTTTAGGCATAAGATTGGGTTGCTTGAGATTCGTCTTGCTTCTTGAGGTAAGCCTGCATTGCTATAAACTTTCCTTTTAGAACTCCTTGTGCTGCATCTCAAAGGCTTTGGGCCATTGTGTTTTTATTTTCATTTTCTCCATGTATTTTTTTTTTTACTTTGATTTCCTGGCTGACCCATTCATTGTTTAGTAACATGTTATTTAACATCCATGTGTTTGTGTTCTTTTGAGATTTTTTCTTCTGGTTGATTTCTAATTTCACAGAACTAGTTGTGGTCAGGAAAGATACATGGTATGACTTCAATATTTCTGAATTTGTGGAGACTTTTTTTGTGGCCTAATATGTGATCTCTCCTGTGGAATGTTCCATGTGTATTTTAAAAGAACGTGTATTCTGCTGTTTTAGGATGGAATATCCCAAATATATCTGTTAAGTCCGTCTGGTCCAATGTGTCATTCGAAGCCACTGTTTCCTTGCTGATGTTCTGTTTGGATGATCTGTCCTCTGGTGTAAATGGGGTTTTAAAGTCCCTTACTGTTATTGTATTGCTATTGGTTACTTTCTTTATGGTTGTTATTAACAGCTTTATATATTTGGGTGCTCCCATGTTAAATATATAAATACTTAAAATTGCTGTGTTTTCTTGTAGATTATTCCTTTTATTGTTACATAGTGTCCTTCTTTGTCTCTTGTTACAGTTTTTGTTCTAAGTCTGTTTTGTCCTATATAAGTTTTGCCTCCCTCACTTTCTCTTGACATCGATTTGTGTGATAAATGATTCTCCATCCCTTCACTTTCAGCGTGCATGTGTCTGTAGGTCTAAAATGAGTCTCTTGTAGGCAGCATATGGATGGGTCTTGTTTTTCAAATCCATTCCCTTATCCTAAGGCTTTTGATTGGAGCTTTTAGTACATTTACATTCAAAGTAAGTATTGATAGGTGTGTACTTAATGCCCTTTTGTTACTTGTTTTATGGTTGTTTTTGTAGTTCTTCTCTGTACCTTTCTTCTCTTGCTCTCTTCTGCCATCATAAGTGGGCTGTCTTTAGTGTTATGCTTGGATTTCTTTCTCTTCAATCTTTACATATCTATTACTGCTTTTTGATTTGTGGTTACCATCGTCTATATAGAGGAGTCTATAGTAAGGTGATGATCATTTAAGTTTGAACCCATTCTTTACTCCTCTCCTCCCAATGTTTTTTTTTAATTTTTTATTGTTATGTTAATCACCATACATTACATCATTAGTTCTTTATGTAGTGTTCCATGATTCATTCTTTGTGCATAACACGCAGTGCTCCACGCAGAATGTGCCCTCTTTAATACCCATCACCAGGCTAACGCATCCCTCCACCCTCCTCCCCTCTAGAACCCTCAGTTTCTTTTTCAGAGTCCATCGTCTCTCATGGTTCGTCTCCCCCTCCAACTTACCCCCTTCATTCTTCCCGTCCTGCTATCTTCTTCTCTTTCTTTTTTTTTTTAACATATGTTGCATTATTTGTTTCAGAAGTACAGATCTGTGATTCAACAGTCTTGCACAATTCACAGCGCTCACCACAGCACATACCCTACCCAATGTCTATCACCCAGACACCCCATCCCTCCCACCCCCCATCACTCCAGCAACACTCAGTTTGTTTCCTGAGATTAAGAATTCCTCATATCAGTGAGGTCATATGATACATGTCTTTCTCTGATTGACTTATTTCACTCAGCATAACACCCTCCAGTTCCATCCACATCGTTGCAAAGGGCAAGCTCTCTTTCTTTTCATGGCTGCATAATATCCCATTGTGTATATATACCACATCTCCTTTATCCATTCATCTGTCGATGGACATCTTGGCTCTTTCCACACTTTGGCTATTGTGGACATTGCTGCTATAAGCATCGGGTGCATGTACCCCTTCGGATCCCTACATTTGCATCTTTGTGGTAAATACCCAGTAGTGCAATTGCTGGATCGTATGGTAGCTCTACTTTCAACTGTTTGAGGAACCTCCATACTGTTTTCCAGAGTGGTTGCACCAGCTTGCATTCCCACCAACAGTGTAGGAGAGTTCCCCTTTCTCCGCATCCCCGCCAACATCTGTCATTTCCTGACTTGTTAATTTTAGCCATTCTGACTGGTGTGAGGTGGTATCTCATCGAGGTTTTATTTTGGATTTCCCTGATGCCGAGCGATGTTGAGCACTTTTTCATGTGTCTTTTGGCCATTTGGATGTCTTCTTTGGAAAAATGTGTGTTCATATCTGCTGCCCATTTCTTGACTGGATTATTTGTTCTTTGGGTGTTGAGTTTGATAAGTTCTTTATAGATTTTGGATACTAGCCCTTTATCTGACATGTCATTTGCAAATATTTTCTCCCATTCTGTCGGTTGTCTTTTGGTTTTGTGGACTGTTTCTTTAGCTGTGCAAAAGCTTTTTATCTTGATGAAATCCCAAAAGTTCATTTTTGCCCTTCCTTCCCTTGCCTTTGGCGATGTTTCTAGGAAGAAGTTGCTGTGGCTGCGGTTGAAGAGATTGCTGCCTGTGTTCTTTAGGATTTTGATGGACTCCTGTCTCACGTTTAGGTCTTTCAACCATTTGGAGTCTATTTTTGTGTGTGGTGTAAGGAAATGTCCACTTTCATTCTTCTGCATGTGGCTGTCCAATTTTCCCAACACCATTTGTTGAAGAGACTGTCTTTATTCCATTGGACATTCTTTCCTGCTTTGTCAAAGATGAGTTGACCATAGAGTGGACGGTCCATTTCTGGGCTCTCTGTTCTGTTCCATTGATCTACGTGTCTGTTTTTGTGCCAGTACCATACTGTCTTGATGATGACAGCTTTGTAATAGAGCTAGAAGTCCGGAATTGTGATGCCGCCAGCTTTGCTTTTCTTTTTCAATATTCCTCTGGCTATTCGGGGTCTCTTCTGGTTCCATACAAATGTTAGGATTATTTGTTCCATTTCTTTGAAAAAAGTGGATGGTATTTTGATGGGGATTGCATTGAATGTGTCGATTGCTCTAGGTAGCATTGACATCTTCACAATGTTTGTTCTTCCAATCCGTGACCATGGAACGTTTTTCCATTTCTTTGTGTCTTCTTCAATTTCTTGCATGAGTATTTTATACTTTTCTGAGTACAGATCCTTGCCTCCTTGGTTAAATTTATTCCTAGGTATCTTATGGTTTCGGGTGCCATTGAAAATGGGATCGACTCCTTGATTTGTCTCTCTTCTGTCTTGTTGTTGGTGTATAGGAATGCCACTGATTTCTGTGCATTGATTTTATAGCCTGCTACTTGACTGAATTCCTGTATGAGTTCTAGCAGTTTTGGGGTGGAGTCTTTTGGGTTTTCCACATACAGTATCATATCATCTGCAAAGAGTGAGAGTTTGACTTCCTCTTTGCCGATTTGGATGCCTTTGATTTCTTTTTATTGTCTGATTACTGTGCCTAGGACTTCTAATACTATGTTGAATAGCAGTGGTTGGAGTGGGCATCCCTGCCGCGTTCCTGACCTTAGGGAAAAAGCTCTCAGCTTTTCCCCATTGAGAATGATATTCGCTGTAGGTTTTTCATAGATGGCTTTTATGATATTGAGGTACGTACCCTATATCCCTATACTCTGAAGAGTTTTGATCAAGAAAGGATGCTGTGCTTTGTCAAATGATTTTTCTGCATCTATTGAGAGGATCCTGTGATTCCTCTTCTTTCTTTTGTTAATGTATTGTATCACGTTGATTGATTTGCGGATGTTGAACCAGCCTTGCAGCCCAGGGATAAATCCCACTAGGTCATGGTGAATAATCCTTTTAATGTACTGTTGGATCCTATTGGCTAGTATTTTGGTGAGAATTTTTGCATCCATGTTCATCAAGGATATTGGTCTGTAATTCTCCTTTTTGATGGGGTCTTTGTCTGGTTTTGGGATCAAGGTAATGGTGGCCTCATAAAATGAGTTTGGAAGTTTTCCTTCCATTTGTATTTTTTGGAACAGTTTCAGGAGAATAGGTATCAATTCTTTAAATGTCTGATAGAATTCCCATGGGAAGCCATCTGGCCCTGGGCTTTTGTTTGTTGGGAGATTTTTGATGACTTCTTCAATATCCTTAGTGGTTATAGGTCTGTTCAGGTTTTCTATTTCTTCCTGGTTCAGTTTTGGTAGTTGATACATCTCTAGGAATGCACCCATTTCTTCCAGGTTATCTAATTTGCTGGCACTGGGTTGCTCATAATATGTTCTTATAATTGTTTGTATTTCTTTGGTGTTGGTTGTGATCTCTCCTCTTTCGTTCATGATTTTGTTGATTTGGGTCCTTTCTCTTTTCTTTTTGATAAGTCTGGCCAGGGGTTTATCAATCTTGTTAATTCTTTCAAAGAACCAGCTCCTACTTTCGTTGATCTGTTCTACTGTTCTTTTGGTTTCTATTTCATTAATTTCTGCTCTGATCTTTATTATTTCTCTTCTCCTGCTGGGTTTAGGCTTTATTTGCTGTTCTTTCTCCAGCTCCTTTAGGTGTAGGGTTAGGTTGTGTATTTGAGACCTTTCTTGTTTCTTGAGAAAGGCTTGTATTGTTATATACTTTCCTCATAGGACTGCCTTTGCTGCATCCCAAAGATTTTGAACAGTTGTGTTTTCATTTTCATCGATTTCCATGAATTTTTTAAATTCTTTAATTTCCTGGTTGACCCATTCATTCTTTAGTAGGATGCTCTTTAGCCTCCATGCATTTGAGTTCTTTCCGACTTTCCTCTTGTGATTGAGTTCTAGTTTCAAAGCATTGTGGTCTGAAAATATGCCGGGAATGATCCCAGTCTTTTGGTACCGGTTGAGACCTGATTGGTGACCTAGGATGTGATCAATTCTGGAGAATGTCCATGGGCACTAGAGAAGAATGTGTATTCCGTTGCTTTGGGACGGAATGTTCTGAATATGTCTGTGAAGTCCATTTGGTCCAGTGTGTCATTTAAAGTCTTTATTTCCTTGTTGATCTTTTGCTTAGATGATCTGTCCATTTCAGTAAGAGGGTGTTAAAGTCCCCCACTCTTATTGTATTGCTGTCAATGTGTTTCTTTGCTTTTGTTATTAATTGCCTTATATAATTGTCTGCTCCCATGTTCGGGGCATAGATATTTACAATTGTTAGATCTTCTTGTTGGATAGACCCTTTTAGTAGGATATAGTGTCCTTCCTCATCTCTTATTACAGTCTTTGTTTTAAAATCTAATTTGTCTGATATAAGGATTGCCAAGCCAGCTTTCTTTTGGTGTCCCATTAACATGGTAAATGGTTTTCCACCCCCTCACTTTCAATCTGGGGGTCGCTTTGGGTCTAAAATGAGTCTCTTGCAGACAGCGTATTGATGGGTCTTGTTTTTTAATCCAATCTGATAGCCTGTGTCTTTTGATTGGGGCATTTAGCCCATTTACATTCAGGGTAACTATTGAAAGGTATGAATTTAGTGCCATTGTATTGCCTGTAAGGTGACTGTGACTGTATATTGTTTGTGTTCCTTTCTGATCTATGCTGCTTTTAGGCTCTCTCTTTGCTTAGAGGACCCCTTTCAATAGTTCTTGTGGGGCTGGTTTCGTGTTTGCAAATTCCTTTAGTTTTTGTTTGTCCTGGAAGCTTTTTATCTCTCCTTCAATTTTCAATGAGAGCCTAGCTGGATATAGTATTCTTGGCTGCATATTTTTCTCGTTTTGTGCTCTGAAGATATCACGCAGTCCTTTCTGGCCTGCCAGGTCTCTGTGGATAGGTCTGTTGCCAATCTAATATTTCTACCATTTTAGGTTACAGATCTCTTCTCCCGAGCTGCTTTCAGGATTTTCTCTTTGTCTCTGAGACTCGTCAGTTTTACTATTAGATGTCAGGGTGTTGACCTATTTTTATTGATTTTGAGAGGGGTTCTCTGTGCCTCCTGGATTTTGATGCCTGTTTCCTTCCCCACATTAGGGAAGTTCTCTGCTATAATTTGCTCCAATATACCTTCTGCCCCTCTCTCTCTTTCTTCTTCTTCTGGGATCTCAATTATTCTAATGTTGTTTCGTCTTATCATATCGCTTATCTCTCAAATTCTGCCCTCGTGATCCTGTAGTTGTTTCTCTCTCTTTTTCTCAGCTTCTTTATTTTCCATCATTTGGTCTTCTATATCACTGATTCTCTCTTCTGCCTCATTTATCCTAGCAGTTAGTGCCCCCATTTTTGATTGCACCTCATTAATAGCCTTTTTGATTTCGACTTGGTTAGATTTTAGTTCTTTTATTTCTCCAGGAAGGGTTTCTCTAATAACTTCCACACTTTTTTCAAGCCCAGCTAGTATCTTTAAAGTCATGATTCTGAACTCTATGTCTGACATCGTCCTAATGTCCGTATTGAGTACGTCCCTGGCTGACGGTACTATCTCTTGTTCTTTTTGAAGTGATTTTTTTTCGTCTTGTCATTTTGTCCAGAGTAGAATAGATAAATGAGAGAACAAAATGCTACCAGGTTAACAATGTCCCCAGCAAATATACTCTAAACAAATCAGAAAAGACCTGAAACCAGGGGAAAAGAAAGGGAAAGAAGGAAAAAAGAAAGAAAGAAAAAAAAAAGAAAAAGATAAAAACAAAAACAGAACAATACAAAAAAAACAGAATACCATCAAATATGATCAGGCTAGTGCATAGATCAGTGCCACACACTAGATTTTGGGCGTATTTTGGTCTGTTAGAAAAAAGTGCCTCCTAAAATTTTAAAGGAAGAAAGACTTATATATGTACAAAATAAGGGTTGATACAATGAAGGGATGGGAGATGACTGTAAAGATGAAAATTATAAAAGATTTTATAAAAGGGATTGATAAGAAGTTGTTTGAAAAAAGAAAAAAGATTTAAAAAAAAAAGAAAAAGAAAAACGAAAGAAAAAAAAGTAGAGACTGTGATCAGGCAGGAGACTAGAACAAAGCCATACACTAGTGATTTAGGATATATTTTGATCTGTTAGAAGAAACTGTATCTCAAAATTTTAAAGAGAGAACAATTTATATATATATGCCAAAAATAAGGGTTACTACCATGAAGGGATAAAATATGACTCTAAAAATGAAAAATAAAAAATGTTTTTTTTTTTTAAAAAGGGATTGATAAGATGTTGGTTGAAAAAGGGAAAAAGAAAAATTAAAAAAAATGTTAAAAAAATTAACTTTGAAAAACTAATGAATCATGGTAAAAAAAGCCATGAATTCTATGTGCAGTATTCCCCTAGCTCTGGAGTTCTCCCGTTCTCCTTGATCGGTAAACTTGGTCTTGGCTTGCTGACTGTTCCTGCTGATCTTCTGGGGGAGTGGCCTGTTGCTTTGGTTCCCAAATGTCTTTGCCGAGGTGGAATTGCCCTGCCCTTGTCGGTCCGGGCTAAGCAAGCTTCTCGGGTGTGCTCTCAGGAGCTTTTGTTCCCTGCAAGCTCTGGTACAGCTTTGGAGGACCAGGGTAAAAATGGTGGCCTCCCACTCTCTGCCCGGAGGAGCTGAGAACTCGGAGCCCCGCTCCTCAGTGCACCCCCAGAGAAAAGCAGTCACTCACTCCCGTCTCCCTGGTCTCCGGCCGCACTCTGTGCTCACCCGGCCTGTGACCGAGCGTTTTTATCTCTGGCACCCGTCCCCGTGTGGAGTCTCCAAACCCAGCAGATCCCTGCGGTGCGCTCCTGCGCCGCTCCTCCCGGGGGAGGAAGGGGAGTCTCCCCAGCTCTGCCGCTTGTTGGGTCCCTGCTGGAGGAGCAGTGGCCCGACTGGGCCGTGGATCACAGTTTATGGCAACCCCGAGCTGAGAGCCCGCGCCTCGGCTCCATCTCTGCAGCCGGCTTCCCCGCTCCGATACCTGGGAGCTCTGCCCTGGTCATTCTGTGACTCCAAGGGTCCTGAGACCACACTGTCCTGCGAGGGTTCCACCCCCCGCTTAGCCACTGGAGTGACGTCCCTCAGCGGAGCCGACTTCTAAAAGTTCTGATTTTGTGCTCCGCGGCTCTATCACTTGCCAGTAGCGGCCGATGGAGGCCCCCTCCCCTGCTGTCTATCCTCCCCTGCCGTCTATCCTCCCGAATATCGCCTTGGATTCACTTCTCGGCACGTCCTACCTTCCAGTAAGTGGTCGCTTCTCTGTTTCAGAGAGTTGTTGCTACTCTCTTCTTCGGTCCCCTGTTGAGTTCGTAGGTGTTCAGAATGGTTTGATCCGTATTCAGCTGAATTCCTGAGACCAGACGAAATCCAGGTCTCCTACTCCTCCGCCATCTTGCTCCGCCCCCCTCCTCCTCCCCATGTTTTAAGAATATTGTGTCAGGGGCGCCTGGGTGGCTCAGTCGTTAAGCGTCTGCCTTCGGCTCAGGTCATGATCCTGGGGTCCTGGGATCGAGCCCCACATCGGGCTCCCTGCTCAGCAGGAAGCCTGCTTCTCCCTCTTCCACTCCCCCTGCTTGTGTTCCCTCCCTAGCTGTGTCTCTCTCTGTCAAATAAATAAATAAAATCTTTAAAAAAAAAAAGAATATTGTGTCATAATTTCCACACTTTTTTTTTGTGAGTTCCTTGACTGATTTTTATAGATATACTTATTTTTACTGCTTTTTTATTTCCTACTTTTCTTACTCTTACTTATAGTTTTTTCTTTCCACTCAAGGAGTCCCCTGTAACATTTCTTGTAGGGCTGGTTTTGTGGTCATGAATTCCTTTAACTTTTGTTTGTCTGGTAAATTCTAGCTTTCCTTCTATTCTTAATGATAGCCTTGCTGGATAAAATATTCTTGGCTGCAGATTTTTTCCTCTCAGCACTTTGAATATATCATGCTGCTCTCTTCTTGCCTGCAAACTTTCTGGTGAAAAATCAGCTGATAGTCTTATGGGGTTTCCCTTGTATGGAAGTTTTTTTTTTCTCTTGCTGCTTTTAAAATTCTCTATCACTACTTTCTGCCATTTTAATTACTATATGTCTTGGTGTGGACCTCCTTTCATTTTACTGCAGAATCTCTGTGCCTCTTAGAACTGGATTTTTGTTTCCATCCATAGATTCAGAAAATTTTCAGCTATTATTTTTTCAACTAAATTTTCTCTCTCTTCTCATTCTGGGATCCCTATAGTGAGAATTTATTATGCTTGACGATGTTGCTGAGTTTCCTAAGTTGTTCTCATTTTGCATAGTTTTTTTCTCTCTCCTCCATACTCTGTCCTCCAGGTCATTGTTCCATTCTTCTGCTTCCTCCAGTTTACTATCTATTCCATCAAGTGTATTTTAAATTTCATTTATTGAGTTCTTCATTTCTGACTGATTCTTTTTTATGTTTTCTATCTTTTGTTAAGGATCTCACTTATGTCCTCCACTCTTCTCAAGTCCTGTGAGTATCCTTTTGAAAATTACTTTAAATTGTCTATCAGGCAGATTACTTTTTCTGTTTTGTTTAGTTCTTTTGCTGTGGTTTTGTCCTGTTCTTTCATGTGGGACATATTCCTGTGTCTCCTCATTTTGTCTAACTCTCTGTGTCTGTTTCTCTTTGTTAGGAAATTCAGCTACATCTCCTGCTCTTGAAAGTAGTGGCTTTATGAAGAAGAGGTCCTGTGATTCCCTGCAGTGCAATCCCTGTTCCCTGGAATCTGATGCTTCAGGGGTGTCTGCTATGTGTGTTGCATGCATCCTACTCTTGAGTCTGAGCTGCTTTTTTCTTCAGTCCAGTTGTCTGCAGTGGCTTTCTTTGCCTATTGTGGGCAGGGTTTGTTCCCTGTGGTCCTAGGGGGCCAATCTGGGACCCCCTTGGGCTGGAGTCAGATCACATATTCACCAGAGATGCAGTACCCCTGAACTATAGGGCACTTTCCTTGTGTTGTCCCCTGAGAAGCTTTGGTTGGTGGGCAGGGCCGCAGTGTGCCTGGTGTGTGTGGCTGTCTTTCCCTGTCCCCAGGGCAGGAGTCACTTTGTAGTGGTGGTAACCCCTGTGGGGGCTGCTTGTACACTGCCAGGCTTATGGCACCAATTTAGATAGGCTCTAGCCAAGAGCATATTGGATGGGGAAGATCCACAAAGTGCATGGGGTGGGAGGTCCCGTGTTAGCAAGTTTTGCTCTGGTCCTCTGGGGGAGGGGATCTGCATTGCTGGGCAGGTCTGCCTGGAGGGAGTGGACCTGCCAGATCATGGGGGTTGGGGTGCATTGTAAGCAAGTTAGGTATTGAGCATGGGTGCTGTGCTGGTTCCTGCAGGTGACTGTGTGTTTATACTGTGGGGGGTGGGGGAGGCAGATACATGGCACCTGCCAGGCCCTTTGTTCCTGGAGCGGTCTCCCAAGGATCTCTGTCCCTCTAGCACACGCTCTGAGATTAGTAAACAAATCTCCCTCCCATATGCCCCAGGTGTTTTTCAAACTGCTCCTTCTATGCTGGGCTGTTTTTTTTTTTGTGCTGTCTCTTTAAGGGTAGGGACTCAGCTTCCTCTAACCTTCCTGGCTCTCCCAAAATCGAGCCAGCTGGATTATTAAGTTTCCAGGTTTTAAGACCTGGTGGTTGTAAGAACTCAAGGAATTCGGCCCCTCTGATTTTAAAAGCCAAATGTTTATGGGGATTTGTCTTCCCCCTACAGGCTCCCTGACATGAGGGTCTGTTGCTCACCCCTCTCCAGGCCTGCAGGTCCTTCCCTCCCACAAACAGTCCTGCTGTCCATGTAGCTCCCCACGGTATCTCCGTCCTTCCTACCTCTTCTACCTTTAGTTGTGGAATTCATTCTGGCAGTCTTCGGGGAGAGTTATCTTGTTGTATCCATGGGACAAGGTGAGCTTAGAGTCCTCCTACTCCACCATCTTCCCCAGAAGTCCTCTCTCTTTCTTTTTTTGTCTTCATCCTTCCCGTGTTTCTTTCTCCCCTGATTATTTTTTTCCTTTCTGGGCCCATATCTGGAAATATTGAGCCAAGGAAAATGTGCCTCCTGCCACCAGATTGTCTTGTTGAGGTGGACTGACAGGTAGAGTGTAAAACAAGGAGGGGGCATAGGAAAGCTGCCACTCATATCTTCCCCTCTTCTCTGGACAAGATTGGGATTGTGATCACCCGTCCAGGGTGGCCTCTGCTCTCTGATGTAAGTCTGCCTTTCCCCGCCGAGACCCAAGGTGTGCTGTGCAGACCTTCCAGGGTAAGCCCACTACCTAATCTAGTGTGAAATGCACATGAGCTCAGACGAACCTGAGTTTACATCCCAGCTCTGTAGCATTCCGTCTAGCCAGATGACACCTGGCCCCTGCGAGCCTTGTTATCTTCATGCTTTGTTCGTTGATGGTGATGTGTAAGGTTAAGTGTGAAAGTACTCTTAAACTGTAATATGCAGACAAAGGATAATAGCTAGAGTGACAATACTTCCTCTACTGCCCTACTACCTCTCTCCAAGAAGAAAGCTATAGTTGCTTTTCACTTAATACCGTTATAGGCCTGGAATTAATGAGGCTGTAGTCTGAACTTTCTGGATTTATGGAAACAGGGATCTGTTGCCTACTCAGAGGCACCATCATGTTCTCTGCAGCTGTTTCTTCAGAAGTCAATTTAAAAGTTAATGCAAATGAAACATCTAGTGACAAAAAATATGAAAGTATTCAAAAACTGAAAGAGACATCAAAAGAACAAAGGAGACAATTCATAGGAGCCTCCGCTTGCAGTATACACAACAATGCGAGCATCACAACAAATAATGGCAGAATAGATTACACTTTAAATGTAAAAAGTGAATCTATGAGTCCATACTAATAAATCAACATTTAAAAAAAATTAAAAAAGGGTGATAGGAGAAGGAAAAGCTTTTCCTGGCAGAATAATACCAAATAACAAATATAACATTAATGATCGAAAGTTATCAACAAGATAGATTCAGTCAAGAATCAGAAATGGATGTATGACAGATCAGTGAGTGAAATGTTAGGTGATAGGATATTTACAGGTACCTCTGTACCAGTTACTTATTACTTATAGAGGGAAGAAAGGTACTGTTTAGTGGAGAAATCTGGCAGATACTCCCTTCCCCAAGGGACCAAACTTAGCATCTCCAGTAGTGGGACAACCCAATATCATGTGTCACCTCATACGATGTACTTTGAAGGACACATTACCTAGGTAGCGTTCCTGCCAAAAATATTTAACCTAAAGCTAACCATGAGGCAACAGTCAAGCAAATCAAATCCAGAAATATTTAGCAAAACAACTGGCCTGGGCTCTTCTAAATTATCAACATCAAGGAAAACAAACAAAACTAAAAAAAGGCTAGGGAATTGTCCTAAAGAGACCTGACAGCTAAATGCAATGAGTGAACATTATTAAGTGGATCTTGGATCCTAAAAAAAAAAAAAGAAAGAAAGAAAGAAAAGAGAAAAAAGGAAAAAGGAAAAAAAAGAAAAGAAAAAAAAGTGGGATAAAGGACCTTATTGGGACACCTGGGGAAATTTGAATATTGGTAATAGCTCTAGGTTAATGTTAAATTTCCTGTGTGATAATTGTTTTCATTTATTTAGAAACATGGCTTCCTTGTTAGAAATACATGCTGAAGATTCAGAGATAAATTATCCTGATGTCTACAGCTTATTCTCAAATGGTTTTCTAAAATGTATGTGTGTGTGTGTAATATTACATATGTATACATAACTTTCTTTCTTGCAACGAATATATTCAGTCACACTGTACTCGTCTAACAACTTTTCTGTGGATTTGAAATTTTTTCAAGATAAAAAGTTGGCCAAAATTTATTAAAACAATTGACAGTTACTTTACTAATTACTTTAATAGTCAATAGTATTCATCCCTATGCCGGATTAAGAATTATCAGGACACTGTTAGCCCGCCAGACCTCACTGATATCTTTACTGCCATCTTTCACAAGTAAACTCACCCTGACCCAAATTCTTGGGGAAAAAAATGAAACCTATATCTCAGCTGCATTAAAGCAAACTGACTTAGGTTTGTATCAATTATTATTTTCATGTCCAGAGGTGGCCAGTCGATGCCAGAGACTCTAGTATCTAGTATCTAGTATCTTTGGGAAGGTCAACTTCTGCCTTGTCAGTCCTGGGCTTTAATTACAGCCAGGTGACCCCCAAACCAGAGAACAAAATCCACATCATTTTACTTTGAGTCCACATCTAATTGCATTGATGAACTAAGGCTCTGTGCTCAATTTCATTGATTAATGCCATCAGATAGCTAACAGGTGTGCAGTAAAAGTCACTGAATTGACCAGCCATGCACCTACATATATAATCAAGTCCTAGTAAGTGCTCCTTTGCAGTAGGCAATGAAAATAGATTCACTATAAATGTCATGTAGGTCCTAGTTTATAAGCCTCCTTTGAGCCAATATAGGTAGAATCTTTGTAGTAACTGTGCTATATCAGTTTGAGAACCTCAAGAAATTTTTAATTAATTATAAGTTTTCAGACCATGTGACTTGAAAAAAAAATCTGTCTTTAATTTAGTTCTTACTGTGAAGCTGGCTCTGAGCAAAGCACTTCACAGAGATTATCTCCTGTAAACTTCTTCATAACTTTTTTCTTCAGAAACAGAAACATATTTGAAGAGGTTAATCATTTGTCTGAGGTCACACAGTGAATAACTGGCAGAGCTGGATTTTTTCTACCTTATAATGAATCATTTACTCTTAATTATTTCTCTATAATATTTCCAAAATCAAGTGGGAAAATATATGTGTGTGTGTGTGTGTGTGTGTGTATAAACATTCTTGCATTTGCCAGCGTATACACACGTTTTAAAGCTAGCAAATGCAGGGACTATATTTTTTAGTAGCTTAAGTGGAGGGAAACTGTAGATAGTTCTTTAAGAAGGTAAAATATGTTTCTGGATTGAAAAAAATTTTGATGATCACATTAAGTTTGGAGAATAAATACATACTATTAATAAGAACAGCTAGAGTTCTATTTTAAAATCTATTAACAATGTAAAATGTATTTTTAAAAATGTATTTATTCCACTTGAGCTCCCTGGACTCACGGTTCAAATCATTTGTAGTTTATCTCAAAGTACCATAAAAAGAGGCACAGAAAGGTTTTTTGCTGTACTGTGTCTTTGTATATTCAGCTTTCCCCCTTGTTGTTAGGTGTCAGAAATAGTGCTGCAGACTTTGGGCATAGTTCTGTTAGGGTGAAAGCAGGCATTCCAGGGATTGGCCCAAAGGTGAATTTTAATGAGGTCTGCCTCTTCTCCTTGCTTGCCAAGGAAGAGAAGAGGGAGGGCTGTCAGTGCATGGAAATGAGTTCTGCATGTATGCTAATTAGATTGAGGCCCTGGAGAGCAGCCAGCTGTTGGCCGTTAAAGGAAATAAAATGATAGGTCACAGAAATAAGTCATTTCAAAGCCGATTTCTAGAGGCGGCTTCTAGCCGGGCATGGGAGACCAGCGCTGTGTCACAGAGGAGTCATCATGGTCCCCAGGTCGTGTGGAGGGGAGAAGTGGGGAGGTGACCAGGGTCCTTGTGCAGGGGCTTTCCCTGGAATTCGTTACCCACGCACCAGTGTGTCCGCCGACCTGGGGTGGTGTCTCTATTTTTATTCTTAGTATGAAATCATAATTGACTTTGATACTCGGTAAGAAACAAATAATGATGATAACTTTGGATCTCCCTTGACTCCTAGGCAGTTTCCCTCCTCCTCTTCCGGTCTTTCCAGGCCTTTCTTCTTGTGTAGCTCACCTGGCCCACTTTTTCTACCAAGCAGAAGTGATTAGATGTTTCCTGTAACTGGCTTTGTCCCAATTCTCTTCTCTTGAAAATCTCTCTTGGTAATCCTACCCACTTCTAAGGCTTCAGTAATGGGAAGAAAAATCTTATTAGGAAGAAGAGTAGATGATGCACATCAGCCGAGGAAAATGAGGAGAAGGTGGAGAAGAACAAAAGCCTCTATTTGGGGATCTCAGAATTGCGATTGGGGGAGCACAGATTCCAGAGGAACCAGAAAAGTATCGTGATCACGTGGTGAAAGCAAAAGGTTTTTATGAGAAAGAAGGAGAAGTTAATTCCATGATTTAGATAGAAAGAAAAAAATCCCAAAAACCTGCTAATTTGGTGTTGACTGGTGGCGCCACTTCAGATTATCAGCTTATTGATGATTTTATTGGTGCTATCAAATGAAAGTGTCCCTGGCACATATTAATTCACTTCACTGTCCTCACGTGATCCAAACGCCAGTTGCTCTGTTGAAATTTTATGAGCAACTGCTCGTAAAATGGTCACTGGCTGTGGCCCAGTTCAAGGGTTCGTTAGTTGGAAAGGGAAATGGAACTTTGAAATGGAGGCTTTTTTTTTTTAAGATTTTATTTATTTATTTGAGAGAGAGAGAGAGCTCGAGCGAGCAGGGAGAGGGGCAGAGGGAGAGGGGGAAGCAGACTCCCTGCTGGGCAGGGAGCCTGATGCCAGTCTCGATCCCAGGACCCTGAGATCCTGACCTGAGCCAAAGGCAGATGCTTAACCGACTGAGCTACCCAGGCGCCCCGAAATGGAGTCTCTTGTGTGCAGAAATTTTATATAATTCCACATACGTTGTCAGGCTGGGGAATGCTCTGTAACCCTTCTGTGCCACCATAGACTTTAGCACTCTGGGGCAGCCTGATGAGGGTGTAGCGCTCTGATAAACCCTTCCTTGAATAATGCTTTTATTTTTAATTAATTAATTTTTAAAAGCTTTTATTTTTAAGTAATCTCTACCCCCCAACATGGGGCTTGAAACTCCAGCCCCAACATCAAGAGCTGCGTGCTCTACCGACTGAGCCAGCAAGGCGCCCTGAACAATGTTTTTTCTAAATGCATAAATTAAACACATGGGATTTCAACCAATAATGTTGAAATAAATTTATCAAAATATTTTTCAAAAAATCTGTGAAGGAGTACGGTATATTGTGCACTACTTATTCATGAAATAACAAGATCTGACGACCCCCAGAATTTCAAAGCAGTGCTGAGTACTTGGAGATGTTGGCAGTAACTTTACCAGATTGTCCCTGGTGACAGACTCACAAGTGCTTCTAATATTCCTGTGGGGTTTTGCCTGTCTTCGCAACTGAAGAGAATGTTAAATTTCAGTTAGAGAGCAGGGAAAGTAAAGATCAAGCTCAGAGAGTCCTGTGAATTCCATCCAAGGATCCAAGGGAAAGAACACCTGGTCTAAAGATTTCTAGAAGAGATTGGAAATCCTCTTTTGTCTGCCTGCCAGGAGCCGCAGGGCGCACCATGAGGAAGGTGATGGAGCAGAGCCAGGGACAGGTGGGCAGTTACTCCACATCCCTCATCCCGTCTGTTCCGTTTGTCTGGGCTTCTTGAGTCTCCTCCTGTCTTCCTCAGCACCCCTGTTAAACTGCAGTGAAATTGAAGCTAGTCACTTCTCTTTGTCAGCAGCTGTTGTGTTTGGTTTTGTTTGTTGGAGGGCTTCTCTCTGGTTTTATTTCTAAATATAGCCTCTAGGGGAACCTGGGTGGCTCAGTCAGTTGAGCATCCAGCTCTTGGTTTTGGGTCAGGTCATGATCTCAGGGTTCTGGGATCGAACCCCATGTCAGGCTCTGCACTCAGCACGGAGTCTGCTTGAGGATTCTCTCCCTCTCCCTTTTCCTCTGCCCTTCCCCCTGCTCTCTGTCTCTCTCTAAAATAAATGGATGAATCTTAAAAAAAAAAAAAGTAAATATATTCTTATAGGGGAGGCTGAAACTGCTCATTATCTGGGGTCTTTCCGTCACGCTTCTATTAACACAGACAATTGGGCTTTACATGTGGATAGAAGTTAAAAATATCCAACTTCAACCTCTGTCAAAGGTTATGAAGTAGATTTTAAAAAATCCCCTCTCTCCACCTTTTTAACCTCGTCTCACCTTGGCCTCCCAACCACTGCATTCTCCTGGATTTCTCTCGCCTCCCTGCCTCTGTGTTGGTCCCTTCTGAATCCCTATCTGTTTCACACTCTACCAACCAGAGAAATGTAGTCATGCCCCCCATGTTAGGCTTTAGGCTAGTTTTCTCTTCACTTCTCCCCTTTGATGATCTCTCCCAACCCTTGGTCTACATCCTTTCCCATGTTCCTCATCTGTTTTAGTAGACCCCACCCCCCTCCATCTTTCCAGTAGTTCTGATTTCAGGGAATCTCAGCAGAGATTCTTTGGATACTTCCTGTGCCCTGAGCAATAGGTTAGGCTCTACGGCTACAATACTCAGCCAGTGGAGCTGGTCCCTGCCTTCCTGCACCCCCATAACCTATCAGGGAGAGTCAGCCTTGAACAAATAATTTTAAGAGAGGGAAAAGGATGCAGGGGGAGTAACAGGTCATGCAGGGCTTGGTAATAAGGGAGAGCTAGCCTAGTTGGGGAGATAGGGAAGTCTCTCAGAAGAAGTAATGTTTAAACTAGGACCTTGTAAGTTAATTGAGAGATAGTAGTGTAGGAATGGTGATTGGGAAGATCCACATGAAATGCCAAAGTCTGGAGAAAATAGCAGGGAAGGAGCGAAAGGTGTCTGGTGTGCTTTGGTGTAAAATTGAAAGAGGGTGATGGAGTTCAGTGAGGCTACGAGGAGGCAGGACTGGACTGGTACACACTTGCCAACCATCTTAGGGGGTTGGGCGGACATCATCCTAAGGACAGTGGGGAAGCCCATAGGAGGTGTTCATCAAGCAGCAGAGTGCTTAGGTTTACATTCTTAAATGATTAACACAAGTACAGTATGGAACATGGTTGGGAGGGGCAAGAATCCACGCAAGGAGACCGTGAGAGATGGTTATCGTCGCCCCCTTAAGAGATGATGTGTCGACCCTGCAGGAAAATCTGTCACCCTTGACTCCTGCCTGATCGTCCTTCACCTTCTCCTCAAGCCCATCAAACACTGAATCTTTTCAGATTTCGTTCCTAAAACCGTGTTGCCTGCACGCCTCTTTTTATTCCCACTGATTGAACTCAGACTTCTCGTTTTCCTTCCTGAGCTGGCACAGTCATGTCCACTCTCCACCAGCTCCACTTCATTTCTGGGTCTCCTTTTCTCCTTCCGGTGGCATGCAACGTGCCTGAAGGTGAGCCCCTGGGGTACTTGGCTGCTCCCAAATGCACCAAACGAAGCCCAAGCTCCTCTTCCTGGCTTACAGCCACAGTGTGGTCCCTGCTGGTGCTGTCTGCCCTCTCTGCCAAGGCAAGCTCCTGTCCCTCCCACCTCACCCCCTCCTGGGCTCACCTCACAAATAGCCGAGGACACCGTTGGGCAGGCTCCTTCCTCTACCTAGAACTCCTGTCTCTTCCAGCTCACCCATAGACGCATTTCAAGTCCCACCTCCACCGAATTCCACATGCCCCCAAGCCCCAGGCCCCAACCAGAATCAATCTCTCCTTCCTGCCCATGCACAGTGGTACTTCCGGTGATACATTATCTACTCTAATTGAACTTCTTACTCCCGTTTCACCATGGCATGGAGTCTACCTACTGTTTGAATTATTATGTGTGAGATAGGCTGTCTCTCTGAATTGTAAATTCCAGAGGACTAGGGAGATTTGTTACAGTCATTTCCATGCTGCCTGTCCCGTGCTTATCAGACCTCAGCAAATGTTAAACTTGATTGTGGATGGTGTCAGGGTGATCAGATCTTGTGGATGTCTCCGGGTCACATACCCAACCCCGTTTTGGCTGTGATAGTCATCAAATGCACAAGAACATTTTACCAAGACTATTGCTTTTGTTTCTAAAAGTGCTAAATGGGACAAGTCTCATTAGGAGAAACAGCTAACAATTTTAGTGAGGAGTGCTGGGTTCCGTGTTGAAAGCTAAAATTCATTCTGTAGTATTTCTTGAGCCCTAATTATGTATCCAGCACTAGGGAGGCATAGCTGTAAATGAAACGGATCTCTGTTCTGGAAGCATTTACAGGTGTGCAGTTTTCCATGAAGAGTTACAGGAGAATTTACATTTCCAAAACTGGGGGAAAAATAGTTCATTCTTCTAATAAAACATTATGTGTCCCCTGGCTAACTCAGGAGGGAAAAACCACAGTCTTCACCTCCATACCCAGCTGGGCCAGGGGCAGTATATGTGTTGTCGGTATACAAGCAAGTATCAAAAGACAAAACACATTCATTGGGATATTTTTGTGGTATTTTATTTAAGGTTTGATTATTGCGATTATTTTATCCATTCTTTATCTCCCACTGTACTGAAACCCTGCAACAGGTAGGTTTTAAATATTTCCTCATATCATTTTATGCTTTTGGCTGCAAAGCATCAATGGATGTTAAGCAACAATAATAGTACATACTATTTTTATTTTCTAGTAGTAAAAAAAACTCATAATATTTCAGTTTCTAAATTAGTTCTATATACGCCCAACATTGTCCTAGAAACTGGAGGTATGCAAAACGTAACTTATGGCCTAAAGTACCTCACAGAAGTGCTATTGTATATAAGAATTGCATTGCTATAGGAAAAAAGGAATGTATTACTAGAGGAAGATGCTTGTGTAGGAAGCTCTGAATTTTTCTTTCAAGGCTAGTTTGAAACTGGACATTAGGAACATATACTATGATTTTCTGAAATATGAACAAATCTGGGAAAACCAGAGCAGCTAAACTCTCAGAACTGGGAAGGTTAGCAGAGGGGAAATGTAAGAGACCTTTGGTGGAAAATGTAAATAATGAGGAACATATATATTCAAAAAGAGTAAAGAGGATGTTCCAGATGTCTCTGTATGCATGTATAAAGATCTGTGACTTCAAATTTGACTAGATTTTGTTTGTTTGTTTTTCAAAATCTTTTCTAAGAATTGCCCTGGTGGAAAATATTCCTGAAGGCCTTAACTATTCAGAAAACGCACCATTTCACTTATCACTTTTCCAAGGCTGGATGAACTTACTCAACATGGCCAAAAAGTCTGTTGACATAGTGTCTTCCCATTGGGATCTCAACCACAGTCATCCATCAGCATGTCAGGTAAGCTGCATCTTCTGTGTGTGTGATGATTTTACTTATGTGCATCTCCCACGCCTTTGGGTTCTGGCCTTCACTTCTTGAGTTCAAGGTCTGTTTTTTAGTCTACCTCCACCCACAGTACCTGTACATCATTACATTCATGTGTATGTGCCATTGTTGATCATGTGTTGCTCAGCTCCTGCTAGAATGCCAGGTTTTCAAGGGCAAACTCATGTTTCATCTGTGCATATGGTAGGCTCTCTAACAGCATTGCTGATGTGGACCACTTCAGGGGGCGCCATTCACACCACGGTATCTGTGGACAGCACACCCCAGAATTCTGCTTTGCTCCACCTGCATGCTTGTAGAGTGAACCCCGTGCCTGCTTGCTGAGGCATTTATTTGGTTAATGGGTGTCATAATTCACCTTGAGGATCCAGAGCCAACTTTTTTCTTTAATAGTGGAATCAAACTTCCCAGTATAGTTGTATATTCTTGTCTGTGTCCTATTTGACTGAAGAGGAGAGAGAAATGTGCTAATTTACAAGAACAGCTTTTAGAAATCTGATGAAATGATCTAAATGAATTCTGAATGAAATGTCATGGAGATAGGAAAGTGATCCTGGTCATCTTTAGGAGTTTTTTGTTTTATTTCTTGTTATTTTGTGTCGTAATGACCACTATAGCGCTGAGCCGCCCAGGCTGTTCTACCCAAGTATATGACCACTGGCCTGCACTTACACATCCTGTCTGGTCAAGGATAAAATCAGTTTTGTCACCATATATAAAATGTGTTGGCATTAAGCCTACAGTCATTACCTCATTGGTGCTTTGAAATCTTTTATTCAGTTGTACTATTTTAAAATCAAAGGATACCAGAAAATAGATAAAAACAAAGAAACAAAACCCACAAAGGCTGTGCTGAAGAAGAAAATAAATTTACTAATTGTTTTCTGCACTTTTCTGCCTCTCCTGTTTACACAGGTAGGTCAGGTATTTGCTGCTGCATAGATCATTCCAAAACTTAGTGGGATCAAAAATAATAATCATTTAGTCATGATTCTGGGTGGGGTTTAGCAGAGAGAACTTGTCTCTGATCCACATAGTGTTGTTTGGGGTGGCTGGAATGTCTGAGCCTCTCTCTGCATATGTCTCTCATCATTCAATAAATGAGCCTGAATACTTTAAGGGGTGGTTATATCGTAAAAGCCAAAAGCAGAAAGTATGAGGCCTTTTAAGATGTGGGCTCTGGGATCACAGCTGCTTCAACCCTATTCTGTTGCTCTAAGCAAGTTACAATCCAAGATGGGAGGAGTGGCATCTATACGGGAATAAGGAAGATTTTTGGCAGGCATCTTTGGAAATTATATATCATAGTCCACTCTGGCCATAGCAATCCATATCTCTTCCACATAGCAATCCATATCTCTTCCACATATGAAATACCGCCCCCCCCATTACAGCAAAGCCTCGAAGTTCAGGATCTCCTCATCTGCATCACATCTGGATCAGGATGAGGCTCCCCATATGGACTTCTCTTGATTTAGAAACCGTGAACTAGAAGACAAGTCATATGCCTCCCGATACACACTCCCAACCTATAACAGGGAGGCAGTGATAAGATAACTACAGTAGATACTTTTGTTTAAGTGGCGGGGGTGGGGGATGAAGAGCACAGACCAGTCCTGAGCCCATAGCAGTTTTGAAATCCAGCCCAGCCCACGCCGCAAGGCTTCCAAGCTCAGAGAACAGGGAATGCTATTGGGCTTGGATCTAGTTCTGTTCCCTGGGGGAGCTTTCCTAATCTGTGGTTCTCAGAAGCTCTTTGCTCCCCTCTGTGTTGTTCTTTCTCTTCCATAAGAAATAGCCTGTGTTTGCTTCCAACTTTCTTAGTTGACTTCCTGCTAGTAGAATCTGAGGCCCCAGAGACCTCTGTTCATTTTAAAGCATCTCTGTCCCTTTTTTTTTTAGACCAAAATGGCATAATCCCTTTAACCTTTGTAGACTTAATTTGTATCCAGTCATAAACCACTCTGTTAGCAAAAACCCTGATGGCAAAGACTTGGTGATGGGTCTTCTCTTCTTTGGACTGTGATTCAGGCTGCTTCAGGACCTGTCCCTTAGAAAGTTGCCAGGAGCTCTTTGTCTGGTTGAGGGGGCCTATGAACCGCCCACCACTTTCAGTCTTTCTGAGATCTTGACAAAGAATCTTACTGTCACGTCTGTCATTTCATCTGTACCCTGAGGCCATTTCTGACTTGGAGAGTATTTTGCTGAATTGAGCAACTCTTCTAGATTCTCTACATTTTCTCAAACTTCTGCATGAAAATGGAACAGCGCTTCTGACCATATACCATTAACACTTTGATAACCTGCCTAAATAATCTCCTTAGCCAGGTCCACAAACCCATTAGTCAATGGGTTATTTCAGTTATCTGTTGAGGTGAAACAAACAACTCTAAAACTTAGTATTATTTCCTGTGATCTGGGAACAGGATGCACAGCTTTTTGCTCCAGTAGTGTTGGCTGGGATTTCTCATGTGGTTGTGGTTAGCTGGGACAGTGGCTGGATCTGGACTGTCTGGGGGCTAGTCAGCTCTTGTTCTCCCCAAGTGGACATTCATCACTCAATGATCTAACCCTGGCTTTCTACCAGGCAGCTGGATCCCAAGAGGGCAAAAGTGAAAATTGCAGGACCTCTGAATTCCTGGGCTCCTAGAACATGACTTTGGCCACATTCTGTTAGTCAGAGCAAGTTCACAAGGTCGGCAGCCCACATCCAGGGGAGGGGCAAGAGATTCTAGCAGAAGCATGCCAGTTCAGGAAAGGGAAATTGTTATGCAGCAAACTTTGGAAACAATTTCCTATAGCAGGTTTGATGGTGTGAGCAAGAGATAATTCAAGTTGTCTTTCCTTTGTCCTGGACAAGACCAGCTCATAGCCACTGAATTGAGCAGGAACTACAAGCTTTCGTTTGACCTGCTGAACCATGCTGTATGCTGGGGCCCAGACCAGCACAGGCTTCCATGCTGTGTGAGCCCCAGGCTGTCAACGTCGTGGGAACCCCTGAAGAGCTGGGAGTATCAAACACACAGTGGGCAGATTGGCGTTTACTCTTGGGCTTGGTGACCTAGTTGAATTCTTTTCTGAAATGTTGTGCCCCCGGAATGATGGATTTTTCTCCCCAACTACAAAGTGATCTTTGCTAACTGGCTTTATTTTTCCCAGTGGCTACTATTTCTCTCTGAGCCTGCCCTCAACCCTGGTTGGCTTCCAGGATTTCTGTAATCAGTCTAGGCTGGGAGTTGATGAGGCTTGGAGGTCCCAGGGAACCTATAGCATTCTCCAGGGCTGCCCATTAAATCCATTTGCAGGATTCAGAGTGATTCAGGGACTGAGACAGTAAGCAGAGCATCTGGTAGTCTCGGCCAGCTCTGGGGACTGGTGCATGGTGGTTCAAACCAGTGGAACAGGGGTGCTCACATGTCTCTATAGGTAATGTAGAGTCCCTGGATGGGTAGTGTTAAGATGGACATAATTCTCAGAAGCCATCTGAGAACCCCTGGCCTCTCCTTACTTTTAACCTGACCTTTCACCCTAATCCTTCAGGTGTGAGCTAAACTGTCACTACTCAAAGTTTGGCCCTGGGACCAGAAGCATCTTTTTTCCCTGGGAGCTTATAAAGAAGTGCAGAATCTCAGGACCCACCCAGCCCTACCTGATTCAGGATCTCCATTTCATTAAGATCCCCAGCTGATTTGTATGCGCAGAAACATTTGAAAAGTTCTCAACTACCCCATTCAGCCCTCTTGTTCTACAAGCCCAGCAAACCCTCCTAGGCGTTCACACTATCGGGTCGAAGATGGGTCACAGAAAGGCTGTGTCATGCCTCATGGTCAGTATTCAGTTCCACTAACAGAGCGTAGATGAGGTTCTGGGTCTGCTTTGAATAACAATGCCAAGCGTGGTGCTAGGCACATACTAGGTGCTCAGTAAATATTTGCTAAGTAGTTGTTGAATGGATTGTGTCAAACAGAAACAAAGCCAGACACTGGTTAAAGTTCTAAGGACAGATTTAAATCAGGAGTATATTTTTGCAATAGGGAAGAGGGTCCGAGTGAACTGAACTGAACTCAGATTTGTACAGAGATGATGGAGCATTTTTTAGGGGGAATGAGGAAGGTGGGAGACTGTGGGCGCTTAAATAGGACCAGGGAAGTAGAAGTTTATAAAAGGTGGGGAGAGGGGTTTGGTCCATAGGAAGCCCATCTGGGGTTTGCTAGCTGGCGCTTGCCAAAGTTAGGCTCCTACCCTCCCACAGAGACTGGGAGATAGGGGCCTTCTCTTCAGGTGTTGGCGGGAACAAACAGCAAATTCTTTTGACAATCTTGAGCTTTCTGAAGCAGGTGTGTTAACGGGGCAGGGTCATCCTGGGGATGGGGCCTTGAACTGTTGAAACTGTTAGGATTTTGTTCAAGCCTTTTAATGAGGGAGGCGAGGAGGGAGCCGGGTGGGGTGGATGAAGTAATTTGTGCTGAGAGTCCACAGTTTTTGTAAGACAAGGTTGAGCCTAGGGAAGAAGAGGGCTCAGAGTAGCCCAGCTGGAGTTTGGTCAAGGAGAGAATATTAGCCGGTCACATGACCTCAGAGGGACTTAAGGTGGGCATTACTCACAGGGAAAGAAGACTATGCCTGGAAGCTTAGTTCAGGTCACTCCAACAACCGGCCTCCTGGCAACAGTGGAGTCTTTCAATTTACTGCCAATAACCTGGCTGTGATTGAAGTCACACAGCACCCCTTTAGGAGGACACCCCAGTTAGAACTGATGTCTTCTGGGGGAATCATAGTGCTCCTGCCAAAGAGATGCCTCTTTGCTGCCTCTCGGATCTCTCACAGCACAGGGTGCCTTGTAGATTAAAAGCAGTCGGTTTCTGCAGAGTGCTGGATGTAATCTCCTGCATCTTCCTGAGGAGAGCTCCGCATGCGCACACAGGAAGGAGCAAGGGGCTTCACTTGCTTGTGCAGTTAAGTGGATTCAGGCAGTCTGTGAGAGTGATCTGGGGACCAGCTCTTCCATCCCTGCCTGTTTTTGGCCCTGAGTACCACGACCTGTGGGGAATGGGGATCAGTGCGAACCAGTGAGGCTCACAGCACTGTTTGGAGGGTTCTGCCCTCAGCATGGTAGTGAATGTTTTCCTCTTCCTCTGGTCTGGTCCGTTGGTGGTCAAGTGATGATGCTGAGAAACCCTGTGCAATCAGTCTCCACTGGTCGAACACCAGGTTTGGACTGTGGGCTTTAAGGTGGGGGAACGGGCAAAATAGGTGAAGGGGACTAAGAGGTACAGACTTGCAGTTATAAAATCAAGAAGTCATGGGGATATAAAGTACAGCATAGGGAATATAGTCAATAACATTGTAATAATTGTGTGGTGATGGATGGTACTAGACTTATCATGGTGAGTGCTGCATAATGTGTAGAATTGTTGAATCACCGTGTGATCACCTAAAACTAATATATCAACTATACTTCAGTTTAAAAAAAAAAGCAAGTTGGAAAACAACAAAAACCAAGGTGATACAAGTTAGAATGTCTGCCTCACCTGCCTCTGTCCCACAGAAGTGCTAGCATTTTATGTGGCCACCAGACTTCTAGAACTTACAAGCCACACCAGGAAATAGGAGTCTACAAACAGGTTTGTATGCTGGCGAACCAACCCAAGCATCAGCCTTGAGATAAAAAGCATAAATGAGAGGGTAGTTCTCAGATTAATAACATATTGGCAAGGAATTCATGCTTTCAGAGTGTTTTACATGATCACATTTGACCCTGTCAAGGGCCAAATGACAAAAGCAAGCCATCAAATCAAATACTGCACAAACTCAAGATCCCTTCCTTCATGGAGCTGACATCCTAGCAGAGCTGAATCTGTTGCACTAGGATAAATAGGAAAATCTTAAAAGAAAAACAAATACATAAAAGTAAAGAGCATATTTGTGGAATAGAAATGGCGCTTGGCTCCTGATTGGCTCCATGTCCCATCTTCCCTCAGGCCACCCTCGACCTCTAGAGCAGTATTTGCAAAGGGACCCAGGAGAACTTGTCTAAGTACCACACGTCTTGGATTTTAAAGATTATTTTGAAAGAAGCTGGTTCCCTTCTGTCCTCCCCTCCATCCTACCAGTGGAGGGTAATGGTGCAGAGGTCGGGAATGGGGCAAGGAACCTGTGTCCCGAAAGCGGGTCCTTATTGCCAACTTTTTCTCTTCAGGTGCAATGTAAGGACCCTGGATTCTGTTCTCTTCAAGCCACTAAGTTTTACCATTCCTAAAAAAAAGAAGGTACTGGCTGAATGCCTGTTTAACTTTTACCTGATCTTATCTTTCAAATGCAATAGGATATTCAAGACTCTGGATTCAATATTTAGCATTGTTCCACACAAAACACTAAAGGATCCAAATTTGTAGCAAATTCCCATGGCAGTTTTAAAGTTGAGCTGCTATAGTAAATAATGGGGCATTCTTGATATGTGAATATGGAATATGTGTGCAGGGAAAGGAAATAACATTGTACTTTATAAGCACTATCTTGAGAATAGAAAATGCAGTGTCCTAAATATAACTATATTGGCCAAAAAAAATTTCATTTCAGAATTTGGGTGGCCAATCTTTGGACCTGTGAGCATGCTTTTATTTTTACCAAGACCTTATAAATATTGGGATGTAGTCACTGACTAATTGGCTTATTGCACTAAAAACAAACAAAAAAATGTTAAGAAAAATATTCACGCCCTGATAACCCAAATGAACAAATTTAAAATTTTTTAAAGATGTTCCGATATAATGAAAATTGGCCAAGGTTCACAGCTTATTTTCTATGAATATATTTTTAAAAGAGTTTTATTTTGAGGAGTAAAAGAGTCAAACACGGTATTTACTTCTAAACCAACAGAGTCTGAAAAGTCCTACCTGAAAACCATACATGACACATAGATAATCAGGAACCATAACTGAGATTCGGCCCATTTACTTATTATACAACTGTAAACAAAATGCACTGAGAAATGGTCAGTGAGTGGCAGGTGGGCCCCAGCTCAGCAGAAAAGAGACACAGATCAACATGGCACATGACATCTGTGTCTTCTCTGGATGAGAAACAATTTCATCAGAGTGAGTGATGGTCGTTATCCACAAGATGATGAATGTTGGACTTGTGCGTGTGTATGTATAAACATGTTCATTAAAATGCATTTTTTAATGTGTAGTTCTAAGAGGTTGCTGTTTCAATTCCTACCCTGAAAAACTCTTGTCTTTTCCACCTTGCACTAGTATTGCATTTGTTTCCTTCTGTGTGAAAAGAAACTGGTCAGTGACTTTCCTCTGTGTGAAAGCCATGTCAAGGGCTAGTGAGCTCTATGGTTCCATGGTTACCATATTTTTAAATGTAATCACAATATGTGGTCGAGGAAAGGATTTTTGTTTCTTTCTACCCAGATGATGAGTTTAGACCCTGAAATACTGAAATTTCTAGGACAGTGTGATTGCTAATTTATGGGATAAGATGATGGGGATTTATGAAATCAAGACTGTTCAGGAAAAGCCAGGAAATGTGATTTGATGATTTCAGAGCTACCTGATTCATTGGGAAAAAACAAAACAACAACAAAAAAAAACCCTGTTCTCTGTGAGTTCTCTGTCAGAAACCAAATGAAATAATTAATGAGCTGCAGCAACTGAATCTTTGAGTTGCATTTATATGAAATCAATTAGTTACTTGTCTACCGTGAGTCATGATTGCCAATTGATGGTACATCACAATTAATTTTGAAAAATCAGGATTTTAAAAACATAGTGGTATTTGCTCAATTTAGTGAGTAACACGAATGGAAGTTCGGTGAGCCAAGGGTAGTTTGGGAGAGTAAAAGCCAGGATCCTGTCTCTACACAGTAGGTGGTAGGCAGACCGCAGAGGTGAGTAAGGAGGGAGGGGCTCAGGTTCCTTTTTATCTACTTACCCGCTGTGTGACCTCCAGTGAGATGCTGAACTCTGTAGGCCTCGAATTCCTCATCAGCAACACCAGGGTCACAGAGCCTGCCTTGTTGTTTGTTGTGTAGATCACACTAGTTAATGTATGTGAAGAGCATAGCACAGTGTTTGGCCTTCTTATTATGTGTTTGTTAGGATCACGAATGTTATTTGTGTGCACACTGCAACTCTAGTTCAAATCAGTTTTATTTTACTAACAAATAATGAGTTCTTATTATATGCTTTATGCTCTGCTGGAAACTGGGATGGTTACATCAAATTAAAAGAGAAATAGTTTCACTCATTTCTTAACTCAGGCAAAAGACCGTGTGGACAAAGCATCCCATGATGGGGACCGAAACTACCTCTCAAATAATAAGGACTGCCCTGACACCAGCAAGGCCCCACGTGATTGATCCCAAGGCAGAGATCGACCTGACCTTTACTGCCTCAGCTGCATGCACCCACCTGCCTTTGTTCCAATTTTCCTTATATAAACCTAGAAGTCTTTTCAGCGCTTTGGAGAGAGTCTTTGTGACTTGGTCCACTGTCTTTCCAGTGTTGGCCTCACAGAAATAAATTCCTTTCTTGTTTCACCACCAAAAAAAAAAAAAAGAGAGAGAAATAGTTTCTAAAAATGTGAAGCTCTGGGTAGATAAGAAGGATTATGCAAATTATCTTTATATATACAATTGTGAATTTCATTCATTAAGTACAAATCCTTATACAAACACACACCCTCACAGAGTCTTGCTTTCACCCATCTGCTCATGTACACACGCATGTGTGCCCGAACACACACATATCTTGGACAACTGATATCTTGACTCTTGAATCCACAGGAAGTCATGTGGTCTTCTCAAACCTACAGCCACTTCTGATTTTTGTTGATTGGTCAGTTGGTTGGTTTTCTGCTCTTTGTTTTGGTTTTAAATTGAAGACCCCTACACACAGGCAACATTGAGAGCTCTCATCTTGATGTTGATGGGACACGTCCTGCGATCTGGGCCAGGCTTTTGCATCCGGGTGTGACTTAGTTGGTCCATCCTGTAGCCTGCTCATTTCTTGCTAGCAATATTCTTCCTGACTGCGGATGTAGGCTTTTGATTTACCTAACTTAGAAACCTCTTCCTTGTCCCATTTGTTTCATAGATGGCTGTGAACACAGATGTTCACGGCTGGTTCATAAATGGTATTATTAACATTTTCTATTAGAATCACCGTATGATTCAAGCCCTCCTAGGAAACGTGCTGTCTGGAGGGGTCAGCTAAGGCTCTGTGCTCTCCACATCTTTTCCATTCTTCCTTTCTTTCCCACCCCTTCTGTTCCAAAGTGGGTCCATTCCCTCCCTAAGTACTGAAGGAGACTTCATTCATTCATTCATCATGTAGACAGTCAGCGTCCACTTTGCAACACAGGAGTATTTCTGGAACCAGTAGAATCCTGTTTTTGCCTGTGTCATTCCCATGTAGAAGTCTGAGAAAAGTACCCAATAATTTTGCAACCTCATCATAATATTTAATTGGAATTTCTTTTTTTGCTGAATTTTTTTGTAGTCTAGGAAAAAAATCACAACATTCCTGCTTTTCATTTTGCCTGAAAGGAGATGAGCATGGTTGGTGGAAACTGGATTCTTTAAGTAGTTGAAATTCTTTGAGCCAGTTGGAATTAAGAGGTTGGTGCATTGTAATTAGTAGGTTGGTGTGAGGCAGCCAGAGAAAATGGAATATTCTGTCACAACCTGAAAAACACACATTTCATCCTTTATTTGATATGGATCTGGGGGCTCGCATCCATTTCTACTATATGACGTCCAACTTCCTGTTCTTTGTTGTTTTTTTTTTTACAGGGATATAGGGAAAAATATGTATAAATTAATGAAAACAAAATTAGGATGCATACTAATACTCTGTTGGCTCGGTTTAGAATTCGTGTTTTTGTTTATTTTCCGTTCTCAGAGTTTGGTTTTGTGGAAAAGGCACACAATTAGCATTCTTCAAGAGGCCCAGACTCCAGTGGGAGGATCACAGGATTTGTCAACCAACATGTCTGATGTCACCTGTAGTTTAGCAGTTGTGGCCACACTGGGCAAATGTCACAACCCATCCGATCCTCAATTAGCTCATCTATAAAACGGTATAATACTGCCGGTCTCCTTGATGGCTTTGTAAATTGGATTTAGATAATGTTTATAAAACAACAGATAATGGAGCTCATAAAAGGGAGTTGCTGTTTTCATTTTTATTTTTGTTTTTCTGGTGCAGGACATTGAGTTTCAAATTTACTTAGTGAGCCCTTGCTTTCTATGTAATCTGAGAGCAGGAATAACATTCAGCTGTCCATCAAGTTCTCAACTTCCCTTAAAGGAGGTTCAGGATACTAATTTACGTTGTTCTTCAGGGTTTAGGTGAAGGAAGAAGAAAGAGAAATGTGCATATTTTCAGGTAGATTCTCACCCTCCGTTCCCAGGAGGGTGGTTTTCAGCCATGACTACCTGTCAGAATCACCAGGGGAGCTCCTAGAATCTACTGATGCCCAGGCCACCCCCCAACACTTAAATGAGAGTATCTGGAGAGGGGCTCAGGCTTTGATACCTTTAAAAAAGATGACTTAGCAGCCAGGATTGAGTATCGCTGCTTAAAACCACCCTAGTCTAATAAGGTGTTTGATTCTTGTAGATTTCACGGCAGGCCCACACGGGTCCCTTCCCGTCCGGTTTGTGGACCCAGTTTTCCCTGTTTCAGTTTAACCCTGTTTGTCCCACTTGTTCTCTCAGTGATGATGTAAAAAGGCGGCAACTTCTACTGGAATATTCCACATCTTCCTGGACTCTGGGGTGTGTGTCACGTTTATTGCTGAAGCCTTATTGTCTAGCACGTGGCTCAGAAGAGGGGGGAGCCCAGTGATTGCTTTGGGATTTGAAATGGTGGATTCCTCTTCAGCCCTCACATCTCTAGGCTAAGTATTATTTCAGTCAAGCTCCTGGTGTGCAGTGTCAGCACGAAAATAGCATAACCTGATGGAAAGGGTGTCTCCTTCTTGCAAAATAGCGTCTCTTCCCTGTTCCACAAGATCAACACTCAGCAGAAGCTTACAAATTAGCATTCCTGCAATGGAAATGTGGCCACGAAATGATGTTGCATGTGCCTTTGTTGCAAAATATTTAGCAAGGTACTGTGCTATTTGCTGAGGATGCAAAATCAAATAAGCAACGATCCCTACTCACCCGGGAACTCTGAGTGGAGGGGATGGAGAAACAGATGACGAGAATGCAGAGTGATAGAGCAACAATAGGAACCGGCAGTGAGCAGGCTGGGAAGGCTGTCTGTGGCTCTTGGTGGCTCAGCGAGCTCTCTCGCTTCTGTGGCTTCTGGTTCTCCCTTAGTGCTGTTCTTTCTTGGTAAATGCCTGCTGTTTCACCGTGCTTCTATTTCCCCATCTGTTGAGTGATCCTAATTATGCTCTTGCTTGCTTTCCAGTATATTTCCAAGGGAAATCATCATTCTGATATAAACTCATAAGCGCTATGATTAGCAAGAGTTTAACCTCTTTGATTCTTTCTAAATCCAATCATATAGGCATGAATAAATCATGAACCCGAAGATATTCTTCCCAATTATTTGGATTAAATAATGATTTTTCTTAAAATTGTCTTATCTTAGTTTTGCTCACCTAAATGCTTGATGGTTTTCTCTCTAGACCTTCTTGCTGCACTTCCTATTTCCCTTTGGCCGATTAATGTTTTTGCAACTTTCTTTGAAAAAGCGTAAGTTGGATTTTTTTCTCATTATAATAGTAATAGCTTCTTACTGTAGAAAATTTGGAATCTACAGAGAAATGATTAGAAAAACACAATCATCCATGTGACCATCAACAAAACTTTTTTTAAGTTTGATATTTTATGCATAATTACATATGCTCATATTAAACAAAGAAATTTATATCTTAATTTTGAACTTAATATTATACCATAAGCACCTTTACATTATTTTAACATTTTAAACATTATTTTTTTTTAAAGATTTTATTTATTTGACATAGAGAGAGAGAGACAAAGTGAGCACAAGCAGGGGGAGTGGCAGGCAGAGGCAGAAGGAGAAGCAGGTTCCCCACAGAGAAGGGGGAGCCCGATGTGAGACTCGATCCCAGGACTCCGGGATCATGACCTGAGCCGAAGGCAGTCACTTAACCAACTGAGCCACCCAGGCGCCCTAAACATTATTTTAAATTGGCCGTATAATATCCAGTGTAGTAGATTAAATTTATGCAACTCTTTACTATTGGACATGTTATCTATTTTTTATTTTTCTTTTTCTGAATAAATTCTGCTATAGGAAATAGTTTTGTGCAAAACATTTTCTTTTTGCTCATTAACTCGAGAGCAGTTCTCAGAAGAGGGGGCAGAAGGCTAAGGAGGTTAAGCTGCTTTCTCAAGACTGTGGGATTTTCAGGGAGCGTGTAGGGCACCCTCGTGGTTACGTGCTGGGGGAACTGGGGTCATGAGGAGTGAGGACCTGAAGGAATTCTGCCTTCATGTGGTGTGGGGCCTGCCGCCCACTCAGAACAAGTGATTGTGAAAGAGCTGGAGTGTCAGGCATATGTCTCGTGGCCCTCCCTTGCCCATCACATCCGCCTTTTCTGCAGCAGAGGATGCTGACGAGCTGTGCCATCCACATGCTTCCAGACATGGCTGACCACGCCACCAAGGTGACGTTGTCCACCTGCCCTTTGCAGCTGGAGGGGACACTGGAGACACCCCAAAGCTACTTTCCAGCTACTGTAGGAATCCAGCTGCCCAGGTCCCTGTTATAAACATGCTGCTGCTGCTATTAATTCCTTGCTATTTCCTGGCCTCTTATTGGCAGGATGAGCTTATTCATCTGTCTTCATCTATCTGCCCGGACAGGGGTGGCTGTGTTCCTTCCCACGGGGTGCATAATTGTGATAACCATCATTAGGCAAGGCCTTGATGAGTAACTATTAAGAATAATTAAGCCCCTTAATGGGATGGAACCTGGATTAATGAATGGACTGGCGGCCTGCAGGCCTGCATAGCAGATCCTCCTGGCTGGTGTCAGGCGGGTGATCCTTGTTGCCCACAAGGCAGGTGTTCTCCGCTAAGTTCCTGGATGTGTGGCACTGCCTAACTTCCCAAAGCTGTGACTGATCCCTGCCCTCAGGACACTTGTGAATGCACATGTAAGCCACCATCTTCTTGCTTTGGATGAGGTATTCCATGTTCCACAGACATGTCCAGAGAGCTGCTGGGGCCTCTGGCCCCCTTTAGGGGCTCTGCTATCTCCCTTGAGCCCAAGCCTCACCATGGAGCTCATCACTGTCCTATCTCATAAATGCCTGAGATATTTCCATTTTTCCGATCGCCACTGGCACCACCCTGTCCCACCGGACCACACGCTAACCTGATTGTTCATTCAGCCTCCAGCCCTGACCTGTACCAGTCCTTCTCCAATTTGTAGTCAGAATTTTTTTTTTAATTTTTTTAATGATTTATTTATTTTAGAGCACACCCAAGTTGGGGGAGGGGCAGAGGAAGGGCATCTTCAAGCAGGCTCCACGCCCAGTGTGGAGCCTGATGTGGGGCTCGATCTCACAACCCTGAAACCATGACCTGAGCCAAAACCAAGAGTCGGATGCTTAACTGACTGAGCCACCCAAGTACCCCAGAAGTTTCTTTTAGAACAGAAAAACAGAGATTCAATTATGTTCTTCCCTATGTAAAATCCTTCAGAGATCCGCAGAGCTTTCCAGACAGGGTCCAAATTCCATCCAGGCTTACAAGAATCTTACTTAGTTCTCAGGCCTGGAACATTTTTTCCTTCCTCCCTTCCTTTGGGGGACTTTCCTTGTGTGCCTTAGGCTGGGTTATTAGTGCCTGCTATATTGTCCCCAGGTCTATACCTCCTCCACCCTGGCATCTGACACACTGGGCTGTATTTAATTACTTATCTCCAGCACTTATAAGGGTCCTTGGCACCTAGCAAGCACCCAGTAAATGTGTTGAATGAAATTGCTTAAAATACCCTTCTCTCTGTTCTGGGTGTCCTTTTATTGGAGAATAATCGTTGATGCTGACAAATATACAAGGAAGTAATACGTCTTTGTTTATATTCCTGGCAAACTTTATGTATTTCAGTAAGTGTGGTAAGTAAATAAAATTTCAGTAAGTTTTCTAAATGGAAAAAAAATTCAGCAAATTCAGTAAATATAGTAAGTAAGTAAGAGATCAATCTTGTAGATAATTGAACTAATTGGTTAAGTAAGTAAACCAGGAAATTGAGTCCAGAGGGGATCCACGCATATGTGGTTTTGTCTCTTAAATCATAAATTAACGATAAAATCAAGGCAAGTGTATTGCTTTAAAAGGACATCATGGCTTAAAATAAATCCTAGCCTTGTTTTCTTGTGACTGCATCATCAATTGCTTAATATCTTTAATCAGTCCTTTAAAACTTCAATTTAAACTTTTTCTGTGCGCACATAGACATGTGTGTACATGTATGTGTACATGTTATATGCACAGGCGGGATAACAGCATCCCTAAGACACAAAGTCACACACACACACACACACACACACACACACACACACAGACGTTTTGGTGCTTATGTTACTTTGGGATGCGTTCTAGGTGTGGGATTCCTGAGTGGAAGGCAGCGGTGTGATTGCCGACAGGAGTAAAAGTTGCCACTCATAAATTGTTTCCAGTCTCCTGAGTACAAAGAGAGCTCTGTGTGGCACTTCCCTTGACACATGAAGCATCTCATGTCTGCCAGCCGTACTTTGCCCAGATTTGATTGGGCTTTGGCCTTTTCTTATTAATTTTTAATATATTTTTGTAGAGTACAGTTACTAACCCCTTCTCATCTGCACGGCAAATATTTATTCCAGAATTTTACTGTTTTTCATATAGTTTGTGGTCTCTTTTGCAATAGGATTTTTTTTTTATCTTTTGTAACTGTGTATCTTTTATTGCTTCTACATAGCTAGCTTGTGGAGTAGTCTCGTGGCCACTGCCACAAAGTACCACAGACAGGTGGCTTAGAACAGCAGAAATGTATTCTCTCCCAGTTCTGGAGGTTAGAAGTCTGGAATCCGTTTCCCTGGGCTGAGACCTGGGTGTCGCAGAGCAGTGTCCCCACAGAGGCTCCGGCAGCCACCACTACTGGGGGGCACACACTTCTCACCCCTTCCAGGGTGCGGCAGCTGCCCGTGTCCCCTTGGGTCGCTGGCTGCTGTGTCACTCTAGTCTTCAAAGCTGCCATCCTCAAGTATCTCTCCTCTGTCTTCACGTGGCTGCCTCCCCGGGTGCGTCCAATCCCCTCTGCCTCTCTTACAAGTACATTGATTGCATCTAGGGCCCTCTCAAATAATCCAGGATAATCTCATCTCCAGATCTTTAATTTAATCATATCTGTGAAGATCCTGTTTCCAAATAAGGTAAAATTTACAGGCTCCAGATTAGGATCTGACATTTTGGGGGGCCATTGTCGACCTCAGAGAGTCGGGGACCTGGGGCGGCGGAGGAACTGAGAAAAAAAGACGACAGTATAGCAAGGCACAGGGGACCCCAAGCTAACAGCCCGAGATCCCGAGGTTTATTTTCCATAATCTAATATACTTTCTACAATGACATAGATCTATAATGATTTACAGCAGGGGCTTAGTAAGGCACATTCTTCCACATACACAGGGTTAGTTAAGTGAAGCAGTGGGAGTGGAGAAGGAATAAAGAAATCTGTAACTGGCTGTGATCAATTCATTGTAAACACCATTGTACTCAAACCTTAACACAGGATAAGAGAACAAAGAAGGGAATGCACCGTGTGCTGTTTACAGCGGGCCTCCTACCTACAAAACATCTTCTGCTGTGTACTTTAGAACAGACCACACACATCTCAAGGGCATTTCACTCTGATCCTTTCGGGTTATTTTTAACCCTGCAATCTCGAGTTTTCTCAGAGATCTCGGAGTCTGAACGAACGTGCACCAGTGGTGGTTGTGGCGTTCTGTTTCCCACAGGCCTTTATGTAGCCTCTTATAGCTGGGTTAAAGTTCTCCCTACTCTATGACTGTATATACCTGTATTTGCATAGATTTTCTTGAAAGTATTGGTATGTTTTTTTGTTTTTGCTTTTGTTTTGTTGGTTTTTTTTAAAGATTTTATTTATTTGAGAGAGAGCAGAGTGAGAGAGATTATGAGTAGAGGGGGAGGGGCAGAGGGAGAGGGAGGAGCAGACTCCCCGCTGAGCAGGGAGCCTGATGTGGAGCCTGATCCCAAGTCTCAAGACCCTGGGATCATGACCTGAGCTGAAGGCAGATACTTAACCAACTGAGCCACCCAGGTGCTCCTGTTTTTGTTTTTTTAAAGATCTATTTATTCATTTTAGAGAGAGAGTTTGAGTGAGCGGGGCAGGGGAGGGGCAGAGGGAGAAGGAGAGAGAATCCCAAACAGACTCCCCACTGAGCATGGAGCCTGAGGTGGGGCTTGATCTCATGACCCGAGATCATGACCTGAGCCAAAACCAAGAGTTGCATGCTTAACCGACTGAGCCACCCAGGTGCCCTAGTATTGGTATGTTTTTATTCTGCTTAAAACATATTTTTCTATATGGTGTAATATAGGGGTCCTTTCACTTGTGCCAGATTAAACCACTTTATCTTTTTCAGACTGAATTAAAATAGCACCTTCATTATTGATATAATTGTGCGTGCACCATTTCTGGATTCTCTGTTAAGTTCCCTTATCTGTTGATCCATTCCTGAGCCTCTACCCTGTGGATATGATTACTGTGATTTTATGTTATGTTTTTTATAATGCTGAAGACATTTACACTTACAAATTTCTCTGAAACCAGATATTGCTTCATTTCATGGTTTTGCTATGAAGTGCTCCACTATTTATAGCTTTCTAGAGATTGCAGAAGTTCACTTTTCTTTTCTCCTATGATGTACAGATGATCTAAGAGTGAGTTTTTAAATTTTCAAGTAGATATGATTTGTTTTATGTGTCACACGTCAATGGTCTGTTTCTCATTTTCTTAGATTATGAGCAAAGAATGAAGCTGGTAGAATATCTCCCTTCAACTGGTTTTCTTGGGTTTTCTTAATGGCCATTACAGGACAGATTTTTATAATGTTCTAAGGACAAAGAGTTATTTTAAGGGATTTGACATATAGAATGAGAAATATGTATAAATGTATACACATAATCAAGTTTATTGATATTATTTAATTTTCATATATTCTCATTTATTCCTTATTAGACATACCCATTTCTGAGAGACCTATTTTGAAGCTTATATTGTGGTAGGGTTTTATTGCATTACTGTTAGCTTTTGCTTTATATATTTAGCTGCTGTGTTGTTTGGCACATACCACTTGGCAACTGTCACTGCTCCATAAATTGTGCCATAACAGAATAAGGCCCTACTCTTTCCCATCTAGTACTTTTAAGCCCTCCCAACTCATTCTAATTTTTACTGAGATTCTTTATCCTGTTGGCTGTAGGTCAGTGTTTCTCAACCTTCTCTTCATTGTCACCTTACTAAGGGAGATTTTTAGACATTTTTTTTCCTAAACCGGCCACCCCATGAGATTTTAATACCATAGATACATTGCATATTTCTTGTATGTATATGTGTGTTTTATTTATAAAAAGAGTAACTTATACCAACTTATAAAAAGAGTAACTTATACCAACTCCGTGCCTTTCGGGTAGTAGCACCTCCCACTGAGAATCACATAATAGATTCTCAGTAGAGCATTAGAACTTCCCTTGTGTCTGTTCTGTTTCAAGAATCCTTCTTTATCGGGTACATCAAACACATATCCATATCCAGTTGCTCATCCCTTGTTCTTCTCCCCTTCATCATCTTCACTGGTGGGTAGTGTTATTTGATTAGAGTCTTTCCTTGAATATGTTCCTCATATGGGTCATGTAGGTAATAGAGTCTCTAAATGTGTATATATCTGCAAATATTTCTCTTTTTTTTTTGACCCTGGCAGGTAAAATCTTTGGGTAAAGCATTCCCTTGCTCTAGTTTGTTCTTTCAGAGTCTGAGGCCACCATGTACTGGCTTAGTGTTGCAGATGACTGGCTCTGTGCCCATCTGATCCATTTTGCTCAAGAGGTAACTCTTTTTGTTTGGTTTTTGGCCAAAAGTTTGTAAGAATTTCTCTTTCTCCTTGGTGTTGGATTGATTTCATAGAGTGTGCCTAAATGTGTCTTTCCACATTACATTTGCCTTCATCTTCAATTATCTTTTCCCAACATGTAGATGTGGGCCTTTCCTCAAGTGGGACAATTTCTCTTCTGTTATTTGAAAGCTTATTTTTTCTGCCTCTTGTTTTCTTCCAACACATCTATTAGCCACATGTTATACATTCTCGATTTATCTATCACGCTTTTCTTCCCTTATCAGCCTATGTTTTCATGTGCGCGTGCGTGCATGTGTGTGCTTTGAAATATTTCTTCCGTTAGATCTTCAGACCACTGATTTGGGTCTCAACAGTGGCCATGTTGTTCTTTAATTATTCTTCTAATTTAATTATAAAATCATAGAGCGTCAGTCCCAGCCATACTTGTCTGTTATTGAGTACTTACATTGTGTTTTAGCTCTAGCTCTGTCTTCTCGAGTAGCCTATAACATCAAGTGCCAGTGCATTCAAGCATCTTCTCTCTTGTTGGGCCCCTTAAATACATCGATATTTGACTTTTGCAGATTATTAGTGGCTTCTTCCTTTTAGGTGAAGGAGGGGAAGTATTAGGTGGTTAACTAGTTCCCCTCGATACTTCATACTCCAACCCCTAGGCAGCCTGCCTGGGCTTAATTGGCTTAAATTGCGCAACACGCCTCAGCCACTGACTATCTTCAAGATGATTTATTTAAGTTTGAAATGTTACCTAATGTTCCTCACCAGGAAGGGCAAGTTTTTAAACTAGTTGATCCTCGAGCAACACGGGGGTTAATGGGGCGCCAACCCCCTGAATAGTCAAAAATCTGCATATAACTTTCGACTCCCTCAAAACTTGATACTAAGAGCCTCCTGTTGACCAGAGGCCTGACTGATAACAGAAATAGCCGACTAACACATATTTTGTATGTTATATGTACATTAAAGTGAGCTAAGAAAAAAATGTTAAGAAAATCATAAGAATGAGAAAACACATTTACAGCACTATACTGAATTTATTGAAAAAAGTTTGCATATAAGTAGACCCATGCAGTTCAAACCCATGTTGTTCAAGAGTTTCTTTTTTTTTTTTAATGTTTTATCTATTTATTCATGAGCGTCAGAGAGAGAGAGAGAGAGGCAGAGGCAGAGGGAGAAGCAGGCTCCCTGCCCAGCAGGGAGCCCGATACGGGACTCGATCCCAGGACCCTGGGATCATGACCTGAGCCGAAGGCAGATGCTTAACCATCTAAGCCACCCAGGCACCCCTGTTCAAGAGTTTCTGATGTTTAAAAGCCAAGGGGCTACAAACTGAGGGTTGCTGGAGGGGGGCGTGGGAGGGATGGGGTGGCTGGGTGATAGACATTGGGGAGGGTATGTGCTATGGTGAGTGCTGTGAATTGTGTAGGACTGTTGAATCACAGATCTGTACCTCTGAAACAAATAATGCAATATATGTTAAGAAAAAAAAGAAGAAGAAGAAGAAGATAGCAGGAGGGGAAGAATGAAGGGGGCGAAATCGGAGGGAGAGACGAACCATGAGAGACTATGGACTCTGAAAAACAAACTGAGGGTTCTAGAGGAGAGGGGGGTGGGGGATCGGTTAGCCTGGTGATGGGTATTAAAGAGGGCACGTTCTGCATGGAACACTGGGTGTTATACACAAACAATGAATCATGGAACACTACATCACAAACTTATGATGTAATGTACGGTGATTAACATAACAATAAAAAATTACCCAAAAAAAGCCAAGGGGCTTTCATATTCCTTTATGAAAACACAGTGAGAGTATTTAACTCGGAAAGCAGTTAGCCCTTACTGCAGATCTCGGCATAGAGTAGGTGTTTCAAACCTTGGATACTACATCCAAATGTCTTAGCAAAAATGTGTAGACAGGGAGGTAAGATACTGAAAACAGGGGAGAAGTTCCCCCCAAGGCCCAAGTTCATTACAGTAAGCACTATCATTAACAATTTTAAGAATCCTTGGTGTAAGTCATCAGCACATACTAACAGGAAAAGTAAGCTTTATTTAATGACAGTCTGCCAGTATCTGTGAATTTGGGAGTTTCTATTTTCATCCATGTTTGAGAGTTCTGGTCTTCATTTTAAATCTTATAAAAATAACATAGTGGGAATCGATTTAAGGCATAGAGCCAGAAATACAGATAGGTTAGAAGATCTCTTATGTTGCATTGATGCGAGATACATTATTAACAGAGAGAGAGAAAAAAAAAAAAGCATTTGTGTAAAAATACCGGCCCATTATTGGTGGGGTCTCACAATACACAAAGCACATAAGCTTTTTCTCTGTGTGAAGGGGAAGAATACAAACAGTGAACAGTTTGCATCACTGTGGAATGACCACGAGGCTGGGCCCCAGAAATCTGGGCCATGCAGACATCACCAAGCCTCAAAGGTTGTGTGACAAGATTATAGTACACAAGTCGGTGGGGTACAAGAGCTGATGAGGAAGGTCGTGTTGGCGATAACCCCGCAGGAGAACCACAGCGCCCCGCCACCTGGAGGTCCCTCTCGGCCTGTGTCCGGGCCCCTGGCTGCCCAGGCCCTCCCCTCTCCTGCAGGAAACTTGAAATCCACGTAGACCCTGCAATCTGCAAGGCAGCTGCTGTTTTCTTTCTTCTGTCCTCTGCCTCTCTGCATGTTTCTTTCTCGCGCACCCCACCCCCATCTCTTTTAAATGAGCAGTGGACAGCACCCTGCTGCACTCATTCCATACCTCCCCAGAGCACCTGCTCTGCTGGGAGCCTGCCTCCAGGCTCTGGGTGCAGAGTAACTCGTGAGCTCCACTTTGGGCACCCTTGATTTCCACACTTAGTTAAAGGAAAAGGAAGCTTTGGTGCTTGCCTTGGGGTGCAACTCCCACCTTCCCCTCCAGTACCCAGGGATGACAGAGCTTTGTCTGTGCAGGGCTGGATTATGCCAGGCGCTCCCCCCTGCTATGTGGCCCTAGGAACTGCCGTGCCGGCTCGCTCTTCTTACCTTCCAAAGTCTTAGGCTTTGATCTTTGGCTTCTCTCTTTACTGAGGCTGAAGTGCAGGAATCATGCGCTACATCCACATCCTCCATGCCCTCCACCATCTTTTGTACCGAATCATTATTAATGGTCCATTCTTATCAAAGCAGGATAAGACTTTGCCACTTGGGGGCCATTAAGACCAAAGCCTATTGCCTGTCTGACCCCGGAAGGCGTTTGAGTTTGTGGCTGAATAACAAAGATCTGAAAAATCAATAAATGAAGACCAGTTCCTTTTATGATAAGGAGAGGGGGTCTGTGAACACACACAAGGGAAAATAAACAGGATAGGGTTGCGGTCCACTAGCCTGAGACGGTGTAATTGCTAAGGACCTATCTCTATGCAGAGTCTCCCGGAGATTAAAATTTTCTATAAAAATTTAATGCTTGTGAAAATCTTATGTAAGCAAAACCTTTATGTTTTATTTTGTATTTTTATTCCAGTCATTTTTGGGTTGCGCTAGGAATGACAGATTGCTAGGCAGAGTGTTAGTTGATTTCTGTAAAATGGGTTTTAAACCAGAAGGTGAATTCAGGCAAATCCCTGATAAGTAGCCGTGACTTTCCCCATCAGAACTTCCACTGAAAGGATACTTACCTACTACTAATTCCTATAATTCTCACACACACACAAAAAAACCTTTTAAAGTAAATGCTAATTTTATCTATGTTCTACTGAGGAAGAAGCTAGAGATCAGTGAGAAGAGACACAACTTGTAAATTGGAAAACCCAGGTGGAATCCAGGTCTCTCTGGGCCCAAACGCAACTGAATAATAGTCTCTGCTTCCTCTTCACGTGTAGATAATGTCAGAATTCATGGAAAAGTAAGAGAAGGGTAGATTTGCACTGTAGCATTGAACTTGGGATTACAATAATTGTTGAATCGCACAGCACTCGAGAAAACATAATGTAATCTGCGTTCGTGTTACTACTCTGGTTCTAGAACTCTCTTGAAAGAAGTTTCCATGAATATCAACTGCTGAAGTGGTTGCCTTTTAAAATTTGAATGAATAGTTTTAATTTTTAATAAGTTTATTTATACCTTTTTTAAAAGAGCATACTGTAGGTTTTCTGACTTTCCTCGTCTCTGAATATTTTTTTCTAGGGTCAACGTCTTTTCGAAAAGTTGCTCCAACTGACTTCACAAAATATCGAAATCAAGCTAGTGAGTGATGTGACCGCGGACTCAAAGGTATTAGAAGCCTTGAGATCAAAGGGTAAGGCCAAGGTCGCTGCGCTACTCTAGCCCTGGGGGGTCTGTGAGGACATCTCTCATTCTGCCTAAAATAATGCATGATTTCTTGATGGTCAGCACATTGCACGAAGTTCACTTCTTATTTCTTCTTTGAAAAATAGCGTGATTAAAGTCTTTAAACGAGAGAACTAATTAATCAATACTACTGGGAGATTTTAAATAGTGTTGTTGCATATTAGTTTATGCAAAATAATCTACTGGCCATTAAATGATAATTAACTAGAAAGAAGAATCTTTCCCTCTCTGAACACTGCAATGATATGATTAAAGAGCCATTTCTCAAACATTGGATTTCTGTTTTTCTCTTGCCCTTCAAATGGAAATCCTCCTAATGCTCCATCTTCTTTAAAATAATACAGTCAGATGTAGGCGTCTGCGAAACCCGGCCTAATTCCACAGAGAACATCATTCATAGGCCACTTTGCAGTTTGTCTCAAAATCCCACGGAGACCAGGAATCCTTAGGAAATAACTTTCTTCACTTTGCTGGGTTGCTGGGTCTTCACTACCGCAACTGTCCCTTCCAAATACTTTTCATGGATTTATCAAAATGGTGGCCCTGCCTTTCCTATTGGAGCTGTAAGCCTCTGAATGGAAATGGCAGGCGTGAGCCAGTGAAAATGCTCGAGCTGCCCCGTGTCCCCGGGAGAAGACGACGCTCTGGCCCCAGGAAGCAGCATTGCGTCTCACGTGTGTGCTGTTTAAACATGCTGGACAGTGTTGCTTCTTATCTTCCCCAGATTATTAAGTGAAAACACCTTCTGAAAATTGTGCCAGGCTATGAAGCAAAGGGCGAGCCCAAGTAGTCTTTCCTTCTGCAGAAGAAAAGTTGGAAGCAATAAAGCCTATGGAAAGACATAAATATACAGAATACATAAGCGTGGTCGGGCACAGGTGTATTAGTTTTTCTCTGCATGGGAAAATCAAGGTAACTTAGGAGCTACTGTTAGGCCTTGTAAAGCTTCACTGTGCTACCAGAGCACAGGATATTTTTGAAACACTAGAAAATACGTAGTTCAGTGCACTAATGCAAATTAGAAGTGTGTTCTTACTTTTCCTATTTAGAAAATGTGAGATTGGGTTCCCACTATCTGAAAATCTGTTAGCTGGATTTTTAGGAATGGATTACTTTTGGCTAACTCTGGGTGCCTGCATTTGCTGATAAATTTCCCATGGTGTCAACTTCCATACTAACACACGCACACACACCCCACATATACAAACACACATACCATGTACACATACACCCCCAACCTCTTCTTTCACCTAAAACTACAAAATATTGTATGACAACTCTACTTCAGTTATAACAACTAGAAAACAACAACGGTGCAGGACTAAGGGGTGTGTCAGGTGCTGGTGAATATTGGGTACTCGAGACATTCATTCACTCTAAATGAATTTATGGGTAAAGTCCTTGCCTGTGGTTCTAGAGTGAACTATGAATTAAAGTTTCATTATAGCCATTGCTTCTCACAAAGAAGGAAGTGTTTCAATTTCACAGCAAATATTATGTATTACAACAGCTTAGGCTCTGGTAATGTGTGATAGGAGTTCTTATCAAAACAGAACAGAGAATTTCCCTTTACAATCGGAGAGTAATGAACAGGACCCTAATTTCTCATAGCTATTCCCTGTGTGCCTCTGGTAGGCCCGTCTGGCTTCTGTTATTGGCGTAAATACAGCACCACACACATTCATTACTGTGACTGTATTTCTCTCATTTTCTGGCAGAGACATATTAAATAATAACAGTGCGTTTTAGACATGTTTGTTATGGAACCGTTTCATTCAATGAATTAGTTAATTTTTGTGAAATCATTTTAAATCTGGGTTGGAATACCTTTCTTTCGAGTTATCTTTTAATTTTTTTATGGAGAGATCCTGGTCTTCTGGTAAAGTTCCAGGAAGGTCTGGCCAGAAATAGTCCTCGAACGACTGATAAGCCTGAGACTAGCCAGGAGCCACTTCAGCTGGGAGAAGTCACTGGCAACAGAAGCTGGTCAGTACACGGTGAGAAGGGGTGAGTGAGGCTTCCCCAGGAAGTGGTGAGGACTTAGTGCAGGTGTGTGCCCAACGAGGGCAAGGCAGGCCCGCCAGGCCTCGGAGCCCTTCCTGGAGGCGGGGAGATCCCGGTCGCTCACTGTTGCCCCTGCTGCCCACCCGGGGCCCCTCCTCCACTCACAGGAGTCAGACGTCAGGAAGGTCACCCCCCACAAATGCCTCACACTGTGCCCCGGAAGTGGGGTGCTTATGCTCAAAAAGTCCATGAGCCGGGGAAAGATTTCATTTTAGACAAGACTCCCTGTCAGTTCAAACATTTATGCCACTGACTGACCACCTCCACTCGTCCCTGAAAGCCTCTGGAATGTGGCACGTTGGCTTAGCTGATGCTCTTCCTCTCCTCCCTTCCAGCCACAACCCCTTGACCTGGGTTCCCACCTGCCCAGCCACTCCTGTGCACGTCCACAAAGGAGAAGACACGCTGTATGATGTGTGGGAAAGTACCCCAGAAATTGTTTTTCATAGAAATAAACTTGCTTTCTAAATCTGGAGGCCTTTTGGATGCCTTCACGGGTTTTGTTTTTGGATTTTATCAGCTCCCAGTTGTCTTGGCTGGAGGATTAGTCAGAAAGGAATATGTTCAAAGCTGAACGGGCAGCATATGGGAAATGGCTTCTGGCTGCCTCATGTGGGACTGTCACCAAGTCCTGCTTCTTCCCCAACACCCACCTGCACGTGGGGCCTGCCGTGGCTAGGGGTGACTGCACCATCCCCTGCTCTTGTCTCCCAGCAGGTGCCTTGGTGCCTGACCACAGGCTGGTACTATCACAGTAATGCTGTTTTGTACTGCTAACACAGTGTTTATTTCTGGCCGTGTCTTTTAATTGTAAGCAAAATATTATTTCTCAGTCATACTATGTGCTTTTCTAAGGCTGTGGTTTTTGGAACAGTTTTAGGTTTACAGCAACGTTGAGAGGAAGGTATGGAGATTTCCCAGGTATCCCCCACCCCAACACATGCACAGCATCCCCCATCTTCAACATCACTCACCAGCGGGGGACATGTGTTACCAAGGATGAGCCTGCATCAGCACTTCATCATCACCCAAAGTCCACAGTTTACCACAGTTTATACATTCTCCGGGTTTGGACACATAGGTAGTGACATATATCTACCATTATAACATCATACAGACTATTTTCATGGCCCTAAAAATCCTCTCTCCTCTGCCTATCCGTCTCCCTAACTACTGTGTTTTTAATCCTCATACTCTGTTATTGTTGCAATGAAATTTATAATTAAGAATTATTTTTTGTCTTTCAAAACCATGGCGATTCAGTGTGTACTTTCTATAATATGACAAAAACATTTGCTCCAGTAGCATACCACAAATTTAGACTAAAATAATGTTAAGCTAGAAAATATAAATTTCCTTTTGGGAAAAACCAAGCTTTTACTTGTTCACTCTTGGATGATAACTTTTTAATAGAATGACTCTCATGAGATAAAAGTCAGAAAGGATTAAAATCAGTGATCTAAGAATAAAGTCCACACTAATTTAAAAAGCAAAGTATGTGAAAACATTCAGGATCTGAATGTCCTTTTCAGTCTCATTCGTACCAATTTCTGTTGTTGGCTTTCCAGATATATGAATGATAGGTGTGATTTCCCAAATACAGCCTGCTTTTCCAGGGCTCTGCTAGCTAACACCTACTTGAAATACCCTCTCTCTCCTTGTCGATTTGTGAGCCCCTGTTCATCCCTTAAGGTCCATTTTAAGCCTTACTCATAACGTTGCCTTCAGACTTCCTTTCTTTTCCACAGTTGGTCTTACCATCTTCTTTTCCTCCATTGTGCATTCATTATTCATTCAACAACCACTCTTTGAACATCTGACAAGTGCCAGGAAGCTGGGCTTTAAAGCTAGAAAACTGACAAAGGCCTGACCCTTCTGCTGACTTCAAAGAGTTTACAGTTTGCTGGAGTAGATTGCCATGAGTGAAATAAAATGATCAAGTAATTCTTGAAACATCTACACAGAGTCCAATTTTTCTGAATCACTTTTTGCGTCTGAGTTATGCAGCCCTGTGTTTTCTACCCAGCACATTCTCTGCACCACCAAGATGCGGGTGGTGCTCTAACTTGAGAAACAGATGCTCAACTATTGTCTCTTTTCTCTAAGCCGACTTCCGTTCTGCTTGTTTCTGAAACTTACCACAAAATGTCAAAGGAAGATACAATCCTTCCTCAAATACAATCCAGGACGCACAATCCTTCTTCGAAGAGTCCTTAAATTGTTTGTTGACTGAATATTGAGAAACTGCAGGAGGCCCTGTCAGGCTACCAGGAATAACAGCCAAGACTTGAAGTGACAACTCAGTTACAACCGCCACCCCCTTTAAGCGATCGTAAGACGCATCCCAACATCAGAGTCATTAAAATGTGAAAACGGCAGGTGTTAGAACCAGTGACATAGGGTAACGAGGGTTACTTTAAAATTCAGCAATAAATTTAAAAATCCAGCTTAGCAACCCTTAGCTTTAATACTTAAATTAACTTAGATGAAAACCTATCATTCCTAATACCGCACTGGGGGAGGTGGATTCTAGACCACACCTCTTGTCACAAGGCTTCTTTCTGGGGCGGAAGGCCAACCTCTGAACAGAAATTCGGAGAATTCAGCCTCAGCTAGTGCTTCGGAAATACTGGGATGTTTTTACCTGAACTCTTGATGGCAAGTGTGTTTGCTGATAGGAAATGTTCCTGTCCAAACAAACAAACGAACAAAAGAAAAACGCTGCTGTATTACTTGAAATGGGAAGGGGTTATGCAGACCATATTTCTATATGAAAGTTCTATGGGAAAACAACATAATGAAATCAGAAGCCCAAAATGCACTGGATAAGAGACAGTCTCCTGGGGTAGACAAAGAAGAAATCAGAAACCATATTCCAAAGTATACAGCATGATGAAATCGCAACCCAAATGAAAAGAGAAGAGGTCGTCCTAAAAGTTTGGTTTTGAAAAGGAGAGGAATCTAAAACTCTCATAACTAGTAGGTTAAACTCTGTCACTGGATGCTGCTTGGATTTCCTCATTGCTGGTGATCAGCCCAGCTACGTAACAGAAAGAAATTCGTCCTAGAGCTTGGGGGACCTCCTACTGGACCTGCGCACTGGGCCCCTGTCTTCTGATGGTGCAGCTTATTGTAGGCTGAGCCCTGTTAGCCCAGTCCTGGCTCAGCTGGTGTTTCAGGCTCTTGGTCTATTAGAATCAAACCCGTCTTTCTCTTGATCCCTTCTTTCGTGCACATGCAGACCTACGGGAGATCAAACCTCGAGCTTAGACCATCCTGCCTCTAGATGCTTATGACATCTTTAAGGAGCTGATAACAGAGCTATTTAATGGAGTTGTATTTTGTTTAGCTAGAGCATTAAGGTGTCAAGAATTTCTTTCCCCTCTGGCTTCTTAGATGGGTGAATGGATGGATGGATGGATAATAGGTAGACAGATAGACAGATTTTCAAATCTTAGCTGTAACATTAATGTGTCAAGAGTTTCTTTCCTCTTTGGTTTCTTTAGATATATAGATAAATAGATGAAAACATAGATGGATGGATGGTTAGACAGATCTTCAAATCTTCTGTGCGATTTAAAAATTAAAGTTCTAGGTTTCTCAATCTTTTTATCCACATTGTTTCATTTCTGTTACTCTTTGTCTGTGAAGGCAAAACGAAGTGTGTCCTTTGAGTGGACTCTCGACCTCTGTGTTGGCCCCCAGCCCTCCCCTTCCCCTCATATGCTCCTTTTGTGAATTTGTCATACATTTTCTGGGTGACTGGCTCAAACAGAGTCTGTGGTTTGAGTAAAGCTAACCCCAGTGGTCCCTCGTTACCACTGTATGTCAAACAAGTGAAATAATTAGACAGAGCCTTACCCATGTTGGTGAACAGACAAGAGCAACAGGATCCTAATGAGCACTGGCTGAGCATCCTCAGCTCATCTTGGCTTCTCATCCACAAAGCACTGAACAAAGAGTAAATATTTAACTGGCATTTTCTTGTGACTAAGTCTTATTCCTTTAAGTCAGAATTTTAATATTTGAAATAAGACTAAAGCCCTTTTGCTTGTAACAACTCTCTTTTTTAATAGAACATCAATTATATTTTATTTCTGTGTGGTTTAACCTCTTTTAGAACAAGAAATGAAAATAAGCAGTTACACATATTAAACATATTTATGCTTCAGAAGTGTTCAGATTTGGGGTCTGGCAAGTTTTACTATTGTAACTAGTCTCATAAAACTCCAAAATATTTCTTGTAAAAGAAAATATGGCTCTAAACAATAGAAAATACTTCCTTTCAGATTTATAGGTATGTAAAATTTAGAGGTTGTTTCAAATCAGAAGGATAGAAAATAAACTTGACATTAAACCTTCTATTCCCTTAATGCCTGGTTTTATTTTTGAGTTCTCTGCTCAAAATACTAGAAAAAAATATTACCACAGAGTAGTCTAATCATTGATAGAGCTCCATCTGGGTGATTTTAATTACTTTTCTAGTGCTGTGAATGCTAGCTATGGAGAAGTTACCCGAACTTAGAGGAATGAAGTCTCCACATTTTAAAAACTGCACAACTAGTATCACCCATCAGCGTGTTCATAAATTCTTCATAATGCGGTGCTTGACCTGTGGAGAAGTAGGTAACTATTTGTCAGCGAAACTATTTCTTTTTTTTTCTCCAGCTTTATTGAGCTGTAATTGACAAATGTAATTGTACATAGTTAAAGTGTACAATGTGATGATTTGATATCCATACTTCCGTGAAATAATTGTCACAGTCAGGTTAAGTGACACATCTGTCACCTCATACCTTTATATTTCCTTTTTGTGATGAGAACACTTAAGACCTACTCTCCTGGTAAATTTCAAGTATACAGTGTAATAGTAACTATAGTCAGCATGCTGTGCATTAGATCCCCATGTTTGTTCCTTTTATAACTAAAGGCCTTTACCTTTTGACCAGCATCTCCCCATCTTCCCCACCCGCCCCCTTCCCCACCCTTGGTAGCTATGAGTCTACCCTCTGTTTCTGTGACTGACTTTTAAACTTTTTTTAGATCCCACATGTAAGCGAGATAACACAGGAATTTTATCTTTGGCTTATTTCACTTAGAATAGCGCCCTCTAGGTTCAGCCATGTTGTTGCAAATACCAAGATTTTCGTGTGTGTGTGTGTGTGTGTGTGTGTGTGTGTGTACATATCACATCTTTATTCGGCTATTGACAGACTGATAGATTGTTTCCATACTTCACCATTGTGAGTAGTCCTGCAATGAACATGGGCATCCTATCTCTTTGAGATACTCATTTTGTTTCTTTGGGTATATACCCAGAAGTGGGATTGGCTGGATCATACAGTAGTTCTATTTTTATTTTGGGGGGGGGGGATCTCCATGATGTTTTTCATAGGGGCTGCACCAGTTTACAAACTGCAAAAGGGTTCATCTTCACATCTGTGCCAACACTTGTTATTTCTTGTCTTTTTGATAAAAGCCATTGTAACAGGTGTTTGGTGATATCTCTCTGTGGCTTTGATTTGCATTTCCCTGATAATTAGTGATGTTAAGAACCTTTCCAGTGTATACCTGTTGGCCATTTGTATGTCTTCTTAGGAAAAATGTCTACTCAGGTCTTTGTCCTTTTTTTTAATTGGGTTGGGATTTTTTTGCAGTTGAACTGTATAAGGTCTTTATATATGTTTAGGTAATAGCCCCTTACCAGATAGATGGTTTGCAAATATTTTCTGCCATTCTGTAGGTTGCCTTTTCATTTTGTTGATTCTTTCCTTTGCAGCACAGAGCTTTTTAGTTTGACGTAGTCCCACTTGATTATTTTTGCTTTTATTGCCTGGGTTTCTGGTGTCATATCCAAAATCTCATTGCCCAGACCATTGTCAAGGAGGTCTTCTTCCCTGTGTTTTCTTCTGGAGTTTTATGGTTGCAGGTCTTACATTTAAGTCTTTAATCCATTTTAAGCTCATTTTTGAGTGGTGTAAGCTAAGATAGAGGTTCAATTTCATTCTTTTGATAATATTCTATTTTGTAATTATTATATTTATTTTGGCCACATTATTAAAAACAGGAGGAGGGAATGCTGTGTTCATTCTGTCAAATTCTAAAGTGTGATCCTGCCGTTGCTTATTTGAATTCAAGAAAGCTATACTCAGTCATGTTAGTAATCTGTATTATTATACTCACACTCATGGATTAGGCTGAACAGAACCTAACAGGAATATATATTCCTAAATCTGAGAATAGGGACATGTGTAAATTTTAAGTTGAACACAAGGTGCCCCAATTTCTAAGTTGGAAATTTTACAAGGTGATTTTTTTGAACTGCTTGTTCCAAATAAGCGTAACATAATTTAGGAGTTTTATGCTTGTCAAGGCTTTTTTACTTTGGTCTTACAGATTTATAATTTTCCCCAAATCTAACTCCGCAAGAAGGTATGGTTGTATGTGTTAATGTAAGGTTGTATGGATTAATCTAAGGATCTTAGCAAGTACATTTAGTAATTCCCCCAGAGTACACTTTATATTATTCTGGCTTTTCTCACCACCATTTGAGGGGTTGCCATTATCAAAGATAGGTCTTTTGTTTTCCAGGTGAAGGATTGTCCTGGTGACACTCACGAGTGTAGGGTCCTTTGGGCAGGAGCCTGCTCTGGGAGTGGCCCGGACAAAAGTCAAGGTGCCCTTGCTGTCCCCCTTGCTGCCCCCCCTTGCTGCTCTGTTTTCACACCTTCTCAAAGTGGATGCCACTTAGGCTCATGGCTCAAGTGCATGAAGCCTGGCACCTTTGTTCTCTATTCATTGCAAAGATTTCTGTCTTCTACTTGCTTTACAGAATACCAAATAATTTGGCAGCAAGGCAGGAGCTTTTTCAGACACATCATACTTTAATGATCATTAGCATAGTAATAAGAACAGCATTTAGGAGCACATATTCTACTGTCATATAGACTTGTGCTAAAATTCTGGACCTGTCATTTATAGTGGGGTGCAAGCATGAGCAAGTTACTCTGACCTTCAGTGTCTTCTTCAGTAAAATGGGGATAATGATAACCCTTTGAGGGTTATGAGAATCCGATTAGGTAATGTATAAATAGCATCTGGTGCAGGTACCTAACTCATAATGGACTGTTAGTAAGTGACCTACACGTTTAGCTGCTGTCTCTTAGCCAGCTGTGTTATTTTTGTGTTTGATCTGTTTCTGCCCCGAAAGCCCACACCCAGCCCTGTGATTTTTAATGAAAGGAAGGCCTGGTTCTGAACACAGTACAAATCATCTTTGGGAGTGCAGCTGGTTCATTTGCCTTTATGGTTTTGCAATAACTTGAGCTGGCTTCAGTTTGTGATAAGAATTCTCCAGCTGGTAACACCAATGACACTCCATCTGTATTTTCTGTCACTGTTCTAGGATCCACCCAAATTAGGTTGCAATTCAATGTGTTTAAACTTTCAGAGGGGTTCATCTGGCACATATAATATAGGATGTCATCCATTTGCTCTAAAATGTAGAATCTTGGGCCAGAGGCTTTATTTTTATCCTTAATACATAAGAACTTTGGCAGGCATGGCATTTTTAAGGGAAATTATATGCATATTCAGCCGTGTGACATTATAGAAGTAAGGAGAATTTTATCTGTCCAAACTAGTGATGACTTTATGCATTTCTATCCTAGTGATACTAGAATTTGGAGAGGGTGTTCTTTAAGAGGACTACAGGCATACATATAAATAAAGGAATAAATAAAAATGTTCCTGAGAGCCTTGTGATTTCTGGGGACCCCGTGACTATCATTTTTAGCAGCTAGTTTCCTGTTTGGGGGTGCCTGTGAAGCAGTGTGGGGCTTCACACATCCATGCTCTGTAGGAGACTCTGAGCTGGCTTTCCTCTTTGGTCTGCTACCCACTGACTTTGACCTGGATGCTTCCACGTAGGGAGGGGTCCCTGCATGCCTTAGTGAGTGAGATATCCTACTTCTGGGACCTTGTGTCTGTTCTCAAGTTCAGTCTCCTGATTATACTTGCTTTTGAAATCAACACCATAAAAGCTCGTGTGAGTTAAGATGCAAAGCTCATTCTGTTGTCTCTGGCACGCTGCACAGCACAAACTTACACAATTTCCTAGAATTTCTGTGCCTTCTTCTCCATTGTATATTGTCCTTTTCATTCTCTTTTGCCTTTTCCCATGCCTTGGTGATTTTCCTAATTTTCTCTCCCCTCACCCACAGCAGGTTGTTGCAGAAATTCTGTTTCCTTCAGGTCCCCCAACCAAATCTTTCCCTCTTCCCAAGATCTTTAGTTACACTCTGCCTTGTAGAAACATGCTCATGTCAACTGGGGGAGAAGGAAAGAGAACCCAGTACACCCACCCCAGATCCCCATCTGCCTTCCTCCCTCCTCCCTCCTCCCCTTTCCTCTGTGTTCCTTTGTGCATTCTGTCTGTCTGTCTCTCGTCCCCGCCCCCACGCAGCCCTCCAGCCCATCTGGCTTCTGTCCCTGCTCCACAGAAACCACCTTGACATTCAACTCACTGGAGACATTTAGACCTTGTACTGCATGACCTTGCTGTAGTTCTGAACACTGGGACCACTGTTTGCTCTTCCTTGGAACAGTGTGGGCCCTTGGTTTTCGTGGCCCCATTCACCCTGCACTTCCTTCCTGTCCCTGGCTCTTCCACCCCAGTCTCCTCTGCTGATTTTCAATACTCCATCTGTCCCTTAAAGTTTGGTCTCCTCTCCTCTCCCTTTCCTCTCCCTTCCCACTCTCCACACCCCTCCCATGCTGATTGCTCTCGAGCCTGCAGCCTCATTCATCACCCACAGGCTGACGGTCCACACATGGTGGCTTCTGAGCCCTAGACTCACAACATTCAACATCAAACTTAGTATTTCTACTTGGATATTCTCAAAATACTTCAAAAGCGACGCCTCCAAGATTAAGCTGCTGCCATACCCCTACCCTTCCCTCCATGTTCTTCTTCCTTTATGTATTGTCTCAGAAAATGGCGGGACCGTCCTTCCACCGGTCCTGAAAGGAGCCCTAGGGTTATTCTCAACTCCTCGCTTTCCCTAACCTCTAAAACCAAACTGGACTGGACAGTGGTTTTCACAGATACACAATCTCGGTGTCTCTGGAAATGGGTCCCTTTTTCCTGTCTACCACCACCACTTAGCTCAGGCCTTTATAGTTTCCCTCTGGAATGATCTCTGAGGACATGCTAATGGTTTCTCCTGCCTCCAGTCTTCCTATCTACTCTTCTCCACACAGAATTGTTAAAAGATAAACCGAGGCCTATTATACATTTTAAGATTTTATTTGAGCAAAAATCGTTTTGATTCAGGCAGGGGAAACCCGGAAATGGTTAGCAGCGCTCTACAGACAGGAGCCAAGACTTGTCCAGAAAAGGAGCCAAAGCAAAGAAAGGAAATTATTTGATTGGCTGTAGCTTAAAGCCTACTTGTCTATCTGTGTTTGGTTGCCCTTAGGTTTTAATTTCTTAAACATGAGGCACTTACAGGCTTGGGTTTTGGTTTGTGTAGACGCCAAGGCATTAGTCACCTCAGTCAAATGTAGTCAAGTTAACAGAATGATGCGCCTAAAAATCAGCAAATTTCCCCTGCCTTTCCTTGCTTTAACATTTCTTGGTGGCCGGCCATTATCCGTAGTAACATGTTCCAACAGGGTTCATATGCCATCGATGGTGTGTTAGATGATTTTAGGTCTTCCTGGCTTTTTAAAATGTATTCTTTTAACACGTGTTGGGATAAAATAACTAGCACATTAGACCCATTATTTTGTGGATATTAAATGCTTAGGGCATAGCTAGGTTAAAATAATAATGATAATTAAATTTTATTTAAATATTATTAAGTTAATAATAGCCCAGGGGAGAATCTTGGTTAAAAAGATAATCTAGAATTCAGATGACAGCAAGACATTCCAAACCCTTCATCAGGGTTTCTCCAAAGGCCTATCCATAGCCTCCGGTCTGAATCATGCCCACTCATTAGCTCCCAGGGCATTCACCACATTGCCAGGCCCATTTCTACTTCTAGATGTCACCGCCAGTGAGGGCAAGATGGAGACTCGATGCCCATGTAGGCAATAAATCAGTGTTTGTTGGATAAACAGCCCAGGCTTTGGCTGTGGGGAGCATCACATAGCTCAGCTTTTGGATTGTCCAGATTTCAGATGAAGTCTTGGATTTCTTACTCTATTTTTCTGTGGAAGGGACTAGGCATTGTGGTAAGTTGCTAAATGTAAAATCAGAAGATTTAGAAGAGGCTGAACAATTTTGTCTGACATGACAAAGATCTGGGGGTGGGGGGTGAGGGGATGACTTTCTCTGTATTAAAAAGAATTTCCCTGTATTTAAAGTGGATGATGGTTCTCAAATGCTATGTTAATTAGTAAATGATGGTACAAGCATTTTGAAATTATAAAATGCTATAGAAATGCCAATTTCTATAGAAATTTACATAGTACCTCTCTTCTGATGGAAAACAGTAAAATGGCACTTGAAGGGCAATTTGAACTATTTTGGTGTGTATTTCTGTTCTTTAAGCTCTTGTGGAAATCAGATATAGGAACATTATTTTGTACGTTCTTTTTCACATGGTCATTTGCCCAGTTGGAGGGCAGGGGAGGGACTCATCATACCTAGAAGAGCATGTGTGGTTTGCTGAGTTGTCCCAAGTTCTTCCTCTACTCCATAAGGCTAATTAACACAAACAGGCGAAGGCATTATGTGATTTCCTGCTCAACAAAAGGTTGAGAAGACTACCCTGCCTGTAGGGTTTTGCAGACTATTTGTTCAGCCCTCCTTGGAAGAGGGTTTGAGGATATGCAGAGATACATGATCTTGTCCAATTATTAAGGAAACTAATAAATTATGGTTCCCCTTAAAGAAAGGGTAGAAGCAAAATAACTATATAATAAAATGTAAAATAACTAATAAAGGTAAAGTAACTACCTAACAATCACATAACTATATAGAAATAATAGTTTAATAAGTGCCTTGATAGTAGCTATAACAACTTGAGAAAACAGCAAGACCAGAGGTGCTGGGTGTCATGGTGGGATTTGTGCCCTTAGCCTCGCCAGAGACAAGACTCACCTGGGATGAGCTCTTGCTGCAGCCAGCGTATTATTCTAGAACTGTCACCCTCAGCCCCAGTGGCTGCTCAGTTAGGTTCACAGAGACGATGTGCAAATATGTACAGTGCAGCACAATTCCTGAAATTAGAAAACAGATTGGGTGAATAAACAATGGGACATCCACATGATGGAATATCACTCATCCTTCGAAAATCATGTTGAGGGCAAAGAGCCCTTGACCTCGGTAAGAGGGTGAGAATAGAATGCTAGGTAAAAAGCAGCAGTCTACAGAACAGAAGTTACTATTATTATTTCATTTTCCTTCAAGGATAATCTGATATTATACATGTGAGCAGATCTCCCCTGAGGCATTAATACAGGTTACCTGTGAGTGGTGGGATTACAGGTGATGGGGGTAAAGGTGAAACGCTCAGATTCTGGGGTAGGAATATGTCCCTGGCTCTGCCACTTGGGCGCCTTCTGTGAATTATTTAACCCCTTAAAACCTGTCTGCTGACTTTGACAGTGGGCTAATGACAGTATCTACTGTATCGGGTTGTGCCGAACATTAATGAGATAATCCATTATGAAGTATTTTACCCAGTACCTGGCACACAAATGTATTGATAAGCATTTTTCCAAAAAAATTCAGCACATTTTACGAAGGGAGAAACATTGTCAAGGAAGGAAAGAAAGGAGGGCGGTAAGAAGACGGGGAGTTAGTTCACTACTATAGATGCTGCCCTGGAAAGCCAAGCTGGCAGGGGTGAGGGGCCTGCAGGGTAAGGGGCTGAGAGACAAGCCAGCGGGGGTGAGGGGCCTGCTGGTGAAGGGCTTTGCCCCGCTAGGGCCAGGACAGACGCTCAGCAAGAAGCAGGTGGTCTAAAGAACTTGTCCCCCACCCCCATCCCCTAGTCTCCCAGGGAAATTCCCTCTTTATAGCCTCCAGGGCTTCTCAGCTGAAAATGCCAACACTTGATAAATAATGGATGAGAATGAGCTAAAACTAACAGTGGGGGCTAACTCTTTCCTGGGGGCCTGAAGAGGAGGTGGCAGAGACAGGATTTAACTCATCCTGACAGGCCTGGGAATGGATCTGTGCTCCCCCATGAAGCCAGGCTTACCTTTCCCCAAGGAACCCTCCCACGGGCCAAACAGGCATCCCCTCACTGGAGGCTGCTCCAGTCAACAAAGAAGCTGAGGAAGGAATCTAATTATTCACGGAGCAAAGCTGATGAGAAGGCAGATGCCAACCTGGGCACGTGGAAAGTCTGTGCTGCTGTGTTCCCCTGAATGACTTTCCTGTAATTATGCCTGAGGAAAGATTGCTCAGGCTGCAGTTTGGGGTAGGCATTATGGAAAGAGCTTCTGTAGCACCTTTACTCCAGTTTTAGTTTCCTTGAGTGCAAATTCTGCTTATCTTTCAAATTAACCTTCTATTAAAACTTTTTTTTTCTTTTCCTAATCCACACAAGTCCTAGAATAATTTGTAATGACAAAACTTGTTCATAAGCTGACTGGGGTTTCATGTGATTCGTTCAAGCTCACATAACTCAGTAATATTTGGGAATTAATAGGGTGTTAGTTAAGTTTCTGAGTTCCATTGGAGTTTCTGAGCTTGGTACTCATATTATTCTGATTTGGAAATTCAGCTAGAGCTCTATTTTCTGATTGGTTGTCACTGAGATCACACCTGGGAAAAGATGTCTTTGTTCCAGAGGGCTCATGGCTCAGAAGTTTAGATGCATCCAACAGGTGGCTGACCACCTCCTGAGGCGTAATGAGAAGTTGAGGTCTTGACCCCTACAGTCTTGAAGCAACCATGAACTCTGTGGAAATTCCAGTAGCCATTCTCCTGAAGGAAGCAATGCTCTTCCAACAGCTTACTTCCTAATGGCAGGTGGAAGTCACACGCTGGTCATACTCCTCCCTCAGTGGTCACTAAGCCTAGGATTCCATGAGAGACTTATGTGTATCTGCACTCATTTACAGCCAACACTTGGCTGAGTGACTCTGTTCTTTTTTTTTTTTAAGATTTTATTTATTTATTTGAGAGAGCATGGGGGGAGGGGCAGAGGGAGAATCTCAAGGAGACTCCACACCCAGTGTGGAGCCCGATGTAGGGCTCGATCCCAGGACCTTGAGATCATGACCTGAGCCAAAAATCAAGAGTCAGACACTCAACCGAGCTGCCCAGGTGCCCCTGAGTGACTCTGTTCTTACTAGCTCCGGCACCCAGTGACTTGTTCCCATGCATCAATTCCTGTCCATTTCTCTTTTTTTTTTTTTAAGATTTTTATTTATTTATTTTCTAGAGAGAGAGACAGCAAGAGAGGGAACACAAGCAGGGGGAGTGGAGGAGGGAGAAGCAGGCTTCCCACCAAGCAGGGAGCCCAATGTGGGGCTCGATCCCAGGACCCTGAGATCATGACCTGAGCCACTTAATGACTGAGCCACCCAGGTGCCCCCAATTCCTGTCCATTTCTAATCTGTGTCCCTTATGCTATAATTCAGCTGCCCCAGACACCGCTTTGTTTTGTTTCCTAGTTTTCCCTGTGTGTCTCCTGTTCCCATGATCAGGGGCCACGTCTTCCAGGATCACCTCTGCCACATCATGAGTACTTTGGGGCAGCTGAAACACCTGCTGTTGAAGCTCCTCTGCAGGGGTACCTCATCATCCTAAAGTGCAAGTCAGGGGGTGCAGATGCAGCGTGTCCCCCGATTGCCCGTGCTGTCATAAAGAATAGGCATTTTCTGCATCCCCAGACAGCCCCACCATGGCTGACATACCACGTCAGGTGGTACGTGCATGTATTTCATCCCAAACAGGAAATATATTCTTTCCAAATTTGTTGTGAGACTAAGAAAACCTGGTTGCTTCAAGGCACAGAGAAGAGCTGCCCCTGTGCCCCCTGAGTCCCACTACAACCAGGACATGGAAACACCAGCTGCTGTTCCAAAAAGTCATGGTTTTGAGGAACATCATTATTCATTTTACAATCCAAGAAGTACACGGGGTATGAATAGACATGATATTCCAGTGTTTTGGGTTAAAAAGCAAAAGCTCTATAGAATCTTGAACAGAATAATGTTAGGAAGTGCTAAATCACTCCTCAGTCAGTGATGCCTCAGGCAGAGAAGAATGCCCAAGAGCTCTGACATGTGCACCCCACTTTTGATTTCATGGACAGCAGAGAGCCCTCCATCTGTGGAAGGTCCAGAATGGACAGGACCTGGCCCCAGAAGACTTCCAAAGCCCACGTCCCCCTTCCAATGTCCCTTCCACGGTCCCTTGAACCAAAAGACACACGGTTGGTTGGATGGAATTGAATTCCCTGCTCTGTACCCACAGCTACCAGTGCTCACTAAGTGTTTATGGACTTGAGTTTCCAGACAAGACTGGATTTTAGCTCTGTTAAACTGAGGGCAAACACCTCTGGTAATAAATGTCTCTTCCTGAATTATTCATTTCTTTGCCCTCTGGTTCTGCTCTAAGCCTTTCCCAGTCTTTTTCTCTTGTCTTCATGGCTGCTATTAAAATCCACCTCATTTTAACTGCTCTTGAGGAGAAATGGAAACTGTCATTCATTTCTGAATTCCAGGAAGAAGCTGTTCATACTCTAGGCCCCTTCTCTGACCTACTCGGTCCCAGACTCCCCTTAAACCTCCTTTTCCTGCCTGAGGCATCCACCCTGCCCCCAGCCCCCACCCTGCCACCCCCTGCCCAGTCTTTCCGGTCTCAGAAGTCAGCAGCAGGTACCTGGCCGGTGTGTATGAGGCCACAGCGTGCACAGCAAGCTGTGTGTTTTGCAGCCTCGGATGCCTTCTTCCCTCTTTTTCACTGTTGCAGGACTCTGGTTAGTTACTCTGATCAAATTGCCTAGAAGCCATTTTTGTCACATGTATGTTGATTCTTGCTGGGCGAAGGAGTGGGGAATGAGCTTTTATGAAGCTAAAGAGAGAAGATCTGGTAATGAAAACCCGCCTGTAATCCCCAAGACGTGGGGTCGGGATTCTAACTGAGGACTTGCTGGAAAACCTCCAGGTTAGGGGTCATAATAAGACTTACTAAAAGTCCTGTCACGGATCAAAACCTTAGCCAAAAAAAGAAAAAAAAGAAAAATATTTTCAGCACATCTGCCGTTGTAGTTGGAGTTAAGAGTAATAGTTGCAACTAGCAGCCAGGCGTTTTAGGTACTTGAGTTGTATTCTCATTTAACCCTCGGGCATCCCTAAGAGATAAATGTTAGTATTATTTCCATTTTACACATAAGGGAACGGGTATAGAAAGGTGAAATCATGTGCCTATGGTCCCATATGCATGGGATTTTAGTCACATTTTTGTAAATTATACATTTAGCCAGAGACCTTAGAAATGAGAAGAACATCTATCCTCTTCAGTTTAGCTCCTCTGCTTCCTAAATTAAATGAAATGAAAGAAATGAGATTAAATGAAAAAAATCTGAGAAATTATTGTAATATTCTATGCATAAAATGTAGCTGTTTTATAGTCTCTGCTTTGAAATTTGGCAAAGCGTGGTTGGTTGTTCTCAGCAAGAGTGCCAAAGGAAGAATAAGGGCTGGCACCGTTCCAGATCCTAGATAAAGGTGTATGCTGTGATGAAATAAGACAGACTCAGGTTTTTGTTCTAGCTCTTGCACCTTGAGCAAGTTGCCTTCCCAGTCATTCATCTGTCCATTCATCCCGTTAACAAATATTTATTGTACTCTTAAACAGTGTACCAGTATTGAAGCACTGATAGAAATGACTGGATCTGATTTGGATCTTTAAAAGCTCCTTCCAACTGTTGTGGGGAAAAGAGATTGGAGAATCGAGGCAGGGAAATCAGTCGGTGGGGCTGTTGGGTTTCCCGCAGGCAGGAGATAAAGGTGTCCTCAGCTAGGGAAGGTAGAAAGAAATAAACATATTCAAAAATATATTTTGGAGATGGGGTGCCTGGGTGGCACAGTAGGCTAAGCGTCTGACTCTTCATTTCAGCTCAGGTCGTGATCTCAGGGTCATAAGATCAAGCCCCACAGGGCTCCATGCTGAGTGTGGAGTCTGCTTGAGATTCGCTCTCTCCCTTTCCCTCTGTCCCTTCCCAGATGTGCATGCTTGTGTGCTCTCTCTCTCAAAAAAAATATATAGATAGATAGATAGAACTGGCAGACCCTGATTATGTATTGCCTGGGCTGATGGGTTGGGGGGAAGAGAGAAATCAAGGATGACCCCCAGGGTTTTAGTCTGAGCAACTGAATGGAGGGAGTTACCATTTACTGAGATGGAGAGGATAATAGAGAAACAGGCTTGGTGTCTGGGGAAGATAAAGAGCTCTGCTGTGGGCATAGCAAACTCAGCTTTGGGCTTATTAGATATGCGAGTAGAGAGATTAATTTAGGTCTGACCTCTCCTAGGAGTCTAGAGCTCTAAGGAGAGTCAAGGATTTGGGGAATCGTCAGAATGGGGATGGCATTTACAGCTGCAGAGCTGGATATGGTCCTCATGGGAGGGAGTACAGCTGTAGAATGGGGCCCGGGACCAAGTCCAAGGGCTTTTCAACATTTCTCTCTTTGAGGAAGTAGAGAAACTAGTGAGGGAGACTGAGAAGGAAGAACAGCTGAGGTGGGAAAGAGAAGGAGGAGAGAAAGGTTTTGTCTAAGCTTGCTGAGGAGGAAAGAAGGAGCCTTTGGATCTGGCAGCAGAGGTCTTTGGTGAATTTAACGGGAGCGGCATCGGCCAGATTGAAGTAGATTGAAAAATGCGTGGTTAGGTGAAGAGGTAGAAAATGAGCATTGATAACTCATTCCAAGCACTCTGCTTTGAGAGAAACAAAGAAATGAGGAGGTAGCTAAAGGAGGAGATAGAAACCAAACTTACTAGAGAAACAAAGGGTTGTCTGGTAGGACTGAATGTTCATCAGAGGTTTATGATCCATAATTTTATTTTTGTTTTTATTTTTTTAGAGAGGGAGTGGGAGGGCAGAGGAAGATGGAGAGAGAGAATCCCAAGTAGGTTCCAGGCCCAGCTTAAGCCCGACACGGGGTTCAATTTCACAACCCTGAGATCATGAGCTGAGCTGAAATCAAGAGTCAGACATTTAACTGGCTGAGCCACCCAGGTGCCTCTGTGATCATAATTTTAAATTCAAAGGGATCACTGTGACTGTGAGATTTTTCTCCTGAAACCTTGAGCTGGAAGGATAGGGAAGCAAAAGGTTGAACTCCTCTGGGTTGAGATTTTACCAGGAAAATGTTACAGAGACAGAGATGACCATGAAACATAAACTTGATAAAGGGGAAGTCACCGCAAGAGGTGTGTGATGGACAGCGGAGACATGGTGAGGTCAGTGATTTGGAAATCTCAATGATGTCAGAAGTGGGGCATGATGCAAGTGAGGTGGAGGAGAGGAAGTAGAGTTCAGAAACAGAGTCTTACAATCACCATTTCCAACATACAGTTACTGGTAATAAGATCTAGACTGCTATGGGAGTGGGTTACTAAAGAGATAAGGAGGGAAAGATAGTGGGGGTGTGAGGGCAGAGTAGCTAAGTAGCATGTTGAGTGAGTTCTTGTCCCTGTGGTTATTGGAATCAGTGACAATCATGCAGGAGAGGAGGTGAGGAATAGAGAAGGCAGTTAACTCGAGTCTTTAATGAATGATTGAGAACCAGGAAGTTGACAAAGATTAACAGCAAGCACTAGTGTCCGGAGATAGAGCCAAATGTCACGTATTTCACTGTAGCTTGGTATTTTGAAAGTTGAAGGAAAAGTAGTTTGGAAGTGGCAAAAGGGAGCAAGGAGAACACTTACCTCACTTTGTAGCCCTGAGGTACTCGGAGTGTAGGAGATAAGAAAGGGTCTGCAAATGGATTAATGGCCTCAGAATCACTGAGAAGGACTTTGATGGAATGGCTTGTTTCAGAATGATCCTTCCACAGAAGACTAGAAAAGGTAGATAAGATAGAATCACACAAAAGAAAACCGAGAGATGGTAAATGCCCTTGAAGTGGTTTTATGGGTGTGAAACAAATGGTGAGAATTTGAATTGGTCCCTCTTATTATAGTATTGAAATTAAGTCTACTTAATTTATCAAGTCATGTTCATGCCCTGATTTTATATACTTGTATCTATCAATAAACATTGTGATACTTGAAGAAAAAAAAAACATTCGAATCTATCAGAGAGCAATTAAAGCCTCCAGTCCTTTTGGGGCCTAGACCTGACAGATGGAGAACTCATTAGGATGAACCCTGTATTCACTGCCAACTTTTCTTTGGAGGCATTTGTCACTTATATCTCAGGGAGTAGAGGTCAAGCAGAAAGAGGCCCCGACTTTGCTAGTGTATCACTGGACCGAGGAGACAAAAACTGGAATTTATCTACACAAAGCCCATTATGCAGTCAGAAATTACCAGGCATGCCAAGGCACAGGAACAAGTTAACTGAAGCCAAGCGAAGAAAGTCATTAGAAACAAATCTACAGAGATCCAGATATTGGAGAGGGACTTTGACATCACTGTGATTAGTGTGTTTAAGGAAATAGATAACATGGTGGAGATTTTCAGCAAGGAACAAGAATCTATTTAAAAAAATCAACTAGAAATTCTGGAACTGAGAAATACGGAAGCTGTAAAGTAGAATTCAATAGAAAGGTTTAATTGCAGAAAGGGGGTTAATGGATTGTTAATCAGTAGAACGTATCCGTAGAGGTAAATCACAAAGAAGAAAGGATGGAAAACACAGGAAAGGGCTTAAGAAACATAGGAAACATGGTTCAGAATTCTAAAGTTAGTTGGCTGGCATTGAAGAACTATAAAGAAGAGGAGGTGGGAGGAAGCAATATTTGAAGAGATGCTGTTTATATTTTTCCAAAATGAACAAAAAGCATCAAGGTAATGTACAAAGCCAAGAAAGAGAGGTACAAAGAGAAGCGTACGTAACCATAGCATAGAAAAATTGAGGGAAACCAAAGATAAAGAGAAAAAGCTTTTTAAGACATCAACAAAAGACATATTACATATCCAAAGGAATAACAGTGAAATGGATAATTGACTTTTCAGCAGAACTTACCGAACCCAGAAAACAATAACTTGACATCTGGAAAGATCTGGAAGAAAATATTTGCTGACCTGATATTTTATGCCCAGCAACCATAGCCCTCAAAACTGAAGGCAAAATTAAGATATTTTCATTTCATTTACAATTTATTGGCAGATTCATTTTTAAAAACCACTAGTAAGTGAATTTTGTAGTCAGAAGGAAGCTGATTCTAGGTGTATGCAAAGTTAGGAAGGGAGGAATGAAAAATGTTGGGAAAAGTAAATAAGAGGGCAAGTATAAATGAATATTGACCACACAGAACAATAGTAGTAATGTCTTCTGGGATTGAAGATATGTGCAGAATTAAAATAGCACAAAAAAGCAAGAGGGACTAAATGGAGTTAAAATATATAAGGTCTCTACATTGTCCAGGATATTGCAAAAATACCAATTTTGGGTGATCTATAGTAATTCAAGGATACAGTTTACTATAATACAGTTTACTAAAAAGAACAGGCTGGATAAATTGACAACTAAGTGCAAGGTGATGTTTTAAGTCCAAATATATTAAATGTAAATTGTTTAAATTCTCCTACTAAAAGACAAAGCTTATCAGGCTGAATTAAAAAGATAGATATATTTTATATTACACATATACAGTATATAATATATATACTGCTTATAAGAGATGGACTTTATATATTAGGACACAAAAAGTTTGACAGCAACAGTGTACTAATCTGTGTCCAGCTGGGAGATAGAAATCACATAATAACTTAAAATGAGGGAAATTCAATATAAAGAATTATTTTCCTCTAATTCAGAAGTGACTCTAAGGTATAAGACAACTCAATACATTATTCTGAGGGTAAGGGAGACTAAGGCTGGGGTTAGGGCATTCTAAGATGCCCTGAAGAATATGTGGATATCCAGCCACACTGGTTAGCAGAGAAGTTCTGGCTGGTTTGTCGATAGTCTCTGGGCAAGTAGAAAGCAGCCCTCCAGGGTGCAGGCAGTCTGCAATTGGTGCCCAGATGTATGGGCCTGAAGAGGAAATGGGAGCTGATGATGAATCTCCTTTGTGGAGGTTTGCCAGAAAATATACAAGACACCCATAATGTATAGTGTAGTATAAGTTTGTCCCAACTATTGTGTGGGATATACTTATACTAAAAAAAAATTAACTGTTGTTTATCAGAAATTCAAATTTAACTGGGAGTCTTGTTTTGTTTTGCTTTTCTAAATCTTTCAGGTAGGATGCAGGCAGGGTATAGGTAAGCCACAGGATATAGGTGAGCCACAGGTTTGATTATTATTTGACCTGAGGACTGAGAGAACAAACTGCACAACAAAGGGGGGAGAGAAGAAGCGACATCCTGGAAGGTAGGGCGTATGGAGACATGATTTGGGGGAGAAAAGAACCATGAGTGGTGGGGAGGTGAGGGAGCACTGATCAGGAAGAGAGAGAGGGGAGAAACGGAGAGAGAGAGAGGATGCGCAGCGTGCAGGTGACTGCATAAGAAAAGCACTTCCCTAAAACCACTGACAGGCAAAATGAGAGGGGCTGGTTATCACAAGTTTGTACAAGCAGCAGAGCTCAAATTCTGAAGTTTAGAAGTCCACACCATCTCCAGGGTGGAGCCTGGCACGTGTAGCTGTGCTCCTCTGGAGAAGGAAGGCAGGGGCTCAGAGCAGACAGTGTGGTCTGAGGATCCCCTGGGTCCCACTGAGAGAGACAGTTCCCCTTCTTGAAGTGCATTTGGGAGAGGTGGCACTGCCTCTCTGGGGACAAAAGAACCAGCAGCAGGAACCATTGAGCTGCACTGTTCATTAGCATGGAGCAGAGACACCTGCTGAAAGCAGCTAGCCTGGATGCTGGCTTTTTGCTGCGCTGTACCGTAAACTCTAAGCCCCTGTACATTCATATGACTGCGCTTCGGGGACAGACCTGCATGAGCCACAGGGCGGCGAGACCCTCCCCCAAAGGATCAGTGCAGGTCTGGGCTGCACTGAGTCCCTAAAATTTGGAGTTTTGGAAAACCAGCTGGTGGGTCTGAGCTAAAACACAGGAGCACTGCACCACCGGGTGGGAAGACAGCTTGGACACAGACAGGGTGAAGGCAGGGATCTGAGAGATGCCTGGGACACACAAAGGAAGATTGTTCACTCTTCTCTGAGGGCTTCCTGGACAGCAGTGGGCAAGAACTCCCCTCTCTGGGGATGAGAAAGTCGACCGAAACCATTTTTACCCCCAACATCAGCACAGATGGACTTCAGTGAGCAGCACAGTGCCCACAGTGGAGAGTTGAGCCACTTAGACCAAGCCTCACTCTCCTGTGCTCTGCAGGTGCTTTTTTACTAGGGCAAGTGTGTCTGAGAGCCGGAACAGCAACAGCCTCCCCACCCCACAGAAGACCTGCACAAACCCACTGCACGTACCAAGTCTACTGACCATAGAGTGCTGCAAAGCCTCAGCTCTAATGGGAACAAGATCTAGCCTCTTTTAACAAGCAGACCAAAACACACCTAGTTAAAACTTGCCATATGCCGGACAAGGTCCAGACACTCCCCACTGCCCAGGCAAGCAGAAACTCTGCAGAGGACTGACCTGAGGGAGAACAGCCAAAACACAACAGCAGAGTGCACGTAGCATACACCAGAGACACTTCCTGCGGTGCCAGGCCCTGGTCAATATATGACCTCTTCTTAATATAGCCGTTACTTTCAGGAACAGGAATTATAATGGGCTTGTCTAACAGAGAAGACAGAGACCTAGACAAAATGCCAAGACTGAGGAACTCATCCCAAAAGAAAGAACAAGAAAAGGTCACAGCCAAGGATCTAATCAAAAGAGATATGAGCAATAGGCCTGAGCCAGAATTTAAAACAACAATCATAAGGATACTAGCTGGGCTTGAGAAAAGCATAAAAGTTTCAAGGGGGAGTCTCTTACTGCAGCAATAAAAGACCTAGTCAGGCCTACATAAAAAATACTACAAAAGAGATGCAAAACTGATTAGATGTAATGACCACAAGGATGGAAGAAGCAGAGGAATGAATAATGATGTAGAAAATAAAAATACAGAAAATAATGAAGCTGAAAAGAAGAGGGAAAGAAAAAATATTGGATCACGATTGTAGACTTAGGGAACCCAGCAACTCCATAAGGCATAATGACATTCATATCATAGCAGTCTCAGAAGAAGAACGGGGTGGGGACAGAAGGTTTATCTGAGCAAGTTATAGCTGAGAACATCCCTAATCTGGGGAAGGAAACAGACATCCAAATCCAAGAGGCACAGAGAACTCCCATCAAAATCAACAAAAGTAGGCCAAAACCAAAATATTTCGTAGTAAAATTTGCAAAATACAGAGATAAGGAAAAAATCCTGAAAGCAGCAAAGGAAAAGATTCAATCCCTAACTTACAAAGGAAAGCAAATCAGGTTTGCAGCCAATCTGTTCACAGAAACTTGGCAGACCAGAATATTCAACGTGCTGAATGGGAAAAAAATATTCAGCCAAGAATACTTTATCCAGCAAGGCTGTCATTCAGAATAGGAAAGATAAAGAGTTTCCCAGACAAATAAAAACTAAAGGACTTTGTGACCACTAAACCAGCCCTGCAAGAAATATTAAAGGAGACTCTGTGTGGAAAAGTGAAACCCAAAACAGCAAAGACTAGAAAGAAACAGAAAATTTCCGGAAACAATGACTTTACAGTTAATACAATGGCACTAAATTCATCAATAGTCATTCTGAGTATAAATTAACTAAATGCTCCAATCAAAATACATAAGGTATCAGGGGTACCTGGGTGACTCAGTTGGTTAAGCATCCAACTCTTGATCGCAGCTCAGGTCTTGATCGGAGGGTTATGAATTTTTTTTAAATATTTTATTTATTTATTTTTGAGAGAGAGAGAGAGCAAATGGAGAAGGGGAAGAGGGAGAAGCAGACTTCCCGCGGAGCAGGGAGCCCGATGTGTGACGCGATCCCAGCACGCTGGGATCATGACCTGAGCCGAAGGCAGACGCTTAACCGACTGAGCCACCTAGGCGCCCTTAGGGTCAAGAGTTTAAGCCCCACATTGGGCTCCATGCTGGGCATGGAACCCACTTAAAAAGAAATAGAGGGTAACAGAATGGATTAAAAAAAAAAAAAAAGACCCATCTATCCATGTGCTGCCTACAAGAGACTTGCTTTAGACCTAAAGACACCTACAGACTGAAAAGGGAGAGGAGGGAGAAACATTTATCATGCTAATGGATGTCAAAAGAAAGCTGGAGTAGTCATACTTATATCAGACAAACTAGATTTTAAACCAAAGACTGTAACAAGAGATGAAGAAGGGCATTATATCATAATTAATTGGTCTATCCAACAAGAAGATCTAACAATTGTAAGTATTTGTACCCCTAACTTGGGAACAGCCAAATATATAAATCAATTAATAACAAACATAAAGAAACTCATTGATAATAATACAATAATAGTGGGGGATTTTAATGTCCTGTAAGGACAGCAATGAACAGATCATCAAAGCAGAAAATCAACAAGGAAACAATGGCTTTGAATGACACACTGAACCAGATGGACTTAACAGATATATTCAGAACATTTCATCCTAGCATCAGAATACACATTCTTTTAGAGTGCACATGGAAAATTCTCCAGTATCGGGAACAAGTCAGACCTCAACAAATACAAGAAGATTGAGATCATACCTTGCATATTTTCTGACCACAGCACTATGAAACTTGAAGTCAACCACAAGAAAAAATTTGGAAAGACCTCAAATACATGGAGGTTAAAGAACATCCTACGAAAGAAATGGGCCCACAACTATATGGTCAACTAATCTTCAACAAAGCAGAGAAAAGAATATCCTGTGGAAAACAGATGGTCTCTTCAACTAATGGTGTTGGGGAAACTGGAGAGCAACATGTAGAAGAATGAAACTGGACCACTTTCTTACACCATACACAAAAATAAATTCAAAATGGATGAAAGACCTAAATGTGAGACAGGAAGCCATCAAAGTCCTAGAGGAGAACACAGGCAGCAACCTCTTTGACCTCAGCCTGAGCAACTTCTTACTAGACACATCCTGGAGGCAAGGGGAACAAGCAAAAATGAACTATTCGGCCTTTACCAAGATAAAAATCTTCTGCACAGTGAAGGAAACAATCAACAAAACTAAAATGGGAGAAGATATTTGCAAATGATATATCTAATAAAGGGTTAATATCCAAAATCTATAAATAATTTATCAAACTCAACACCCAAAAACAAATAATCCAGTTAAGAAATGGGCAGAAGACACATTTTTCCTAAGAAGACATCCAGATGGCTAACAGACACATTTAAAGATGTCCAACATCACTCATCATCAGGGAAATGCAAATCAAAACCATAATGAGATACTACCTCACACCAGTCAGAATGGCTAAAATTAACAACACAAAAAACAACAGATTTGGTGAGCATGCTGAGAAAGGGCAACTCTCATACGCTGTTGGTGGGAATGCAAATTGGTACAGGCACTCTGGAAAACAGTAGTAGGTTCCTCAAAAGGTTAAAAATAGAACTACCCTACAACCCAGCAATTGCACTACTAGGTATTTACCCCAAGGATACAAAACTACAGATTCGAAGGAGCACATGCACCCCAATGTTCATAGCAGCATTATCAACAATAACCAAATTATGGAAAGAGCCCAAATGTGCATCAAATGAGTGGATAAAGAAGAGGTGGTACATATATCCAAAGGAAGATTACTCAGCCATCAAAAAGAATGAAATCTTGCCGTTTGCAGTGACGTGGATGGAGCTAGAGTGTATTATGCTAAGTGTAATAAGTCAGCCAGAGAAAGACAAATACCATATGATTTCAGTCACATATGTAATTTAAGAAACAAAAACAGATGAACATAGGGAAAGAAAAAAAAAGTAGGAGATAAACCATTAGAGACTCTTAACTATAGAGAACAAACTGAGAGTTGATGGGACAGGAGGTGGGCGGGGAATGGGCTAAATGGGTGATGGGTATTAAGAAGAGTGATTGTGACGAGCCCTGGGTGTTTTATATAAGTGGTGAATCACTAAATTCTACTCCTGAAACCAACATTACGCTATATGTTAACTACCTAGAATTTAAATAAAAATTTATTAAAAAAACCAAAAAACCAAAAACAAACCTCTGTCTTCTTTCCCCCTTCTGACTTCTGTGATAATTTGAGATATAAAGAAACTACTGTGTCATGGATAATGGAAGACAACATTGTAATTTTGTTTTCCTCTGGAAAAGGAAGAATAAACATTGAAACCCTTGGTTCTCAAAGGAAGAAACAACTGAAGTTTGGGGAGTTTTGTTTAATTTACGCTAGTAAGTCCTGTCAAACTTCTCAGTTTTCCTTCATTTTGGAATGGAACCTAGAATAGAACCTGAGTTCCATATAACTATTAAAGTTTCCTATCATCATATCCCCCACCTATAAAAAGTGTGTTTCTAGCGTATTTCCTTCACATTGCTGGGTTCTTTACTGCCCTAAAATGTTTGCTCAGAATTTGCACTGAAAATCCCCACAGATTCCTTTCCATCAGTTATTGGGGGGTGGGGCTTTTATATGACAGGTGCTCACAAACACATTCACTCATTCATTTATTCAGTTTTTTTTCCATGTTTATTGAACCCCTAAGCCATGCCTGGCACTGTGCTACTTTCTAGAATTAAATAAATGAATAAGATCCAGCCTCTCAACTCCCACATTCCATTTTCTTTTTCTTTTTTCCCTTTAACTTCTCTTTAAGAAGAAAATTGAGTAGGAACCTCATTAGAAGTCAGGCTCCTTTTGATAGACTCATGTCAAACATCACCATTTGCAAGAGTAACTCCTCTAGAGAGTGTCAGAATAATTCAGATGGCTGTGTAGTGCTGAGCAGGAGGACAGATAGAGCCCCAAATTTGAAGTAAAAACCTTGAGTCTCAGCTTGCTTCCTAGCTGTGTGCATTCAGGCAAGTCGTTCACTTTCACAGGATTTAATCCCTTTTGCCTTTTACCTGTCTCTCAAGATCCTCATGGTATCATACCACAGAATGACTTAATACCCTGTAACTCTGTCATTCTTTGCACTAGTGTGTAAAGTATGATACGAACACAAGGGAGCATTTTGTGAATCATGTTGACCATATTACCATTCTTTCTCATTTAGTGACTTATCTTTTCTTGAACTAGCTTGAACAAGCCCTTAAAAATATTTAGATCTTGAGCTTTTTTCCCTTTCAATTATATTTATACACACACACACACACACACACACACACACACACACATATATGCAAGTATGGAAAAAACATAATGGCAGTATATTTTATGTTCTTGATTCATATTTTTCCCTTCAAGTTACATAACATCCTAAATTATATACATATATCCTTCCAGTTTAGAAACAATATTTTAAAAATTGATCATTTCCTGGAGAAATTTGTACTTTGGTTGGGAAAACAGAATGACACCTTGACAACAATAAGAAAATATCTATATTAACCTGAATGTTCATGTTGGGGGGCTTTAGAAGGGAAAGAGATCTCAATCCAATTTCATGGGGCTGTGTGGAGTCTGGGCTACAGAGTGGCAGGAGGAGGCTGGGCACTTTCCCAGAGGGAGAACTTTGAGTTAAAGCATGTTTCACAACAGTATTTCATATGGGACTATAAAGAGAATGCTACATATTTTTTTTAATTTAAAAAGGTATTTATATGCTTTCTTAGTTTTGTGATTATAGACATAGCATGTTTACTTTTTGAAAACTGGAAAGTCAAAGATTTATAAACATAAAAATAATAATATCCCAATTTTCACTCCAGAAATAAGTCCCTTTAACGTTAGGGTGAAAAGTCTTCCAAGTATTTTCACACACACACACACACACACACACCTTGGAATATTTTTCTATTTGTCTAGATCTGTAAGTTCTTCAGTGAGATTTTATAATAATTTTTACATATTTATATATTTTTGATAATGTAAATGGATTTTTAAAATTCCACTTTTGATTATTGATAATGCAGAGAAAAGTTACTGTTTTTATTTATCTTCTATCTAGACACCTTTTTAAATTCAAGAAGGTTTTTGCTATACTCTATTGGGTTTTTCAGACATAACATTCAAACCACCAGCAAAAGAGAGAATTTTATCTCTTCTGTTTCATTATGTTTTTTTAAAATTCTTAATGTGTCTTTTAAATCAATACATAATTACTATTTCTAATTATAATGGAAATAGCTTTATAATTTCACCAGTGAAATGGAATTTGTTTGGCATTTTGGTAAATAGTTCATACTATATTGGGGTAGCTTTTTTTTCATCTACATATCCTTTTTATTTATATATTGATCAAAGTAATACAGAAAAATACAAAACAAAAAATGACCAAAATGTTTGTATTAAAGAAAGGAGTTCCCTGAGCTATGTCAACCTACTTCCAATTCTTACTTCCTGGAGGGAGCCATCTTTCTTACTTTTATCTGTATTTTCTAGTATTACTTTCATTTTTTAATGTAGCCTATTTACATTGCTATTTCTTGATTTTTTTGTTTCAAATATTACCTGTTTAATTACTGTTGTAGAATATGAAGCGTTTATTACCTCTTTCCTGTCACTCCTTCCCCTTCCTACCATTCCCTCCCCTCTACAAACATGTACTTCCTCTCTCCTGAGCCTCCCAGTAGAGGTCTATCATCTTTTGTTGTTGTTGTTAAATCAGTATTTACTGTTTACGCTGAGTATTATTAACAACTGAGCTATGTACAACAATCATATTTCCTCTTGTGCAATCTTTTTTTCCATTTTTGTTCATGATTCTATGGACCTCATATTAAATCACCTCAAAACACTCTAATATATAACCACAGTCTGACACATCAGGTACTCTGTCCATCTTATTTATTATTTCTTAGAGATACCCTACATGGATCCCTCCCTCACATTCCAGCCTGGAAACTGTTCCCCAGCCTCTCTGGGTTTGTTGCACAGAGACTCGTCCTCATTATCCTGCTGGAAATTTAGTTTGCTTCTGTCTTATGCAGGGTCATCTAATTTATTTTCCTTTTTTCTTTTCCTCATTATGGTGGAGGCGATTCTCCAGTCTTCGTCAAGTATATGAATTTATTTCCCCTCAGACTATTTCCTAGCCTTCGTTGTTACTGTTAAAATATCTGGTACAAATGATATTTTCTAATCTTTGTATATTATGCCTATAAGTTTACTTTGAAAGCTTTTAGGATCTTGTTTATTTCCAAGGTTCTGAAAAGTTTTGATGTGTGTTTGGGTCGTTTTTATTTCTCACCCAGGGACTGATAGGCTTTCATCATTTAGAAATGTATGCCCTTTGAAAATAAATAAATAAAACAAAATAAAATAAAACATAAGCACTTCAGTTCTTGGAAATTTTGCTTCATAATCTAATGTATAACTTCTTCCTATCTGATTTTGGTTCTCTCTGCAAATCCTCTAACTTCATACTTTTTCTGCTCACATTTATGATGCTTTTTTTTCTACTTTAAGAGAAGTCTCCCTTCTGAGACTTTGAGTTATTAGCTCCCACAATATATCCTTCATGCATCAACTTTTCAGTGATCATTTCAGTTTCTTTAGGTTCATTCTATGTTGTAAGCTACTGCATTTCATCTTATAGATCACTGTTTCAGTTTTCAGCTTTGCCAATCCCGTATTACATTGCCTTCATGAAATTCATATTTTAGATCTTTTTAATTTCTAAGAACATTTCCTTGTTCTTGGATTATTCTTTTGAAATCTCTTCTCAGTTGTCCTTAAGAATCCCTGTTTCTTCATTTGATCGGCCTCAAGGATAGCCATATGCTTTTTCTACTTGATATGCCTCCCCTAAGCTGCCGACTTGTGTTAGATGAAGTGCCATGTTCAATGTAAGCAGGCTTGTTACCTCAGAAGCCTGACCGACTGAGCTCTGGATCTTCTGTCATTACTACAACAGCAAGATAAAGTAAATAGAGTGATTTGAGCTTTGCCAAGAAAGCAAATCTCCTCCAGAGCTACCAAGCCGCCATCTTTCCTGGCACGGCAACAGCTCCAATGGGCCTCCTCCTTCCAGTGAGCACCGGCACTATAACAGAAGCCTCAGGAGTGACCCTCATTCCCTGCTCTCCATGTTGGTGTTCATGTAAATAGTCATGTGAACTCAGTATGGAGGGGTAAGAGAGAGGAAGCCGAAGCATTTGCTGTATTCATCAACCTCCAGGATCTAACCATGTTTGAGTATAAGTGATGAGCCACTGTAGATCATGTGTTTGCTTATCTGTTTTTAGTGTGGAATTTTTCATTTTTATGCATAATCGAGGAAGTATAATTTAAGCAGGTTTTATTTTTAAGCATAATTTTTAATTTTAAGCCAAATGGTTCTCTAAATCAACCATTCCTATAGATAGCTTGCCTGTTGGACTATAAGGCAATAATCAAACCACAGAATTTCCCTGGAAGCAGAATATTCTAAATGTAAGAAAAATATGGGGAAGGAAGAGACAACACATAGAAATTTTCCTGTTGAGTCCGAACCTGTGGACTGAAAAAGCAAAGTATCAAAGGCAACCTATGAAAAATTCTACGACACGGTTTTGACAATATTTGAATAGAGATGTTAGAACTAAAAATGAAACATGCACTGAAGATTCACTTTTTCTACAAGCAAAGCATGTAACTGATTATCTTACAATTTCTCTGAACATCACTCACTGAACGATCTGAGAGCAGAGCATATGTCATGACAGCTGATTTTTACCCCCTGGTGTTCCCTGTAGCCTTTAAGCCCAATGGATTCAAAATGTTGCTCATTAAACTGATTAAACTGCGCTGGTTTTATTAAAGCTCCCCAAGATGGGCTAACTATGACCTTTTTCATTGCTCACACAAAGTAATATATTCAAAAGTGCTTGATCGATAAGACAAATTTCTGCTACAAATTTTACTTTCAGGATACATCTGCAAAACTTTCCAGAAATCTGTAATTATTGATATTAGTGCATTTCCTTTGGATACACACTTGAGGCTCATTAATAGTCTGTTCCAAAGCTGGTGATAAACTCATTTTTATAATGCTATTAAGGATACATACACATACAATAAAACATTTAAGAACAAAACAGTGGTAAACACTAATTTCAGGAGGGTTGTTGCATCAGAGGAAAGTGGCAGGGGTGTGGTATCAAGCATAAACAAACTGATGTTAATGCAGGATTTCTCCCCCTTAGGACTGTTGATGTTTGGGGCAGGATAAGTCTCTGTCCTGGGGAATTGTCCGCTGTATTACAGGATGTTCAGCATCCCCGAACTCTACCCACGGGCTGCTATCACACTTCTCTTGCTAATTGTGACAACCAAAAATGCCTCCAGATATTGCTGCATGTTCCTGAGGGCAGGGAAAGAGAATTACCACTGATTGGGAAGTGCTGCTTTAATCAGAGGGGTAATGCTCTGGTTTGTAGTAAAGTGGAAGTTTCACAGGTGTCCATCTGTATATGGTGCTTCATAATTTACTTATAAGTTACATATATTCTCTTGAGTGTGCATAAAGTTATATCATAAAATTTCCTGAAGCTGCGGGAGTAGCAGGTGACTTTCTGGAAATAAACTTGGAGATAGATTCTGTTTGATCCTCATCATGATGATTCATGGAGAGTGTGGAACTTTATTTTTCACTTTTCAACCATGATGTACTAGCATATTTCCTCTTGTGTCATTATGATGAGTATTTTGACAGGATGTTTATTTTAGTTTGAAACATTTAATCATGCAATTTGGGCAACTGGCTTTTGCTAAAAATTACGTGGCTTTTAGGCCAGAACTGAATATTTCTGTCAAATATTAAAAATACACATGTAAAGGGTGCAAGACTTCTAGAGTTATGCACGCACAAAATAAAGTACAATCTTATCTGATTAATACCATAGGAATAAGTTAGTAGGGAAACAGAACCCTTCTAAAACTAGCTTAAATAACAAGGAATTTATTCTAAGGATTGAGAGGAGCTCAGGGTAAAAAGTGCTGCTGGGTCCAGGGCATGGGACTGCCAGGTGCTGTCCTCTCCCACCTACTCATTTTCATTTCCCTCTCTAGGGGGAATGTTGTCTTTTCAATTTTTCTCCTTGCATATCTCTGACTCTCTCCCTGAAGCTTGCCTTCTACTCTTCATTCATATGGACTTGGACAGTCATGGCAACTTCCATGTGAGTCTCCAGCACAGCTTCTTTTAATTAACTTTCTGACTCAAGATTGAGGAAATCGTATTGGCTCAGCATAGGTCAGGTGTCTACACTTGGTCTAATTAGCTGTGGCCAAATAGAGACTAAACAGGCTCACATGGTACCTTGACCATCTTATTCTGCATCCCGTGGATGCATCTGGCACTCTAAGAAGAGGGTATTGGCTGGAAAGGAATGATGCACATCTCAACTACATCTAACATCAACTAACAAAAGTATCCTGTGAAGATTTTCTTCCCCTTCCATGAGATAGACGAAAAGAGAGCAAACTGCTAGGTATATGGGAATACATCTGGATTATATAAATCTAAGCCTAGGCAGAATTTAACTCTTCTTATATACAGTAGAATTAGAAATTAAATTCATCAACCAGATGCCCTCTAAAGTTGCTCATTTTCCCCTAGAGTTATCTTCCTTATGTGTAAGCGTATGTGAACATTCCAAGGCTAAACCTCTCCAGAAGCCCTAGCATTCTATTTTAAGAACACTAATTGTATGTTAATCTAGAGAGAGCAACCCACCCCTGGAGCTTCCAAATAGAACTGATAAATAATTCTTTAGCAATTTTAGATTGGAATGAGTATTCCGAGATGATGAATTAACTACTGTTCAACAAATGTCTAATATTATTTGTGAAACTATATTTTTTTAGAGAGGGAGAGAGCAAGAGCATGGGAGTGGTGGGTTGGCAAGTGGGGCAGAGGAAAGGGAGAGAGAGACTCTCAAGCAGGCTCCATGCCCAGTGCAGAGCCCGACATGGGGCTTGATCTCACGACCCTGAGATCATGACCTGAGCCAAAATGAAGAGTCAGTCACTTAACCATTGACTGAGCCACCCAACACCCCTTTGTGAAACTATTTCCCACCAAACTTTGAGTATACAGATTTTTAAGTTGATGATAATGAAGCAGAGTTACAAACATAGTCCTGTCCTCAAAATCATGTAATAGGCACAATTGGAAGGATGGTCCCCAGGGGTCTGCAATGTAGGAAGGTAGCAGTGACTTTGAGGTTCACTCACGTATTGTCATCCACAGCTACATCACACATAAAGAACGATGAGGTACTCTGAAATTTGACGATAAAGCAAATTAGGGTCTCTGAAAAAGAACAATGCTATAGGTGAGATCGTTATCCATTCCACTAAGTGGGATATGGGATAGACCTATGATAAGCAAATTTAATGCTGTCCAGTCTTCTTAGAGGAAGACTTTTGAGAATACACCCATTTTTAAATGTATGTTTATGCAGTCAACTTGATTCTCCAAAGTAATAACATTAATTTCCAATTCATTGTGATATTATACTTTTTACTCTAAATAATTTTTAATTAATACATTTTTAGCCACTCTTTTCATTTTCTCTAATAATAAATTTCAGTGGCATATTTTCTTCATTGAAATTATGCACAACATAAAGCACAATATTATCTGGCTAATACCATAAGAATAACAAATTTGGTAAAATTGTAAAGAAGCAAACCTCCCTAAAAGTAGGAGTATTCTCTTAAATTTCAACAGAGCATCCCTGTTAAAGCTTACAGCAGTTGTAATTAGCGGTTTGGGATTTCTTGGTTTTTTAATGTTCTGCTTTCCATGAAGGATATAAAACATGGGGGTTATCTATGCCACATTATCTTGATTAGTGCAACCAGTTAGGACTTGGCCAACCACCACCATGGTAGAATTTTGGTAGGTTTTTTATTTTTTTTTTAATTTATTTTATTTTTTTTAATTTTTTTAAATTTATTTGACAGAGAGAGACACAGTGAGAGAGGGAACACAAGCAGGGGGAGAGAGAGGGAGTAGGCTTCCCGCAGAGCAGGGAGCCCAATGCGGGGTTCGATCCCAGGACCCTGGGATCATGACCTGAGCCGAAGGCAGATGCTTAACGACTGAGCCACCCAGGCACCCCCTTGGTAGGTTTTTTAAAGAATTAATTGGACCTCTTAGATATCATGAAAGTATTTTATAAGCAACTATAAAAACAAGTACATATTCTTGATTCATCATTTTGGGCATCAAGAAACACTATTTGGAATTGCTAATAGCTCCTCTTAACCATCAGTTAAACAAATAGATGATGGGACTGAAATGGGAAGGTCCCCAGAGATTCAGACCCCACACCAACCACTGCCACCAGCCAGTGGCCCTGGTGGGCCACGGTTCCTATGATAGCATATCTTTGGCATCCTGGGGCCTCTGCACAGTGTGTCATGGGCTACAAACAGGCTGAAGGAATAGTGTGCCCTGTTAAAAATCAAATCTAGGAAAGCAAAAATTGGTTAATCAAACTTATTACATTTTCAATGCTCTTGAAAAAGATGTATTTATTTGAGCCAGGCCAGCTTTTAAAGATATTTTGTGATCTTGTAAGTCTGTAATATTGAAAGGGCAGCTTCCTAAAAATGTGTGTGACCATCTTTGCCAATTATTCTAGCAAAAGGGCACTGGGTGGTTGAGTTGGTTGAGTGTCAGACTCTTGGTTTCAGCTCAGGTCATGATTTCACGGATTGTGGACCCCACATTTGGCTCTGTGCTCAGAGAGGAGTCTGCTTGACTGCTTGACAATTCTATCCTTCTGCCCCTTCCCCCGCTTGAGCACTCACTCTCTCTCCGTATCTCAAATAAATAAATCTTTAAAATTAGAATTAAATTAAATTTAATCTGTAGAATTTGAATTCCCTAGCATAGCACTAGGGAATAAACTCAAATTTAGTTTGTGCACATAATACTGCTACTGCACAAGTGGTACATTAAAAACTTCAGTGGTTAAATATATTTTATAGTCAGGAAACACTGGATTTTAAGCATATCTCTCTAATACGTATAAAAAGTAGGATGGGAGGAGGAGCAAGATGGCGGAGGAGTAGGAGACCTGGATTTCGTCTGGTCCCAGGAATTCAGCTGGATAGGGATCAAACCATTCTGAACACCTACGAACTCAACAGGAGATCGAAGACAAGAATAGCAGCAACTATCTGAACAGAAAAGTGACCACTTTCTGGAAGGTAGGACGTGCAGAAAAGTGAATCCGAGGCGATATTCGGGAGGATAGACGGCGGGGGAGGGGGCCTCTGTTGGCCGCTTCTGGCAAGTGCTAGAGCCGCGGAGCACAAAATCGGAACTTTTGGAAGTCGGTTCCGCAGAGGGACGTCACTCCAGTGGTTAAGCGGGGGGTGGAAACCTCGCGGGACGGTGTGGACTCAGGACCCTTGGGGTCACAGAAAGACCGGGGTGCCTGAGTGTGGCAGAGCTCCCAGGTATTGGAGCGGGGAAGCCGGCTGCAGAGACGGAGCCGAGGCGCGGGCTCTCAGCTCGGGGTTGCCATAAACCGTCATCCGCGGCACAGTCGGGCCACTGCTCCTCCAGCAGGGACCCAACAAGCAGCAGATCTGGGGAGAATCTCTTTCCTCTCCCGGGAGGAGCGGCGCGGGAGCGCACCGCAGGGATCTGCTGGGTTTGGAGACTCCACACGGGGTCAGGTGCCAGAGACAGAAACGCTCGGTCACAGGCCGGGTGAGCACAGAGTGCGGCTGGAGACCGGGGAGACGGGAGTGACTGCTTTTCTCTGGGGGCGCACTGAGGAGTGGGGCCCGAAGATCTCGGCTCCACCAGGGCGGAGATTGGGAGGCCACCATTTTCACCCTGGTCCTCCAAAGCTGTGCCGAGAGCTTGCAGGGAAAAAAAGCTCCCGAGAGCAAACCCGAGCAGATTACTTAGCCCGGACCAGATAAGGGCAGGCAATTCCGCCTCCGGCAAAGACATTTGGGAACCACGGCAACAGGCCCCTCCCCCAGAAGATCAGCAAGAACAGCCAGCCAAGACCAAGTTTACCGATCAATGGGAACGGCCGAACTCCAGTGCTAGGGGAATACTGCACATGAATTCATGGAATTTTTCCCTGATTCGTTAGTCTTTCAAAGTTAATGTTTTAAATTTTCTTTTTTTTTTCTTTTTCCATTTTTTTTTTTTTTTTGGAAATTTTCTTTTTCCCTTTTTCAACCAACATCTTATCAATCCCTTTATTAAAATTCCTTTTTAGGGGCACCTGGGTGGCTCAGTCATTAAGCGTATGACTTAGGCTCAGGTCATGATCTCAGGGTCCTGGGATCCCGCCCCACATCGGGCTCCCTGCTCAGCGGGAAGCCTGCTTCTCCCTCTCCCACTCCCTCTGCTTGTGTTCCCTCTCTTGTCGTGTCACTCTCTGTCAAATAAATAAATAAAAATCTTAAAAGACTCTCTTAAAAAAAATAAAAAACGTTTTTATTTTTCATTTTTAGAGTCATATTTTATCCCTTCCTAGTAGTTAACCTTATTTTTAGTATACATATAAGTTGTTCTCTCTTTAAAATTTTGGGATACAGTTTAATCTAACAGACCAAAATATACCCTAAATCTATACTGTATGGCTTTGTTCTAGTCTCCTACCTGATCACATTCTCCCCTTTTTTTTCTTAATTTCTTTTTTCAACCACCTTCTTATCAATTCCTTTTATAAAATCTTTTATAACTTTCATCTTTATAATCATATTCCATCCCTTCATCATATTTACCCTTATTTTTGTACATATATAACTATTTCCTTTTTTAAAATTTTGGGAGGCAGTTTCTTCTAACAGACAAAAATACACCCAAAACCTAGTGTGTGGCACTGATCTAGTCACCAGCCTGATCATATTTGATTATATTCTTTCTTTAAAAATCTTTTTCTTTCTTCTTTCTTTCCCTTTCTTTTCCCCTGGTTTCAGGAAGGTCTCCTCTGATTTGTTTAGTGTATATTTTTCTGAGGTCTTTTGTTACCCTGTTAGCACTTTGTTCTCTCATTCATCTATTCTCCTCTGGACAAAATGACAACACGGAAAAAACCTCAAAAAAAAAAAAAAAGAACAAGAGGCAGTACTGACTGCCAGGGACCTAATCAATACGGACATTAGTAAGATGTCAGAACTAGAGTTCAAAATGACGATTATAAAGGTACTAGCTGGGCTTGAAAAAAGCATGGAAGATACTAGAGAAACGCTTTCTGGAGAAATAACTAAAATCTAACCAAGTCGAAATCAAAAAGGCTATTAATGAGGTGCAATAAAAAATGGAGGCTCTAACTGTTAGGATAAATGAAGCAGAAGAGAGAATTAGTGATATAGAAAACCAAATGATGGAGAATAAAAAAGCTGAGAAGAAGACTGATAAACAACTACTGGATCACGATGGTAGAATTCGAGAGATAAGTGATACCATAAGAAGAAACAACATTAGAATAATTGGGATCCCAGAAGAAGAAGAAGGAGAGAGAGGGGCAGAAGGTATACTGGAGCAAATTATAGCAGAGAACTTCCCTAATTTGGGGAAGGAAAAAAAAGGCACACTGAAACCCCCTCAAAATCAAAAAATAGATCAACACCCCGACATCTAATACTAAAACTTTTGAATCTCAGAGACAAAGAGTAAATCCTGAAAGCAGCTCCGGACAAGAGGTCTGTAACCTACAATGGTAGAAACATTAGATTGGCCACAGACCTATCCACAGAGACCTGGCAGGCCAGGAAGGACTGGCGTGATATATTCAGAGCACTAAATGAGAAAAATATGCAGCCAAGAATACTATATCCAGCTAGGCTGTCATTGAAAATAGAAGGAGAGATAAAAAGCTTCCAGGACAAACCAAAACTAAAGGAATTTGCAAACACGAAACCAGTCCTATAAGAAATATTGAAAGGGGTCCTCTAAGCAAAGAGAGAGCCCAAAAGTAACATAGACCAGAGAGGAGCAGAGACAATATACAGTAACAGTCACCTTACAGGCAATACAATGGCACTAAGTTCATATCTTTCAGTAGTTATCCTGAATGTAAATGGGGTAAATGCCCAATCAAAAGACACAGGCTATCAGATTGGATAAAAAAACAAGACCCGTCGATATGCTGTCTGCAAGAGACTCATTTTAGACCCAAAGACATCTCCAGATTGAAAGTGAGGGGGTGGAAAACAATTTACCATGCTAATGGACACCAGAAGAAAGCTGGGGTGCAAACCTTATATCAGACAAATTAGATTTTAAACCAAAGACTATAATAAGAGATGAGGAAGGACACTATATCCTACTTAAAGGGTCTATCCAACAACAAGATCTAACAATTGTAAATATGCCCCTAACATGGGAGCAGCCAATTATATAAGCCAATTAATAACAAAATCAAAGAAACACATTGACAACAATACAATAATAGTAGGGGACTTTAACATCCCCCTCACTAAAATGACAGATCATCGAAGCAAAAGATCAACAAGGAAATAAAGACTTTAAATGACACACTGGACCAAATGGACTTCACAGATATATTCAGAACATTCCATCCCAAAGCAACAGAATACACATTCTTCTCTAGTGCCCATAGGACATTCTCCAGAAGAGATCACATCCTACGTCACAAATCAGGCCTCAACCGGTACCAAAAATGTGGGATCATTCCCTGCATATTTTCGGACCACAATGCTTTGAAACTAGAACTCAATCATGAGAGGAAATTCAGAAAGAACTCAAATATGTGGAGGTTAAAGAGCATCCTACTTAATGAATGGGTCAACCAGGAAATTAAAGAAAAATTTAAAAAATTCATGGAAACCAATGAAAATGAAACACAATTGTTCAAAATCTTTGGGATACAGCAAAGGCAGTCCTAAGAGGAAAGTATATAGCAATACAAGGCTTTCTCAAGAAACAAGAAAGGTCTCAAATACACAACCTAACCCTCCACCTAAAGGAGCTAGAGAAAGAACAGCAAATAAAGCCTAAACCCAGCAGGGGAAGAGAAATCATAAAGATCAGAGCAGAAATCAATGAAATAGAAACCAAAAGAACAGTAGAACAGATCAACGAACCTAGGAGCTTGTTCTTTGAAAGAATTAACAAGATTGATAAACCCCTGGCCAGACTTATCAAAAAGAAAAGAGAAAGGACCCAAATAAATAAATCGTGAATGAAAGAGGAGAGATCACAACCAACACCAAAGAAATACAAACAATTATAAGAACATATTATGAACAACTATATGCCAACATATTAGATAATCTGGAAGAAATGGATGCATTCCTAGAGATGCATCAACTACCAAAACTGAACCAAGAAGAAATAGAAAACCCGAACAGACCTATAACCACTAAGGAAATTGAAGCAGTCATCAAAAATCTCCCAACAAACAAAAGCCCAGGGCCAGATGGCTTCCCAAGGGAATTCTACCAAACATTTAAAGAATTAATACCTATTCTCCTGAAACTGTTCCAAAAAATGGAAATGGAAGGAAAACTTCCAAACTCATTTTATGAGGCCAGCATTACCTTGATCCCAAAATCAGACAAAGACCCCATGAAAAAGGAGAATTACAGACCAATATCCCTGATGAACATGGATACAAAAATTCTCACCAAAATACTAGCCAATAGGATCCAACAATACATCAAAAGGATTATTCACCACAACCAAATGGGATTTACCCCTGGGCTGCAAGGTTGGTTCAACATCCACAAATCAATCAATGTGATATGATAGATTAATAAAAGAAAGAATAAGAACCATATGATCCTCTCAATAGATGCAGAAAAAGCATTTGACAAAGTACAGCTTCCTTTATTCATCAGAATTCTTCAGAGTGTAGGGATAGAGTTTACATACCTCAATATCATAAAAGCCATCTATGAAAAACCCACAGCGAATATCCTTCTCAATGGGGAAAAACTGAGAGCTTTCCCCCTAAGGTCAGGACCACAGCAGGGATGTCCACTATCACCACTGCTATTCAACATAGTATTAGAAGTCCTAGCCACAGCAATCAGACAACAAAAAGAAATCAAAGGCATCCAAATTGGCAAAGAAGAAGTCAAACTCACTCTTTGCAGATGATACGATATTTTATATGGAAAACCCCAAAGACTCCACCCCAAAACTGCTAGAACTCATACAGGAATTCAGTAAAGTGGCAGGATATAAAATCAGTGCACAGAAATCAGTGGCATTCCTATACACTGAGAACAAGACAGAAGAAAGAGAAATTAAGGAGTCGAGCCCATTTACAATTGCATCCAAAACCATAAGATACCTAGGAATAAATCTAACCAAAGAGGCAAAGGATCTGTACTCAGAAAACTACAAACTACTCATGAAAGAAATTGAGGAAGACACAAAGAAATGGAAAAACGTTTCATGCTCATGGATTGGAAGAACAAATATTGTGAAATGTCAATGCTACCTAGAGCAATCCACACATTCAATGCAATCCCTATCAAAATACCATCCACTTTTTTTCAAAGAAATGGAACAAATAATCCTAAAATTTGTATGGAACCAGAAAAGACCCCGAATAGACAGAGGAATGTTGAAAAAGAAAAGCAAAGCTGGTGGCATCACAATTCCAGACTTCAAACTCTATTACAAGGCTGTAATCATTGAGACAGTATGGTACTGGCACAAAAACAGACACGTAGATCAGTGGAACAGAATAGAGAGCCCAGAAATGGACCCTCAACTCTATAAAACTAATCTTCGACAAAGCCGGAAAGAATGTCCAATGGAAAAAAGACAGTCTCTTCAACAAATGGTGTTGGGAAAATTGGACAGCCACATTCAGAAGAATGAAACTGGACCATTTCCTTACACCACACACAAAAATAGACTCTAAATGGGTGAAAGACCTAAATGTGAGACAGGAGTCCATTAAATCCTAAAGGAGAACACAGGCAGCAACCTCTTCGACCTCAGCTGCAGCAACTTCTTCCTAGAAACATCGCCAAAGGCAAGGGAAGCAAGGGCAAAAATGAACGATTGGGACTTCATCAAGATAAAAAACTTTTGCATAGCAAAAGAAACAGTCCACAAAACCAAAAGACAACCGACAGAATGGGAGAAAATATTTGCAAATGACATATCAGATAAAGGGCTAGTATCCAAAATCGATAAAGAACTTATCAAACTCAACACCCAAAGAACAAATGATCCCATCAAGAAATGGGCAGAAGACATGAACAGACATTTTTCCAAAGAAGACATCCAAATGGCCAACAGACACATGAAAAAGTGTTCAACATCGCTCAGCATGAGGGAAATCCACATCAAAACCTCGATGAGATACCACCTCACACCAGTCAGAATGGCTAAAATTAACAAGTCAGGAAACGACAGATGTTGACGAGGATGCGGAGAAAGGGGAACCCTCCTGCATTTGGCGGGAATGCAAGCTGATGCAGCCACTCTAGAAAACAGTATGGAGGTTCCTCAAAAAGTTGAAAATAGAGCTACCATGTGACCCAGGAATTGCACTACTGGGTATTTACCTTCGGATCACTAACATTTGTATCTTTGATCCGAAGAGGTATGTGCCCCCATTGTTTATAGCAGCAATGTTTACAATAGCCAAACTATGGAACTATGGAAAGAGCCAAGCTGTCCATCAACAGATGAATAGATAAAGAAGAAGTGATACACACACACACACACACACACACACACACACACACACACACACACACAATGGAATATTATGCAGCCATCAAAAAAACCAAAATCTTGCCATTTGCAATGACGTGGATGGAACTAGAGGGTATTATGCTAAGTGAAATAAGTCAATCAGAGAAAGACATGTATCATAGGACCTCACTGATATGAGGAATTCTTAATCTCAGGAAACAAACTGAGGATTGCTGGAGTGGTGTCGGGTGGGAGGGATGGGGTAGCTGGGTGATAGACACTGGGGAGGGTAGGTGCTATGGTGAGCGCTGTGAATTGTGTAAGGCTGTTGAATCACAGACCTGTACCTCTGAAACAAATAATACATTATATGTTAAAAAAAAAAAGAAGATAGTAGGAAGGGAAAAATGAAGGGGGAGAAATCGGAGGGGGAGACGAACCATGAGAGACTATGGACTCTGAGAAACAAACAGGGTTCTAGACGGGAGGGTGGTGGGGGGATGGGTTAGCCCGGTTGTTGGTATTATGGAGGGCACGTACTTAATGGAGCACTGGGTGTTATATGCAAGTAATGAATCATGGAACACTACAGCAGAAAGTAATGATGTAATGTATGGTGAGTAACATAACATAATAAAATAAAATTTTAAAAAAAAGACAGTAGGATGAGCATAATCTGTGTAACCAGTGAACAAAGATATTTTTAAGGGCATGTAAAATAAATTATTTTAGGCTAACCATTGAATAATATGCATGTAATAAAGAGGGACATATTGGCTATGACTATATATCTGTTAGGTATAAATTAAGATAGAAGCATCTTCGGAGATAAATGGAGAATAGATTGATAGAAAAACAGACAGGTCATTCTTAAAGGGAATGTGGGGCTATTCCACAAACCATATGCAGGCAAACATTTTTCCAGCTTTATCATCAAATATTTTCAGTTGATTGATGACACCACATCCAGTAGTTTGTATGTTGAAATGGGGAAAATACAACATCCCCTGTGGGATTGCTGTAGCACAGCCTTGTTGATGCTGGGCACACATGGTGTTGAGTAAAGGGTTGTTACTGTTACTACATGTTGCTTAATCTCTGCACACAGCTCAGCAGGCCTTCCCACAGGTGGCCCTGGCCCCAGGCAGAACTGTGAAGCCGTTCTTGTGTTTTGTGCCTTTGGCCCTCTCTTGGAGTCCCCTGATAGAGCAATGGGGACTCCCCCTCCTGACCTTTCAGATACTCAGTGTTCCCTTAACGTCTGAACAATTCCAGTCTTTTTTTTTTTTAAAGAGAGGGTGAGTGGGGGTAGATGCAGAGGGAGAGGGAGAGAGAGAGAATCCTAAGCAGGATCCATGCCCAACGGGGAACCCAATTCCCAATGCGGAGCTCAATCTCACGGTCCTGGGATCATGACCAGAGCCAAACCCAAGAGTCGGTCACTTAACTGACTGAGGCACCCAGATGCCCCAACATTCCCAGTCTCGTTTTAAATATTACACTTTAGGGGCACCTGGGTGGCTCAGTCGGTTAAGTGTCTGCCTTTGGCTCAGGTCATGATCCTGAGTCCTAGGTTCAAGCCCTGTGATGGGCTTCCTGCTCAGCGGGCAGCTTGCTTCTCCCTCTCCTCCCCGCTTGTGCTCTCTCTCTCTCTCTCTATCTCTCTATCTCTTTTGTTATCTCTGTGTCTCTCTCAAATAGATACTTAAAATCTTTAAACATTACACTCTATTTGTGTGCCTGAACTTGACTCAGCCACTTTAGGTCTTGTGTTCCTGATTTCACATAACACAGTAGGTGGTATATATTGATAGTCAGTAAAGGTATGTTGAAGGAAAGCTTCTGTTCCTTTATAGAATCATTGTACGCATCAATAAGTAATTGTAGAGGCTCTGGCTATAGCATTACACAAGCCCCACAGTCCCTGAAATCACACTTTTTAGGCTAAACTGCCAACTACATTGGTGCAGTACTCTTAGGGCAGTGGCTATGCAGTGTGGCATGGAGAGGTCAGAAGGGACGGTCCCCATGGGCCCCTCAGATTGGCTCAGTGTTCCCTCTAGGGGACCAGTGGGCTGGGGCTGCAGCAGACCCAAATGAGAACAGATAGGGATCTAAGAACTAAAACACAGTCCAATGACAAGTAGCAACTGGTCGTGGGTCAAGTTTCAGACAGTGTCCCAGGCCAGGAGGTGAGAGCCAGCCACTGTCGCAGAGGCATAAAGTTGTTTCTAGTCAGAATGTGAAGGCAGGTGAAGGCTTACCCTGAGACACCTGTTGTAAGTAGCATCTAAGGCACACACCGAGGTCACCTTCATTCTCTTCCTTCTAGAGATGAGAAGATGCATCCTTCAGTGCTGCTCAGCCTGGTGGACTGAAGGGCACAGCCAGTGAACGTGGCCTCCAGCTCTCTTGTGGATTGAATTGTGTCCCCCAAAAAAGACGTGCTGAAGGCCTAACCCCTAGAACCTCAGAATGTGACCTTATTTGGAAACAGGGCTTTTGGAGATATAATTAGTTAAGATGAGGGCACACGGGAGTGAGGTGGGCCCTTAATCCAACAGGACTAGTGTCCTTGTAAGCACAGGAGAAAACAGAGATGGGGGGAAGTCTTCATGGGACAACAGGGTTGGCAGGTGGCAACCAGGGGACAGCAGAGATTGACCAGAAGCTGTGGAGAGACAGGAGGGAGTCTCCCCTGCAGGTTTCGGGGCAAGTATGACCCTGCCAACACCACGATTCTGGACTTCCAACCTCTGCAACTGAGAGACAATCGGCTTCTCTTGTTTTAAGCCATTCAGTTTGTGATACTTTGTTAGAGCAGCCATGGGAAACTGATCCCCCACATGCTGCTCTCCATCCACTCAGGAGCGCTGGTAGCTGTGTCTTTGGGTGCCCGGGGGGTACCACAGCATCTGTGCAGCGGTGGGTCTCTCCATAATTGCCATGGCAACCACCCGCTGTGGACATTCAGACCCTGCTCTCCCCAGCTTCTCCTCCTCTGGGGCCTGTAACCATTCCTTGGATGAGACTATGCCCGCATGGCTGGAGGCTGAGGCCGTCTGCCCGCCTGCTTGCTTCCCCTCCGTCCCACTCCCACCCCATAGGCTCTGTCACCAGCCCCCTGCTGCGGGGCCAGGTGCATGCTTTACCTTCCTTTTCCCGAGAGTAACAGGTTAAGCTCATAGTATACATCACCCTTCCTTTCTGGTATTCTGGATATATCTTTATGCATATGATGTCACATCTTCCTCTGCTAATGAAGATTCTGATGATGAAGTAAGCCACCAGAATACATCTGCTTCATTAATATTCAATATCTGAAAACAAAGTAGCTTGCTTCATTAAAAATATGCATAGAGGTCTGTTCTTTTAAAAAAGTGGAAATTAAGGGGCACCTGGGTGGCTCAGTTGGTGAAGTGTCTGACTCTTGATTTTGGCTCAGGTTGTGGTCCCAGGGTCGTGAGATCGAGCCCCACATTGGGTTCCATGCTGCGCATGAAGCCTGCTTAAGATTCTCTCCCTCTCCCGCTCCCTCTGCCCCTTCCCACCACTTCTCTGCCTCTCTTAAAAAAAAAAAAATTCATTTAAATTGGATTGCATTTATTTACATTGGATTGCATTCAGGCTTCCAGTTACGGAATGACTAAGTCATAGGAATAAAAGGCGCAGCATAGGGAATAGTCAGTGGTGCTGGAACAGCGCTGCATGGTGGTGGCTGGTGGGGAGCAGAGCATCATGCATAGATTTGTTGAGTCACGTGGTTGTACACCTGAAACTGACATTGTGTCAACTACGTTCAAATAAAAAAACAACAAATAAATAGATTTAATTGCATTCAGTGGACTATATGCTCTTTTTGAGAAGTTGTAAATGCATAGTCCTGAGGCAGCAACAGGTAACAGCATGACAGTTGATTTTTGTAAGGCTTGAATGATCATTGCTTAAATTAAGAACCATTAAGAACCTTTCTTAAATTAAGAAAGGCCAGGAGGAGGCCAAGTCCAAATTAAGTCACAAAGAGGGAAAATGAAGAAGAAAAAGCAACTGCAGGGTCAAGAGTGAAAATAACGTATAGAAAAGTGTAAGAAAGCCCATTTCTTGCTGAGGAGAGCTGTATTACTAAACAGGACGATCCTTTTATTGATTGCAAATTTGTTTGAAAATTACTCCAAAACTAAAAGAGCTTGGTGCACAAATCTCACCATCTGGGTGGTAAATGATGAAGCTGTGATTTGAATCACATCTGACTGGGGAGGCCATGTTCTTGCCTCTTGTGCACAGGTGTCCCTGTAATTCTTGTTCTCATTTTCCTTTTGTTTTCTTTTGAGAACAAAGTAACTCCTCGAGGGCCTTCTGTGCACCAAACTAATATAAATATTTGGCCGCCCTGAATGCCAGTTGCCATCATTGCAAATCATGAGTATTGTTGCTGGTAGATGTCTGGTTGCAAGTTCAAGGCCTTGACACTGAGGCTGACCAGGATCTCCTTGAACTCCCCAGGAGCAGAGGTGACCTACATGAACATGACTGCCTACAACAAGGGCCGGCTGCAGTCCTCCTTCTGGATCGTGGACAAGCAGCATGTCTACATCGGCAGTGCTGGCTTGGACTGGCAATCCCTGGGACAGGTAATCTTTCCACATTACATAAACTCCGAGTTACGTCGGCATCAAAGCTCCCAGCTCCATTAAGCATGTGGGCCTCTCTGCCGTGGTTGTGGGAAATAAAACCTGCAGCATTATTTTTACTTGTGTAGTTTTAATAGGCTCATCTCCATTTAATATAACATGAGAGCCCTTTCGTTGACAGAATCATCTTCCCCCAAACACTGCCATAGTTGCGGTCCTCTTGTAAGTCAGATGCTACCCCCAGATTCTGTAGAGCAGGTTGGTGTGTAGTTTATATTATCCAAACCTAACTGTTCAGCGTGAGATCACATAATCTATGAGACAGAGGAAAACATAAATCCAGCGTAGATCGTATGTTTTAGAAGAGTAATCATTTGTGTTATTCCTTGAATAAATCTTCACATGACGCTGTTGCCTCCTCCTTGCAAATAATTCACTTCAGATACCTTGAAGATGCACTTGAACCATCTGTAATCTTCAGGTATTTATTTGTGTCAGGGTGATCCATAGAGGATGCCAAATCACCTTCCCACTAGTCAACTGGTGGCTGGAAGTTCTCGATCCTTGGATGCATAGGAGGACAGGCAGGTCAACCACACATGCTACATGGCGCATACACGCTTTTGGCTGAACTCTTGAAAGCATGGATGTGTAGACAAACGCAAGGGCTATAACTTGTAAAGAAAGACACCACTACTTAAAATAAATCCGAGAGAGAGTAACATGATATTTGTACTGTCGGCTTCCAACTGATTCACCATTTGCCTCCCAATTTCCACTATTGTCCTATTTTTCTTTTTAAAATGCCACCTTCCGGGGCACCTGAGTGGCTCAGCCAGTTAGGCGCCTGCCTTCGGCTCAGGTCATGATCCTGAAGTCCCCAGATCGAGCCCCACATCGGGCTCCCCGCTCAGCGGGGATTCTGCTTCTCCCTCTACCCCTCACCCCACTCCCTTGTGCTCTCTCTCTCTCAAATAAATAAATAAAATCTTAAAATGCCACCTTCCATGCATGCAAATTCTGTTCTTCCACTTTTCTGTTATGGCTGTAAACGAAATAGACAATGGGCAAACTACATACTAAAATAAAAATTTAAAACTTCCCTCTCCAGGAAACAGACAATGTAGAGCCAAAGTACAACTGATCTAAGGTGGTTTTTCCTAGTTTTGTATTTAAAGGATAGTCAGGGTCATCCAGGCCCGAAGCCCAAACAACTGTTGTTTCTAAGAAGACAGTCTCACCCTAGGAAGAAGGGACACTGAAGAAAGTTTTCTGATCAGTTTTGGGAGAAGTCACCATCCAAGGTTGACAAAACATACTTTATTTTATATTTGCTCAGGAATTTTCTACTGATATAAAAATGATTCCGAGCAAAATAATAGTATTGATTAACAATTGTGACAATAATAACTAGCGAATATTGCACACCAGGTGCTGTTCTAGGCCATTTAAGTGGATTATTTAATTTAAGCCTCACAGTGATCCTGTGATGGACAAAGTATTCTTGTCTCTGTTTCAAAGATGAGTAGACCTGCGCCCGGAATTGAATTTCAGTATTAAATTTTTTAAGCCAATTCGTTTCAGTAATAATTCTGATAGGAAAAATACGAATTTTGATTTAGTATATCTCGTGTCCGATGACCCTTCAAACATGGATAGAAGAAATATGGATTAGGGACACCTGGATGGCTCAGTTGGTTAAGGGTTCCACTCTTGATATTGGCTCAGGTCATGATCTCAGGGTCATGAGATCCAGCCCTGCGTCAGGCTCGATGCTGAGGGTGGAACCTGCTTGGGATTCTCCCTCCCTCTGTCCCTACCCCTTACTTCCTATGTATGTGTGCACACACTCTCTGTCTCTAAAAATATATTAATTTATTAATTAATTAATTAAAATAAAAAGTATGGATTATAGCAACATTGGCTTACCTCAGAAACAAGAGGCAAGGCAAGGACAGTATTATAGTCTAACTTACAGAAATATCTGAGTTCATCTTTTGCTAATCAGTAAGCATCTTTTGCCCAGAAATTTTCTGATGAGCCTTTTATAATAAATAGACAAAATTGGTTTTGTAACAATATTGATTACACGTAATTCTAAGTGGTTTTTAACTTAAGAATCATTTGCTTTTTTTTTTTTTTAAGAGAACGCACTTCCCCACCACCAAATTGTATTTCCTTTGTCATTAACTGATATTAACTGATAGGGTTTAAAGTTCTGTGAACTCCATTTGAATGGGGTTTGAATTATTGAGGTTTAATGATGTTTTTCTCCAAATTTTTGAGCAAATTATTTCTATAATTTCCTTAGGCAGATGGACATAAAATATTCATGTGTTGGCTTCCCTGCTTGAGGCTTACTCCTTTGTCTCTGATTTTTGCTGTTTGTTTTGTAGGAAAGTAGGTTGATCTTTTAAATGTTCACTTTTTACCTGTCGTCATTTAGACTTGGATCCTCATTGTGAACTGTGACATTTTCCCCGCTTTAAATATGGTAAACGCAGATGAAGGAGGGGCTGCAAGTTACTTCCTGTGGGTCAAGAGAAGAACGAAACCAACTCAGATCTCTGCTTGCTTACACATTCTGAAGTGGTAGCTAGCTTCCCTTCACCTACACAGAAGGCCAGAGTTGCCCACGAGTCAGAGGGCAAAGTGGGGAAGTGCCAGGACCCAGCTCTCTGTTTCACAGCTAGTCAAAAGCCTTTGCCAAGGATCAACCAGCTCTTTGCAATTCATTTAACGTCCTTCTCAGCAAGGAGAATTACCACCTCTCCATCATGCCATTGTGTCCGCTGGGCCTTCAGATCTGGCCCTCTGACCTCGTCCCATGGCTAGTTTGTTCTCAGCTCATAAGCCATGTAATGAGAGGGAGAATAAACAGTGGATTCCTGAGATTTCTCTCCTTCAAAAGACCAGCCCAGGGGCGCCTGGGTGGCTCAGTTGGTTGGGTGACTGCCTTCGGCTCAGGTCATGGTCCTGGAGTCCCCGGGATCGAGTCCCACATCAAGCTCCCTGCTCGGCGGGGAGTCTGCTTCTCCCTCTGACCCTCTTCCCTCTCGTGCTTTCTATCTCTCATTCTCTCTCTCTCTGAAATAAATAAATAAAATTTAAAAATAAATAAATAAATAAATAAATAAATAAATAAATAAATAAAAATTAAAAAAAGACCAGCCCAGATATAGCAGCAAAGTTTACTTTTGAAAATGTAAACTGATACCATGATGATTCTTAAGTATGGAGTAAATGTAATGCAGGATTAAAAAATAAATGATTTTGTGATCTATCATAAATTAAGAGGGGAAGCCATGAAAAAGTGCTCAGCACTCTGTTAAATAACAGAAATTCAACCAAGTACGTTCAAAGATCAAATTGACTTTATTCAACAATTCATGAGTCGGGCAGCATCCCACCTAACAATAGAAAGGAGGTCTGCCAGGCTGTAGAAAAGAAGAGGTTTTTAAAGGTGGAAAGGGGGCAGAAAAGGTAATTATGGGCAAAGAATGAATTGTTGTAGGCAAGGTCACCTTCCTAAGGGAAATAGGAGAGATCTATCTGGTGGATTATTTCACTGAGTGCAGACCAGGTAATTCCTTGGTTAAACGTTACATTCCAGGGTGGTTGAAACTGCAATAAGTCTTAGTTTGCTAACATGGGTTTAACGTAAGTGACTCCATGTTGGGCCTGCTGCCTCCTTTTTAACAATTCTAAACGTGACCATAGAGACAGGGCAGGCGAAGGGACATGCTCTCCAGTTGTCTGTGGAAATAGCCCTTGGAGGAGAGCACCCTTGGGTAGGCTGGAGAAAAGGCTGGGAATAAAATGTATACATTGGTGACAAATGTTTAAGCCATTGGTGATTTCAGGTTACATGGACTTCTGCAGAAATCTGCATTCTTCTGTTGGTTGTAAATTTAATAACAGGTTAAGCTCCATGGGGATCAGGGAATTGGGAGGAGGTGAGTGGAAGAAATCTTTGTGTCATTTTTTCCAAAAGCCTACTGTACGTGTGCTAGACACTGTGCTAATAGCTTCATATGGCTTCTTCAGTTGTCATGGCAACTTAAGGGTGCCTGTGATTGCCATCTTCCAAATGAAGATAATATTGGAAAAATAAAAACAGAACAGATCCTATTCTGCTGCTCATCTCTCTTGTAACATAATAAAACACTCTCTAACCTGTGTAGGAATTAGGCACTTGGAGATGGGTCTCCTATTCTTTAGATGGACGGTCAAGTTGGTGGAGTCTGTGTCTTTCATTGCATTCCTAGCAATTTGGGACACAGGTGCACATCAACACAGGGTTGCCATTTCCTGCCAAACCAAATGCTTAAAAATTAAAATAAATCCCATTCCTCTTTTCTTAACAATCTTTCCCATTTTCCTCTTGGAAGAAACTCTATTCTTTGATGGGGCTGGAGAGGAGACAGAGCTGGGGAGGGGGCGGGGTTTAAAACTCTTCTGCAAGAGCATTCAGCATCCCCTCCGCTCCCCTGCATCTGTGTGTCAGCTGCTAATAGAACTGGAGAACTTCTCTTTCCACACCCACCCCCGCTCTCTTTCCTCTTCACGCTGACACACAAGCTCTGTTTCCTACCTTGTCCACCCTTCCCCGTAGTGCTCAGCACTTGGGATCACACTACTGCACTTAATCATCCACCTTGAATTAGTTCTTCTTTCAACCGCGTTTGACTTGTGTGGGATTTTTCTTGGTCTACCTCGGTGTGGCATAAAACCCTGCTCAGCAGGACCCGTGCATTAGAGCAGATTTTCATTTGAGCTGAGTTGTGTGTGAGGCAGACAATTACGGGAAGAATTATAATACATTTTCCAAGTGTCAAATTCAACCTATTTCATCAATTTTATGTTTTTTTGAAGTTTCCTACTGCAATCAGATTATTGTTACCCATTATTACCTTCAGTGTGTGGTAAGTAGGAGAAATAATAATACTAATAATAAAAGCATCAGTGTATTGAGGTTTTTCTCTGTACTAGGCATTCTTCTGAGCTTTTAAAGAATATGAACTTACTTTTCACAGTAACCCTTCATTGCAAATAATACTATTATTGCTTTACTTTACAAAGGCAGAAACTGAGGCACAAATAAGTGATTTACCCAAGGTCACCTTCCAGGAAGTAGTAAAGCCAGAATTCCTATCCAGGCAATCTTTCTCTAAATCGCTCACTCTTATTTCACTGCTAATAATTTAAAAAAAACAATACATCAGGTTTATGAAAAATCATTTTCTTCACGCTCTAGCTGTGATGCTAAGCTATAGATTTCATCTCACTTGCTCTTTCCTTTAAGAAGAGCTAACAATACTGTTCATCAAGAAACCCTTCACTCACTCATGTCTTTCTGGCCACTCACCCACGAAGACACAATGGCCACAGATGGACAGATGTTGCTTGGTACCCGAGTTCTCTCAGAGAACAAGCAGGTGGTGTAGCGGCAGACAGAGGGAGAGGGAGAAGCAGGCTCCCCGCTGAGCAAGGAACCCGATGTGGGGCTCAATCCCAGGACCCTGGGATCATGACCCGACTCAAAGGCAGTTGCTTAACCGACTGAGCCACCCAGGTGCCCCAGTAAATAAAATCTTTAAAAAATATATTTGCAAATATAATTAGAGCAAACAGGAATAGGTCTGTTTAAACTCTGTTAATATGTATTTTAACCTTAGTCCACCTTTGTTCTGAAAAGACTTAAATAGAAGTACATTGACCAGGCCAGCTCTCGTGGGGTGCACGAGCCCCATGACCATGACCATGCTGGCGATGAGACCCTCAGTGACCCACCTGGGGGTGGTGGGTGCAGCGTGCCCAGACCTATCCCTGTCCTGGAGCTCGGGTGGGAGAGCAGACCCGGCCCAGGCTCTGCCTCGAATCCAGAATCACTGAAGCTGTTAATCTTGGAACTGGAAATTAGCTCAGAGAAGAATCAGTCTAGTGTTTCCCAAGATGTGTCTAAGGAAATGCTATTCACTGAGAGGTGGACTCTTAACAGGGAGAAACTATGGGTTTCGTTTAAATTGGTTTCCTTACTGTGGGACTCCTCAGAGCCATTAGTATGTTAACATGCTCTGGGAATCTCTAAGAGGGTGAGAGAGGATGGACATTCATCAAACCCGTTTGGCCATGAACTGCTTTCCACTTAATTTTATGGATCAAATATTCCTTGAAGCCTCCGTATTTCCACAAATGCTGTTCTAAAGCAATTGCACTACTGGATATTTACCCCAAAGACACAGATGTAGTGAAAGAAGGGCCATATGCACCCCAATGTTCATAGCAGCAATGTCCACAATAGCCAAACTGTGGAAAGAGCTGAGATGCCCTTCAACAGACAAACGGGTCAAAAAGATGTGGTCCATACATACAATGGAATATGACTCAGCCATCAGAAAGGATGAATACCCAACTTTTACATCAACATGGATGGGACTGGAGGAGATTATGCTAAGTGAAATAAGTCAAGCAGAGAAAGTCATTTATCATATGGTTTCACTTATTTGTGGAACATAAGGAATAATATGGAGGACATTAGGAGAAGGAAGGGAAAAATGAAGGGGGGAATTGGAGGGAGAGATGAACCATGACTGAGAAACAAACTGAGGGTTTTAAAGGGGAGGGGTTGGGAGGATGGGTTAGCCCAGTGATGGGTATTGAAGGCACATACTGCATGGAGCACTGGGTGTTATAGGAAAACAATGAATCGTGGATCACCACATCAAAAACTAATGATGTATTGTACGGTGACTAACATAAAATAAAATTAAATTAAAAAATAATAAAGCAAGAAATTGATCACAGACCTTCTGATGTACCCCCTTCACAGATGAGAACACTGAGGTGGGCTGGGTTGGGGAGGATAGGTGCTAGTCACTTGCCTACGACCCCTCATCCCTTATGTCAGGTTTTAGGATTCTCAGGCAAACGTTCTTTTTAGCACATGTGCTACCTTAAGAAACGTATGTGATTCCAGAGCTGGTAATTGTTGTGTTCTGTCTCCTTAACAACAGAACGACTGGACAATTGGCAAACCAGGGCTTACGTGTGGGAAAGATAATCGACAGAGTTGTTGCACGTCTATTCAGAGAACCGCACTTATCATATAAACCTGCAAAAAGTCTATAATCCAGTTTGAAAAGGAAAATACTTAAGCAGTCTTCAAGTGAATATGACCACCTAGGGTATTTGCCAAGTGGGGCCAACAGCATAATTTGTGGGACCCAGTACCAAAGGAAAATGGGGGGCCTTTTGTTAAAAAATAAACAAGAACCTCAAGATGGAGAGAGCAAGAGCGATTACAGCAAGCGTGGGGTCCTGCTAAGTCAGGGTCCTCTGTGTTCCACGGCTAGATGCCACAAACCCTGGTAGTAGGGTTGGCGACAAGTATTTTGGGGACTCAGGAAGCAAAAAATCCCCACAGAGTAAAGAGTGATGACCACAATGAGATGTTCGGATTTGATCTGAGCCTGAAGTGGTAATTGAGCTGAGGAAAGAAGGATGGGTTCAGAGCAAAGACACAGAACTGGGAGCAAGCATGGTGTGTCAGAAGGTCTGTGATCAATTTCTTGCCGGACCAGCATGTCCTGGTTGCAGAGCCCTTGGACACAAAGCTAGGAAAGACATGGATAAGCCCGGGAAGGCCTGCGCATGCCCAGGATGGGGGTGTGTGGATGGAGTCCTGTAGGCTACAGGGCACACTGAGGATCGTGATTGGGGCCAGGACCTGGCAGCTCTGGAAGAAATCTCCACAAAGGGCATAGGTTGAGGGGTGAGGAGAGCGGGGAGACAGAGAGCCTGTGGCCAAGATGAAAGAGAGAAGAGACAGGATTGGGTAATGATGGGGGAAGGTCGATTGTGTCAACTTGATGCCCAGTTGTTTCGTCAAACAGTCTAGATGTTGCTGTGAGGGTACTTTTGAGGTACAATTAACATTTAAATCCATAGACTTGAGCAAAGTAGATTACTCTCCATACTGAGGGTTAGCCTCATCCAACCAATTGCAGATCTTAAGAGCAAGGACTGAGGTTTCCAAAAGAAAGGACTGGTCCCAAGACGACAACATAGACAGCCCTCCAGCTTGCCCTGTAGATGTCGGACTCGCCATCCCCTGCAATCGCAAGCCAACTCCTGAAAATAAATCTCTCTGTGTGTGTGTATGTAAGTGTGTATATATCTCCTATTGGTTCTGTTTCTCTGGAGCGTGCTGACTAGTACAGACAGTGACTGAGAACTAGAAGAGACCTGGCAAAGCTGCGTCATAGTGACTGACGGGCCATAAGGAATGAGCCAGAAGGAATAGCGGGCATGTTTCCAGCACCTGGAGCTGGGCCCACTTGAGAAGGACCAACCTGTTGACAGAAATGGGGGACATAGGAGAAAGGGGCAGTTCTGATGTCCAGGGGGCATTTGGAAAAACGGCAAGAGATTGGCTGATATCGATGCTTTTTATCTAATAGTGATGGTTCTTTATCGCCCAAAAGCTACCGGTCTCATCCGTAGCTGCAGTTTCCTGACAATGACCGTTGGGTGGGATATTGACAAGAATCACACTCCGTCTGCTCACCAAGCTGGGTCACTCTTTTGAAGTCTCCGTAAGGTTAAGGTTGTGGCCTGACATTAAGAATGAGAAAGAGCACTCAACGTGTCTTTGGGTCTGGCTTCTGTCCCCTTTCCTTTCAGTTAAAAGGACAGAGAGCAGAGGCAGATCTTGAAGACCCGGTGGGCGCGCCGCGGGCAGGAGGTGGTCTCTGTTCTGTAGCTCATCTTGTCATCCCCATTCAGAGCTGGCCCTGCGCCTACATCTTCCCTGGAATTTATGAGTTTCTAAGGACACATTTAGCTCCTAGGGAAGTGGCGCATTGGTAATGCAGGTAACTAGATGTCAGAAGCAAAATAAAAATGAACCAAAGCAAAAGGCAACTCAAGTGGAAGTGCAACAGAGAATAATTAATATTCCTTAGGCAACACGTAATGAAGGCAAACAAAGGATTAATTCTCCCAGTGTTGATTTAGAAGATGATTGGGGCTGCTCAGAAAGGTCAGTTTTGGGTGCAGATGCGTTCTGAAGTAAATGAGTGAGTGGGAGGCCCAGGTTCTTACAAAGGACACATATTAGCAGACCACAACTTCAGTGACAAAGTCATGCTTATTTTCTACAATTTTTCAAGTACCAGTTTGGCAGATGGTATTGTTCAAAGGGGGCATAAGTAGGAAATCTCTTCCCTAGTCTCCCTTGGGAGACATTCTTACAAAGCCAGCCTATTGTCTGTTATAAAATATCTCAATTTGTGCAGTTAGGTGAAGAAATAAGAGCATCATTGACCCTTTCCTGTTTGCCTTTGTTAAGATGGGGCTTAGTAGGGCTTTCCCAAGTGAAACTTACTTATTTCCAAAATTTTCCCTCCTATGCCCCTCCAGCCCCTACTTCCTGAATAAATAGGTTCTTTTTTTTTTTAAGATTTATATATTCATTTTAGAGAGAGAGAGAGCATGAGCAGGAGTGGCAGAAGGAGAGGGAGAGAGAATCTCAAGCAGACTCCACACTGAGGGTGGAGCTGAGATCATGACCTGAGCTGAAACCGAGAGTCAGATGCTGAACCGACTGCACCACCCAGGCGCCCCTGAATAAATGTGTCCTAACTGGCATGATAATCTGAGATCTCCATCATGGCCCCTTATGTGACGTGTCTCAGGGTTTTTATCCTGGCCACTTTTTTTTTTTTTTTTAGATATAATCCCATTTGGTTAAAGTCCCTCTTAAAATATGATGGCCAGAATTCAGCACAGTACTTCAAAGGTAACCTCCCCTTGTGGACTTCAGCTTATAGTCGTATGAGCACTTTCCCTCTGAAAGCAGGCTGACTCTAGAGTCACTGGTTTGCAGCCTTGTTATTTTTGTTGTTACAAGGTCCTTGCTTAGCAATGCAGTATAGTGGTTGGAGTCAGATAGGACTGACAATTTTCTCTCTCCCTTTTAAAATTAGATGACCCTCGGTTTTTTTGTTTGTTTGTTCCCCTGAGCTTTGATTTCTGTATCTCTACAATTAGACCAATAATACAAACCTCATGCAATTGTTAGGAATGAAATGGAATGATCTGACACCCCCAGCACTGAACCTGCTCAATATGTTGTAGCCTTGGAGCTCAGGACCAGGAAACATTTTTCCTTCCTTGTAAGTTACCTAGATCAAGGTCAAGGGAACTCTGGGGGCACTAGTGTTTATTGATGATCTTTGGCAAAGAGTTCATAAATCTCCAAAGTGTGTGACCTCGTTAACAGTACAGTGACGACGTGGGCAGTGAGTCCCGAGGGGCACGGACGAGGGGCTTTTCATTCTATATCTGGTGCTGCCCAATGTTATCACCAGCTTAAGTAAAAGACACAGAGGCAATCGGCCAGATTTACAGGTAGCCCAAATCTGGGAAACCGAGCTGAAACCGTGGTTTTCAGAAACCAGACTTAAAGAGATTTTAGCTAGTTAATTAGATTGGTGCTAATGAGGGGAAATTGAGCAGGAGTGTGAAAATAAGTGCAGGCCACCCAAGTGAAAATAAGCAGAAGCTGTTTATTCAGAGCGAGCTACGGTGAGGGAGTCAGTCACCACCACAGGCATTTGGTAGAGCCTTAAAGGCAGGTGGGGGGGGAGCTTTGTGGCAGGAAGGGAAGGTGTCAGGTGTGCCCGGCTGCAGGGGGTGGTAGTAGGGCTAGGGTATACTGTGCGATTGATTGGTTAGGAATACCTATTTGGCTTCCTCCGGTTGATCCTGAATTGAGGGTGGGCAAAATGAGGATAATTGGAGCGTTAAGTCCTGGCCATTTTGGAGCCGATTGCTACTGGAGTTAGGGTTTGGCTTTCCGGGCTGGTTGCTGCAGGTCGTGTGTCAGAGATCTGTTTTTTATATATGGTCTGTTCAGATGTCCATTTGTATGTTCAGTCTTTGAAAAAGCCTTCTCCGGCCCTCTGCCTCCCTGCAGACGATTTTTAGAATCCTGGATAGGTGTCTGGGAACCAGTTCTGAGGACCGGGATGGGGGTCACCCGACTGTGGGTTAATACATGAAATCCCAGCACCTACTTCAGTGCCTGGCACGTATTAAATGCTTAAAATTGTTTTGCCCAATAAATGCATGAATTAACAAACGAGAGCATGTTCAATAACCACGTGAGGCTTAAAGCCACTTGGCGTGAGAACTAGGATCCAAGACTGGGAAAAGGGCTTATATCAGTGTGAGCAAGAAGCTTCTAGCACTGGAGCTTTGCAGCGACGGGCAGTCCAGCCCCATGAGAGAGTTAGCTCCCCGTCATGGGCAGGGGCTAAACGGTAACCTCTCCAGGATTCAGTGGAGGGAATGTTCTGGAAGCTGAAAATGGCCGCCATCACCGGACCATTTGTTTAAGGGCAGGAAGAGACGGCAGGAGTTGATGTGGCTTAGTTTCTTCATCACAGCTGACACGTTATGAGCTCAGTGAGTGTGAGCTAACGTCAGCAGCCGCAGCAGCATCACCCGGCACCTCTGCTTCCCCGTTTGACTTCAGGCCCCCAGTGCAGGTGTGTGCACCCCCAGAAGCCTGGCCACAGCCTCACTCTGCACGTCGGACCTGGTGACAGAGCAGTGTCTGCCCCCAAAAGCCGGCCCACAACAATTCGGTCACATTTCTGACATTGACCTCAGGATGGGTAAAAATACACTATTTATTATGATGAACAATCTTTATATGCAAAAAAAATACCACTTTAAACCGTGGAGTTTTGTTCTGTTTTTAATATTGAGGTAAAACTCTAACTGGCAAACCTTGTTGAATACATACATACAAATTTTGTTCCTTTAGCAAAAGTTTATTAAAAACGTTTCACTGGATTTCTTTGAGGGCTTAGTCAGACCTAAGAAATGCATTTATTTTAGCAACTGTATTTAAAAAGACTCATTTAGGTGAACTTTATTGTCCCATTTTTTTTTTTACTCCACAGCTTTCATATTTTAATTGGAAGAAATTGGAATGTATTATCTTCATACAATGACTTTCGAGAATACTACTCATACCCATAAATCATTCTGCACACTTCAACTGTTAGCTCAAGCATCTTTTATTATAATGAGCTGTCACTTCAGTCCTTTATTGTTGAATTCACCAAAATATAACTGTCATATTCTTAAAAACCTTTCCTGGAGTTTAATTCCCCCTGGAAACTGCATGTAGAAAATTAGCTCCATTGCATTGCAGCCCTTGTTCGATGGCCTTCTTAACCCCCACCCACAAACTGTGAAACTACTTCTCTGTTGTTATAGTCAGAGTTGAATGTATCATATTTGGACCTTAAGAACAGCCTAAAAATACTCCTCCACTTCTGAATTAATTGCCTACGGTGTGGGATATGTTCTAGAAATGGTGGGTCTGAATTTCATTCTCAGAGGCCTGTGGGAAAAATCATGCTTCACAATAAAGCAAGATTAAGTTAAACCGAACACATTGATTCAAATGTTAATAGCTTTCCAGTTTTCAACAAAAGATTTATGGGTTTTTTTCTTTATTTTTTTAGAGACAGAGAAAGAGCAGGGGGGAGGGGCAAAGGGTGAGAGAGCGTCTCCAGCGGAGTCCGCGCTCAGCTCGGACCCGACACGGGGCTCAATCCCAAGACCCTGAGATCATGACCTGCACTGAAATCAAAAGTCGGACACTTAACTGACTGAAACGCCCAGGCGCCCCAAGAGCTTTATACCTTTTAAAAATTTCCCGTTGATTTCTTTACTCCTCACATCCATTATGTGAGATACAAAGGAACTTTAGAAACTTCATTTACAGATCTGGAAACTGTTCCCGAGAGGCCAACTGAAAAACATCCTGGAATTATTCTATCAGTTAATATCAGAGTTAGGACTGGAACCCAAACCTCTGGTTTCTGGAACTCTTTTTCCTGTGGTACACTCTTTTTCTTACGTAATAATTGTCTGAGTCAGTGGTCCAAACAAATATCAACATCCCACATTAGCAGTAAGATCCCAAAGACCTAGAAACTCAATATCTGAGAGCCTTCTCTAACTGGAATACAACCAAGAACCGAGGGATATATAAAAAGACCCTGCATAGCCTTTTCCTTACTAGAACACCCTTTCAGCCTTATAACAGATCTGTTTATTCTTAGGTTCACCATGGATCCGATTAATATCCAAGCTGTGGCCAATGAGAAGTCCCAAGTCCGAGAAGAACACTGACAGCTCAGACAAATGATAACTGTCCTTGGGGCAGGAGTGAACACTGACCATTAAAAGAAACATAGGGACACCTGAGTGGCTCAGTCAGTTAAGCTTCCGACTCTTGGTTTTAGCTCATGGCATGATATCAGGGTAGTGAGATCAAGCCATGCGTTTGGCTCCACACTCAGCTCAGAGTCTGCTTGTCCCTCTCCCTCCCCATCTGCTCTTCCTCCAACTCGCGCGTTCTCTTTCTCTCAAATAAATAAATAAATATATATATATGTATATATGTGTATATGTATCTATATCTTTATATAGATACATATATATCTTTAAAAAATAGTAATAAAATAAATAAATAAAAATAAAAGCAACACACAGATTCAAAATTCCTAGTGCTCATGAACCAATCAGTGTAAGCCAGTTGTGCATGCCTCCCAGCCAGCTCCAGAGGCCCCACGCCTTCAGGATGACTACAACTTTCCCTTTAGGAAGAGGGAAAACTGTCCACTCACTGCTTCCTATTCCGGACACAAAAAGTATGCTTCCACTTTGTAGAGAGCCGCCTGTCAAGATGGCGAAGGCTTCGTCCCCAGAGCGGTCGGCTGTCAGCTCCCAGGTCTGGGCAGCTTGGACCTCTAAAGCAGAGCTGTCCCTTAGATATACTGCAAGCCACTAATGAGAGCCACGGATGTAATTTAAAACTTTTAAAACTTAAAAAAAGAAAAGTCAAATTGACGTTAATATATTTTATAGAATCTCAAATGCCCTAAATATGATGATTTCAACATGTCATTAATATGAAACATTTAATAATGAGATATTTTTACCTTTTTTTTCCATGAGTCTCAGGATCCAGTGGGCACTGCACATTCAAAGTGCATCTCAGCTCGCCCTATCCAGATCTCAAATGCTTGATAACCATACAGGACTCCTGGCAATCTGGGAAGCATGGGTCTAGAGCATCTCTCTCTCTTTAATTAGGAAGAAGACTGCTTTTTCTAAGTTAATCACAAGCCTAAGGAGTTAAGGTGCTCACTCTGAAAAGCTAGTTTTTTATCAGCTAAATGAACCAACTGTAGCCACCTTGGAAGTCAGAGGGCCCAGGACTCCCCAAGAGCGTCAGGAAGTTGAAGTTGGAAAAGACTTTCATGCCATTAACACACAGCACTGATGAAAACTGCACATTTTTACTTCCACGTTTATGGATTAGGCTCTGCCTTCTCATAAAATGATTTTGATGTTGTTCTCAGAACATCTTTATCATTTTTATCTGCCGAGAGCTTTCAGTAGACAACATCTCTAAAACTTGCTTTGCCTGCTACACACTAGGGTCCTTCCCATTCATTCATTCATTCATTATTCACTTATTCATTCATTCAGCAGAGATTCCTTTAGCATCTCCTTTGTGCTAGGCTGTAGTGAATGTGCTAGGGGTACAAAGATGCAGAAGCCAGGTCCCTCTGCTTTAAGGAGCTCATATTATACTAAGAAGATAAGCAAGTGAGAAAATATTTCTAATACTGTCTGATGTGTGTTTAATTAACTCAGACTGGAAGAGGGGTCAGGGGCGGTTCCCCGGAGGAGTTGAACTTGAAGGGTCCGTGGAGAGGAGTGACATGAAGAAAGGGGAGAAAGGTTTCCCTTTGCACAGAGGTGGTCCCAGACCCGGCTGGTTCAGAGAAGAGGCGTTCCCCCACGTGGCTATTACAACGCCACCTTGAGTGGAGGGGAGGGGAGTGGAGGGAGGCGAGAGAGGTCTTGGGACCTCCGGTGTCATGCAGAGAAGGGTGGACTCAGCCTCAAGTTTTTCGAGAAAGCTTCAAAGAGTTTTTAGGTAAAAGAGTGGCAGCTGTGGAGAAGTGGATGGGAGGCTTAGGGACTGGAGTATATTACGGAGTCCACTGGGGAGGATGCTGCAGATGGGGTGGGGGGCGGGGGGTGCTGGAGAAGGTGCATTCCTGAACCAAGTCCTTGGCAATCAGGAAGGGGCAGAGGGGCCCCAGGCTGGCTCACCACCAGTCTCCACTTCAGGCTCCTATTGTCACGGGCCCCTGAGAGAAGCCTGTGGTTGAGTCAGGGGGGGTCATGAGTCAGATCGGTCCATGTGACTTTAGAGGGGTGTAACATTATTCCATTTCTGTAAACAGAGAAAGCCGCTGACGTTAGGTGCACAAATGTGAGCAAAAGGACACCCAGAAAACTATTCACAGCGATGGCCTCTCGAGTGGGAGCAGAAATAGAGAAGGGCTTCGGCTCACTCTCTAGAGACATCCACGCTGCTCGAAAGTACTCCTTTGTGTTGAGTAAACATGCATATTTAAATATATTTTAAGATATATTTAATTTTAATTCAATAGTAATTGCATATGTCATAATCATTTACTATATATGTGTGTGTGTGTGTAGAGAGAGAGAGTTTATAGAGATTATAGTTCTATCATGGTGTGACATATGTCACATAGAACTATAATCACCCCAGTGGGAAATATTTAGGCCCCTGATCCTGCACCTAGGGTCCATCATCAAAGACCTTCCTTGCTTCCAGTTATAAGATGAGTGAGTTCTGGGGATTGAATATGCCACATGGTGACTCTAATTAACAATAGTATATAGTTGAAAGTTGCTAAGAGAGTGGATCTTAGCAACAACAGAAGGTAGTTGTGTGAGGTGATGGATGTGTTAATTAACCTCCTTATGGTGATCATTTTTTAATATATACAGATATCAAACCTCCATGCTGTACTCCCTGAGCTTACACAGTGTTGTATGTCAATTATATTTCAGTAAAGCTAGAACAGAACTTCCCAATTTCTCAAGCCCGTGGACAGTAAGTGCCCTGCTGTGCTGGCCAGGCCTGCCCCTGGGGGGTGTGGGTTGTGAATGGCGTGGAGGCCACCCACCTCCCTGGGCTTCCTGCAACCCCTAACGTGGGTGGGATGAGAGTCCGGAGTTTCTTCGATGCTTTCACCATGTATAAACACAGCCATAATTTTTTTTTTCGGATTTGTTCACTTCACTAATAAGATTTCAAAGATTGTGTTTGTCTCCTATTATTTTTAAAGTATGCAGGACAAATTAACATGAATACTTGAACAACAACAAAAATAGCTCAAACCACTTTAATATTCTATAGTATTAATAATATGGGGCGCCTGGGTGGCTCAGTCAGTTAAGCGTCCGACTCTTTGTTTCAGCTCAAACCATGATCTCAGGGTCATGAGCTCGAGCCCTCCACCGGCCTCTGCACTGGGCGTGGAGCCTGCTTGAGATTCTCTCTCCCTCTGTCCCCTGCCTCTAAAAAAATAATAATGATGTAATATTAGAATTATAATTCAATAATACTGCATATTATCCTCTACCTCAATGCCTCTCTGGTTCTCATTTAACTTACTGCTGCCTCTTCACCTTCGCACGACAAAATTCCCATGCCCCTCCTCTCTCTTGGCCCCTGGCCTCATTCACTTGGGTCTCAACCCAGAGTTAACTCTGGACTTTGAAGTCTTATTTACCCATCTCTAAACTCAAATTCTGAGCAAAGCATAGGATTTAAAACAAGATGATTAGTCCTCTTCCCTTTACTTTCTGGTGAGTGACCAGTCTTCTCAGAAGGCACTTTTCTTGGGGAGGAAGAAGACAGATCCTCCTGAATCCCACCTGGGCCTCTCTCCGGGTCGAGGTCCCCAGATGGAGTCCTCATGAAATGCAGAGGCACGCGGCCGCAGAAGGGGCTGGGAAGCCGGCCCTGGATGCCTCGCTAGCTCTGAAATGCCTGCCAGACAATCTGAGAGATTGTGTCTAAAACAGATGGAAAACACCGTATTTAAGGCCGCCGTAATGTTTTTATTTTCAAGTTATTTTTGGTTGGCATTGTCAGTTTCTTGGTGTCAGTTGGCATTTACACCCAGAACCAAGAAAAAAGAGACAGAAGTTGCTGGAAAGAAGACATGTCTCATCAGCTGAAACATAAGCCCCAAAGTAGAAGAGGCTCAGGAACCAGTGAGGAAGGCCTTGGGACATTTTCCAAGAGAAAGAAGTGGCGCTCTCCTCTCATCGCCTTCTCACACCAGAAATCGCACCTAGAACCCGCTGAGGTGGGGAAGGGAAAAATGAAATAACTCCTGATGCGAAACTCTGCTGGGCAGTGTTCCTCACCAGTGACCAGCCTCCGCTTGCACACCTCATATTACGGGAGGCTCACTCCCATTACTTTATTGATGAATTTCTCTTTTCATTAGAAGAGTCTTCCTAAATTTGGCCCCAAATCTCCTTCCCAAAACTTCCATCCATCATTCCAAGTTCCAGAACAAACACTCTTACAGGCCCTAGGAAAAATTCTGACAGTATACACTGAAAACCTTGTGAGCACCCATTCCATCAGAGAACAGAGTGTGAGAACCCTGATCCTTGGGGCCAGGCATTGCCAGGGTGTCTGGGGCATGAGGCAGACAGAGGAGATTTCATTCCACCCTGCGGGTGCCGTATCTACATTGCCCTTGGAGGAGGGGGCCTTGTGTTCCTAAGGCCGGAACTCGCTGCAGATGGGCATAGGAAATATTTTTTGCTAAATGTTTAAGAGATTTATTTTGTTTTCTTCTAAGTACTTCCACAGCTTGTTAGCTCCTCAGAAGATAAAATGCAGATGAAATGCTTTTACGGCAAATATCCTGACAATGAAGACTTTTGAAGGATAACCAGCCTTGCCCGTTGTCTGTACTTAGCTTATAAAACACTTTCTTACACATTAATTTACCTGATCCTCCCACAGCTGGTGACGAGACAGAGACCTGTGTTACTCTCCTGGGGATCCCAGATGTGGGACTGAGGTCCAGAAACACTAAGTGATGAGCCCGAGGACACAGTCCTGGGAAGTGGGTCCACAGAGGCCACTGCTCTGCTCTCCTCTGTCTCCTCCCAGAGGACCCTGGTGTCCCTCACCCAGGCGACACCCTAATGAATGGCCCCGAGAATAATGATTATCAAACATTGTCAACAGTGAGTGAACAATGAAGAAAATACTTCCTTTGGTCCCCATCCCAGAAGCGGGCGATGTGTAGCGACCCCAGCTATGTGCTGTCCGCAAGGTGGGTGCCTCCATGGGGGCACTGCCCTGCCCATGGCTGTCCTCCTTCGTTGACAGTTTTCTCACTCGCCAGCACTAGGGACCCAGACAAAAGAGCCTCTCGGATTCTCAGACTCTCCCAGAGCAATGTGATGTTCTGCGAGACCTTCCAGAAGGTCTCTCCATTACCTTAGTTGATTCGCTCCCTCATTTCATCTAGACCATGCCAGACACTGGAGATAAAAATAGACCAAGAAAAAAAAATAACCCTTCCTTTAGCGAGCTTCCAGTCTGTTGGGAGAGTCAGCCCACAGATCAAGTAAGCAAAGAAAATCAGTGTGATGATGGATGCCGAGTGCAACAAAGAGGTGTTGTGACAGATGACAATGGGAGGAAGGTGTTGGGGGACAGAGAATTCCTGGAAGCATCCATGACTGACAGAAAGCGTGGAGAAATTTACTGGCTTGGCTTATGGAAGAGCCACGGACTAGACCCAGTACAGAAGCTGGAGGGGCAGGAAGGACCCCAGGCATCTCTTCCTGCTCAAGGGCTTCTGCATCTTCAGTACTGCAGGCAACGCAGTGGCCGGCCTCCATTTCATAGCCTAGAGTTTCGCTGCCTTCGGCCACCTCCCTCACGTGGGACATCATGCCCACCCCTCGGCTTTCATCAAGGCTCTGTGCAATGCTGGCTTGCAGCTAAGCACCTCCAGCTTCAGATCCCTCCCTGATTGAGATTTGACCTGCAAGCACACATCTCTGCTCTCTGCACACGCCACCATGAAGCCTTATCTCTGACTTCAAGCACAACGTGGCTGCACGCTCTCCTTTCCCCACCCCAGCGCCCATTCCTGATCCCATCCCACAGCCAGCTGATGGCTAAGTGATGAAGAGGCAGGCTTCACCATGCATGCCACCCACCTAGTCATCCTTCCACTGGCAGGGACCCTGGAATGAGTGCTCAGTGGTCTGTCCTGGGACTCATCAGCCCACAGTGGCCCCTTCCTGCTTCTGGCTTCTCCCCGTTGCCATTAATCCTGACCTCTACCACAGGTTCATGTTCCTAAATTAACTGTACCCCTTCTGCCCCCAGACACCCCCAGCGACTCTCCTCAAAGCTCTCCTCAACTTTCACTCCTGCCCATCTTTCTAACTGCAACTTCCATCGCCCCAGACACCAGCCCCACACCAGCCCCACATCAGCCACACAACGTGACTGTTCCCTGGGCAAGATTCACGTTTCTCTTCTCTGTGTCTCTGCACACACTCTTCCCTCTACATGGAATACTTTCCCCTCTCATGCTGCCCGGGGGCATTTCTACCCATCGTGCACTCAGAGATGTAAGCCCTGAGATATATACAGATGTGTATTTGCAGTGGCTAAGAAGGAAAGCAAGGGGAGTAAACAGGAATGTAATAATAGAACATGGTAAAATAAAATAGCTCATGCTCTTAATGAAACACCATGAAAGCATTTAATATTTAATGGAAAAAGTGAGTTTCAAAATTCTATATGCAGAAATACATATGTGTATATATATATATATATATGGCATGTGCATATATAAATAGTGTGTGTACCTACATATGGTATATTAATAGTGTATAAGTCAGTTATGAACACGTTCAGCTGCAAATAACTATAAAAACACGCTGGCTGAAATAGATCCAAGCTTGGGTGTTTTCCACAACAAAAAGGCCACGAGTAAACAGTTCAGGGCTGACATGGTGCCTCAGTGATGATACCATCAAGGACCGGATTCTGTCTCTCAGCCTTTATTCTCATGATTGTGGCATGATGCCTAAAAGGTCGCTGAAACCTGTAGCTCTCTCATCTGCATTCTGGAAAGCTAATAGTGAGAAAGACAGTGGTACAAAGGCAGAGGGCAGAAGGGTTTCTCTCACCAAGAATTCAAGTCTTTATTTGGGTAGGGGGTGCTCTCCAGGCCCTTCTGTTGCATCCCCTGGGCTCCCCATGGCCATCCCCGCCCTGAGGAGAAGGGGTTGTGCCTAGTTGCTGGGTCATCCAACCCACAAGTATTTGCCATAGTGGATATGTCCCAGGAGGTTAATTTAAACATCGATTTTATTCTCCTTTTAGAATAATATACATGTTACTTTGATTTTGGTGAAAAATTAAAATTTTTAATAAGAAACTTTATCCTTCATATTTCATCAGAGATGTCATCTCTTTAAAGCCTTAATTGTAATACATGGACAATATGCTTATTTGTGTGCTTACCTAAAGTAGCATGCGGAAAAGGGATCCATTATAGAGTTGGAAAACCATGAATTCCAGTCCCTTGTGCATCCATGACTAAATTGCATAATCTCTGAAAACCTCAGTTTCCTGGTCTGTAAATTGGTGATTCTCCTATTTTATGGGACTTTTGCAAAGATGACAGGAAGTTAAATGAGAAAATAGAGAAAGGAGGGAGGAGCTTTTCAATAACTAGCTGTGTTTCTCCTTCTGAAAATTCATAAAATATATCTTTCTCATGCTACCTCTGTTTTGCCTTCTAAGTTAGCTGTTTCTTGGCTTTCCCTTGTGAAAGGCAGTGACCACACCTTTAAAAAATGTATTCCTTACAGAATATAGAAGAGTGTCTAGCACATAGCCTATGACCAACCAATGCATTAAAATTTATTCGTATTTTCTTAAAAAATACTTCACTTATCCATCACAGCATAACTGCCAAGAAACTGACCCTATCATTTCTTCCTCCACACTCTGGTTTGTGATGTGGGTAATGAATTGGCATTGTCGCCAAGCACCTATTTATGGGTAATCACTCTGAGTCGCGCTGACAGATGCTGGCTCCATGATCAAGAAGCCACAGGGGTCTAGGGTCTCCTGGAATACTGTCAACACCCCAAGCTGTGAGGCTTTTCCATTCTTTCCAAGGGGAAAAAAAAAAAAGTAGAAGCATCTGAAGTTAAATTTAAAATGCCATCCTTAAAAATAAAACAGCAGAGAGGCATATTCTTTTCATTTTATTTCAGTGACCCAGCTAGCATGGCTTTGGAAAATGTAAAGACACCCATGAAGGTTGCAGTTGGGGGCATCAGGAGACCCTTAAGGGGATCATGAGAATGGTTCTGACAAATAAAGTTTCCCTTCTATAATCTCTCTATGCCCCAGGCGAGCCTCTTGGAACTGTCTCATCCTTGTTCTCGTCTTCTCTGAAAATAAAACAGAATCTTGTTTATGGCCATCGAGAAAATAGCTACAGTTATTTTTTGCTCTCCTTCCCCCCAAAATCAGAACTATGAAAAGAACATGCAGTACTCACAGTTTGTTTTATTAATATTCCTGGTTATAATTCTCCTAAATAATACACGTATCTATTATTCAGTTTTAGCTTACAGTCTGATATATTGATAATTGCTTTTACCCAGCTTCCTTCCCCCTCCCTGTGTGTAGTTCCTTATTTTTCAAAAGCTCCTGGCCCGTGGTAGGTTTCCACAGCATTTGGCAAATGAAGCCTCATTCATTACGGTAGCGCCGTGGGGCTGGGCAAACCGGTTAAGGCATGGCCTCGTTCGTTGCAGGAGCACACTGTGATGGATGTGTGTGTTCCTCGGGTGGATTCCAAATGACAGAGCAGAGGCCGACAGCTGTAACAGTGAGCCGCCATCACTCAGGTCTTCGTCATTGCTTCGTGCAGTGTGGTGCTGAGGAAGCTGGCGCGCTACTTTGCTTAAGAAGCAAATGTGGGGATTGGGAGAGGGGGCCCCTGGGCTTACTAGGGAAGTTCTGCAGTCCACCTAGGCTGGACTTCTGGATCACATCTGCCGGTTGCCTTTCATCTCAGGTACCCATTTAGCCGATCCCATGGGAAAAATAGCCAAGTACTTACGTGCCTCCTGCCCTTCGTATGCAGGTCTTGCACTTTCTCGACACTTGCTTTTTTCCAGAAGCACAATGGGATTTGAATTCCAGCAGGGGAGAAGAAGGAATTTAACTCAAATTGTACTCAGACTCACTTCAAGTTTTAACATCCTTTGAACCCCAACTTCTCGGAGGCAGAAGATGGCAAAGCGGTGGTTTCTAAACTGTGTCCTGAGGCACCCTGAGTCACCAGCACATTCACAGAGGTGCTGGAGGATGCTTTACGTTTCAGGGAAAACACAGCAAAATCTGTTGGTCTGATCACCACATCAGTTACTATCGCAAAATAGTACATAGTTTCAGCGTTCTTTGTGAATCTCGGTTTCTGTGATTGCTGTGATAAAAAGCACGTCGTAGGCAAAAACCTCAGGACGTGAGGCAGGGTCTCAGCTGATTCCAAGGGTTGAGAGGTTGCATCAGACAGGTGCACACATCCCACTAATAAGTAACTGTGGTTATTTGGAAGTGAAAACATATTTTCTCTTAATTTTTGTGTGCATTTTTTTTAAACAGCTAGTACGTTGTTAGGACATACTTAATGAATGAAGTCATTTGGACATCATTACTTAATAAATCAAACTCTTAGGTGTTTCTTTTGGCTTAAGGGGTCTGTGCCGCCCTAAGTTAATGAGACACCAAGAGTGCTGTGATCAGAGCAAGTTTGGGGACCTCTGTCTTAGAGTTCCGCTAGTCCAACTAGTCTAGACACCCATTTGATAACATTACAAATATTTGATAAGGCATGGTGCTTTAATGAAATATTTAAACTGCAGTACAGCAAAAACATACTGTAGTTTATAACCAGCTGCCCTCATTAGGGGAAATTACAAATTAAGTTAAAAAGTGAATACTTGAGTTAGGGGTGGAGTTAATGGGCATTATATTAATATTTAACTTTATACTTTTGCTGTTTTTCCTATCCAAATTAAGATAAGATAAAATAAAACCTCCATTACCCCTTCTCTGCTGTGGTGGCTTTCCATTAAGCCCTTGACTGCATTTGAGAATTTGGGAACAGAGACTATCACAGAATGAAATGACGTAACCAAGGGATGGAAGAAGAGATAGGAGCGAGTCTTGGCAATGATGGTATAGACATGGTTGTAGATGTGGATATAGATAAGATAAACAGATATGACAATCTCGGCATATTAAAAACATCAACAATTTTACTGAAGCACTTGAAACTCACACCCATTTGGAGAATTCCTTTGGGGAAACTCTGTAAGCGTCTCTGGAGTCTTAGGATACCCGGTGCCCAGTGTCAGAATCACAACTTGCTGAGTTTAATCGGCATGACAGAGCAGCTTCGAGTTTTATACCCCTGGCAGAGGATTCCCTGGTTCCCTGAGCCACAGGGCTTCCTGACCTATAGGGGACAGTTGGGTAAGAGCAGGGGGCAGATCAGCTATCACTTAAGAAGAGCATCTGATGTATAAAAATTGGTCCTGCTTTGTCTTCATTAATATGCAGGGAGGGGATGGGGCTCCTGGGTGGCTCAGTCGTTAAGCATCTGCCTTCAGCTAAGGTCATGATCCCAGGGTCCTGGGATTGAGCCCTACATCGGGCTCCCTGCTCAGTAGGGAGCCTGCTTCTCCCTCTGCCACTCCCCCTGCTTGTGTTGCTCTCACTCTCTCTCTCTGTCAAATAAATAAATAAAATCTTAAAAAAAAATATGCAGGGAGGGGAATGGAAACTCACCAGGTCTTTATATATATAAAATCACATTGAAACCTCATGTCAATCCTTGAAGGTAGAAATTATCCTCTTGACTTTTACCACTGAGTAGAGATAAAAGCATTTATCCTAAAGGGCTGATGTTAGGCAAGGCCGGTTTAGAAATCCACTTTTTGGATACTGATCAAAATCATTAATCAAACGATCAGCAAATACTTCTACGCCTGTACTTCAGGGAAGTAATTGTACGCAGATTGGAAAAGGAGACTGGAGAGACTATGGATGGCCTGGAATGCTAAATTTAAAAGTTTGAGGTCTGTCTTTTTTTTAATATATTTATTTCTTTATTTTACAGTGAGAGAGAGAGGGAGAGCGTGAGTTGGGGGGAGGAGCAGAGGGAGAGAATCTCAAGCAAACTCCCCAGTGAGCGTGGAGCCCAACCTGGGGCTGGATCTCAAGACCCTGAGATCATGACCCTGGGATTGTGACCTGAGCTGAAACCAAGAGTCAGTTGGTTTAACTGACTGAGCCACTGAGGCGCCCCGAGGTCTATCTTTTAAACAGTGAAGGGCCATTGACAATTTTTTACCTTGACTTAATCAAAGAAGTATTTTAGAGAGATGAAATTAAGACCAGCAAAGAGGAGGCATGAATGCAGCAGCCTCTAATTTGAAATCCTTCGAGATTAGTGTTGGGTTCAGGGGGCAGAGGGCATCTTAACATTCTCTCCAGCAGTGCTCTCCTAATAGAAGTGTAATGGGACACACACATTATTTTAAATTTTCCACACATTAAAAAAGTTTTTTTTTCTTTTTTTTTAAGATTTTATTTATTTATTTGAGAGAGAGAGAATGAGAGATAGAGAGCACGAGAGGGAAGAGGGTCAGAGGGAGAAGCAGACTCCCCACTGAGCAGGGAGCCCGATGCGGGACTCGATCCCGGGACTCCAGGATCATGACCTGAGCCGAAGGCAGTCGCTTAACCAACTGAGCCACCCAGGCGCCCCTAAAAAAGTTTTTAAAAAGGTAAAAGTCATCAACATTTTATTTAACACAATCCATCTAAAATGTCAGCCTTTCAGTATGTAATCAATATGGAAAATTGAAATATTTTACTTCTTTTTATACCAAGTCTTCTAAGTCCAGTGTTTTCCCTTATAAGCACTTCTGAATTCAGACTACATTTTAAGTGCTCAATAACCACATGTGGTTTTTAGCTACCATCCTGAATGAGGCAGCTCCCAAGCCTTGCTGACTCCACACGTGGTCTGCAGACCAGCAGTATCAACATTATTTGGGGGCTTGTTAGAAATGCAGAATTCTCATGGCCTATCCTCAACCTGTGGAATCAGAGTCTCCATCTTAGTAAGATGCCCCATGTAATCGGTGCCCGTGTTAAAGTCTGAGAATCCCTCTGCCTTCTAGAACAGTGGTTCACAACATGTGATCTTTGGGTCCATACCAGCAGCTGTAGCAGCACCATTCGGGAATCCGTGGGCCCCAACACAAATCTATGGAATCAGTAACACCAGCGCCGGAAATCTGAATTCTAGCAAGCTCTCCAGATGGGTCTGACACACACACACACACACATTCGGGACCAGTTTACCAGAACATCTTTCCCTGGCAAAGATAGCACTATGGTTTTCACCATGGGTCTTATATTTTGAGATAATTTTTTTCTAATAAATTCCACTTGTTAAGGAACCAGTGTCATTTCCCACTGTCGTGACTCAGATATGGACATCTTCACTGATGTCAAAGGAAGGGGGATAGAAACCCACTAGGATGTTAAATATCTGACCTCGTTAAATATATATTGAAATATATATATATTAAAATAAGTGTCAAAGACTTTGGTTGTTACTCAGTAAAAGCTATCATTTGCTGAGCACTGCTCATGTCTTTTTTTTTAAGTTTTTATTTATTTATTTGACAGAATGAGAGAACACAAGCAGGGGGCACAGTAGAGGGAGAGGGAGAAGCAGGCTCCCATCAGGGAGCCTGATGCAGGGCTCGATCTCAGGACCCTGAGATCACGACCTGAGCCGAAGGCAGACGCTTAACAATCTGAGCCACCCAGGCGCCCTGCACTGCTCATGTCTTAAGATATTTTACACATATTTTCTCTGACCCCCTTCCAACTCTCTGCAAAGTAGGCATGAATATCCGCATCTCACAGAGGAGGGCCCTGGTCTTCTAGGGCCTGCATATGGTCAGTGACAGAGCCAGGAACTACTCCAGTTAGCCTGACACTGAAGAAATCTGTGTGCATTCCACCTGCCTCCCTGACTTGGCAACACTCTGCTAATTTTAAATATTTTCAACTCAGAACACCAGCACTTGAGATCTCAGTGAGTCTGCACTGGACACTGAATGTGTGATGATGTCTGAAACACTGATTGTAGCTCACAGGTTACACACACACACACATACACACACACACACACAGTTCTCCCCACTTACACAGACTTCAGGTTAGAACCACAGTTCAGGCCAGCCCAGGTATAGACAGACCCAAAGACAAGTGACCCAGCCTGCTGTATCCTCACAGCAGTGCAGCGTGGGGGCATAAGGAACAGACTGGAACCAGAAGGATAGATGAAGCCCCCCACCTCTTGAGGAATGGTCACTGAATTGGTTTAGAATCTCTGGCACAAGGTGAACCAAACTGACTTTCTGTGAGTCTTGTTTTCGAATTCTCTGCAGATGGTACGTCCCCTGTTGCCCAATTATCTCCCCCTGCTCATTCCCCTGGCTGTTCTCCCGCCTCACAGACAGTAATGGGGCATTCCTGATGGTTTCCCAGGGTCTGGAATGTTCTGCTGATTGGCACCTAAGAATTCTGCTCTGTAAAAACCTTCAAAAGAGAAGAGAACTCTGCCCTGAGCCTCTCTATCACACCCACACGCCCCCCTCTGAGTGCTCACTGCGAGTACTCATACAATGATATAAAATGGTTATGTCAAAAATTATATACAGCGATTCACGTATTTTCTTAAGGGTCCCAGGAATATCTGGCTCACCCTCAGAAGCTGTCTGCGTGTTTCCTGGGTTATTTCTGGATGGATTATAGTACGGAAGAGAATTCTAGCAATTAGTCTCAAATTTTTAGTCCCACAGAAAAGTGTCTTTGCACTGAAGTAGAATGTGAAAGACTCAAAGCAAGCCATTTCCTGAATTATAGAATGTGTGTGTCCTTTCTACACAAGTGGAAAGATCAGTGGCTTCTTGATGGGGTCAGATTTCGTATGTATTTTTCTGAAGTCAATTATTTTTGTTCTGTTCTGCAATAACACAGATGCTGCAGCTGGTAATTCTGTAGAAATTACATTGTGGTCTGAGTGTTAATTAATGCATGTGTAGCTGGCAGCTTATGTGAACATCCTCCTCTCAAAGCAGAAAGAACCAGTGAAATGACATCTTGTCTTGCTTGAAAACCTGTTTGAAAATAGTCTGGGAAATTCAGCACCAGAATAGTTATTGAAAGTATCTAGGAAGAAAAAGATGGCCCTAGAATAGGTTCATGAAGAAAATTTTCCAGGTTCATTTTTGTCCAGGACAGAGTGACAGACCCCACAGATAAGAGAAATAGCAGGTGAAGTGTTTATTCCCAAGCCCGATGCTCAGCAGCATTGTGGCATTGTGTTACGACTTACAGAGTTGTGATGAATGAGAAGTTCAGTTCCATTCTCACTTGGGCTGGACGTCGCAAGTTGGAACGTGGGCAAGGCTAGAGCTAGTAATATTTATACAAAGAACATTTGGGGGTTCACAGTGAATATATTTGGCAGGTCTGGGCAATCACAGTAGCATTTCAGTCCATAGTGACTAGAGGAAGGGCTGATTCTGGAAGCTGGACAGGCTTCAACCTTTAAGCCTGGTTCAAAGCATTGGTGAGAACCAAGGAGAGCTCAGGAACACATTTGTCCTCAATTAATGCGTTTTATCTAGATGCACACAGTGATTGACACGTATTCAAGAAGTGAGCACAAGCTCAGTGGTGAAGGGCTATGCTGTTAGGTCCTTTCCGGGTCCCCAGTGTCAGAATCTTAATCTTCATTGGCACCAGCCTCTCCCTGTCTGTCCTGTCTTACCTTCTGGACTGGTCTGTAGACCCCATGGAAGGGCTTGTGATAATGCTCTGCCCACGCTCTCCTTGGCATTGTAGTGATAAAGAATTGATGGAAATCCATCAGTTGGTCTTCCATTGGAATCCTCTGTTTTGAGGCCTCATTAGCAACTAGAATCTTGAGCCCAGCAGCGGGGGGCCTGGCCTGTTCTTGAAAGAGAATATTTATTCACAGATTTCATGGAAAATTATGAGATTCTCAAGAGTTCCCATTCTGAAGGAGGAAAGCAATTAGGTTGATCTGATCTAATTTAAAACCATTTGGTTGGAATTGTTTCCTGTGTTTGGAGAGAGACTAATGGACAAGAAAGGGAGCCTTAGTATATTAATCCACTATTAATCTACACTCTTTATGAGGAGACAAAAGCACTTATAGACATCTGGAGTGGTTTTAAATTATTACCTACATGGTGGGCCTAAATTCATTGGAACTGCTTCCCTTCTCTCTTTTCTTTGGCTTTATATTAAGTAGCAGAGTCCCAGAGGTTCATTCTATAAAACTTTATTCGTTCGAAATGACCACAGATAAACTCAGTGTTAATGAGTGAAGTCTCATTCGAAGAAGTGCTCCTTCATTATTTTTAAGCCCGTGGATAATGTAACACATCAAACCAGCTATTCATGCAGTTTTCAAGCTGAGGTTTAGCAACAGTTGTTACTTTAGTGAGCAGATAACTTATTTTTAACGAGCGTGGTTTGCTCAGTGGTACTCAAAATAAATTGGCACATTTAAGCAGGTTAAAAGATATGCTCCGAAAAAACTTTAAAATCCTCTCACCTCATAAACAATGCAAAAGCATACTGTAGTTTCAGCCCAATTATAATCTTAAATTGGGTTGTTTCAATTTATTAAGGAGGTATTGTATATATTCTGCTTCTTGAATCAATTTATACATGAGAAAAGCTCTCAGCCCCGAAACTATTTTAACCAACCATTTCTGCCGTCTCCCTTCTGTCTAGACCGCCTTGGAGTTGTTACAGTTTCCAAGTGCTTCTTTGCCCATCATCTTTGATAGGTTCATAGTTACCAGACTGTATTCTCAGCAAAAAAATAGTCATTAAGTCAAAGACAAAAGTTTGAAATTTCTTTTCATCAGTAACATGTTTCTATTAACTCTGGTATTAAAGACATGCATATTTTATTTGTTGGCCTAAATAATATATTCTTTGTGTCCAGCCAAAGGCTTACTCTAAAGGCTACGACTATTCCATCATCCACGGTAATAAAATGGATAAACAGACATCTATAAGGTTATTAAAAGATCAGCTATTCTTAATCAAGGATTGTATCATTATCACTTGATTTTTGGTTGTTTATTTGATTGTTTTTAGAAGTGCTGGAGACTCTGTTTCCATAGATTTGGGGTTGCACCCTCGCATATGCATTTGGAAAATGCTTTCCCAAAGTGTATAATGTCTCATGCAACCTGGTGAAGAGCCACCTCCTCCTCAAGCAGACATCTCCCACCCTACACTGATGTGAACTTTACCTTCTTATCTTCTGATTGAGTAAACAATTGAAATATTTCAAAGGCAAATGGCAGATCATCCAAAAAGGCACAAGCAAGTGGCCTTCCTAAATCTTTGGACAAATGGGTGTCTAATTATCATTAACTCTGCCATGATATACTTCAAATTGCTTTCCCATAAGCAATACATGCCCGTGGAGATGTTTATTAGATGTGTGATTTGGGGTAAGTAACCTCTGCTGGCCTCGGTTTCCTGACCCATAAAATGAGGGTTAAAGCAGTATTTACCTTGTCGTGTTGTTAGAATGCAGTCAGGCAATTATTAAAGATGGCGTAAGTGTTTGTGATTACTGTCGCCCCCGGGAGCCGTTACCATCACTGCTGTCACCAGAGTCCTGCTGTAGTCAACTTGCATCCTCCTCCACAAAGGCTACCAGAAAGCAAGTGAGTGACCGTGACCTTACAATAAGGGTGAGGTTAAATCCACTCTAATTGGTGAAGCCAAAATATGTTTCCCTCTTTGGTTCTTCTCTTTTATCAGTAACAGGGTTTTGCATACAACTTGCATCTCATGACATGCAAACACATCCTAACACGGGCCACCGTAGCCCGTAAAATAGATCACGAGTCTGTGGATTGTAAAGAAAGGTGAATTCTGCCATTTTCTCCAAGTTGGCTTTCTTCCTGAATAACTTCTCAGTATCAGCCAACACCTAGTTAGTGAATAATTAATTTCAAGTAACATGTAGTTAATTATTTGAAGGAACCTCATTAAGAATGGTCTCTCTCCACTGGAAAGGAAAATGGGGAAGGATTTCAAGAAACCTTTAGTAACTGCAGAGGTGGAAGATCACTTCCTGATTAAAATCAGTGTGTCTCCTGACACGCCCCCCACTTTTAGTAGGTCTTGGGATTTGTGGGGAGGTTGAGCATGGAATGCTGCTTCTGGGCCACGGAGAAGAGCCTGGTGGTATTCATGCCCCTCCAGGATCTGTGCATTGAGGGGAGTGTGCACTCATGTGTGCGGGCTCGTGTAGGTAGAGGTGAGCGTGTTCTAGAATAGCATTAGCTTTCACCTTTCCTGAATTATGCACGTCACTCAGGTAAGGATCTAAAGGCTTCTCATTGGTTCCCAAGTGTTTATGGTGGTGAAGATTTGAAAAAAGCTTTTTTGCATAGTCTACATTTCACTTCCAGCTGGGTGCTGGTGGGCATCTCTTTTGTTAGAGTCACAGACAATCTCTGTATCCAACTAAGGAAGTAAAACAGCTCTTGGATTAATTTTCCATAAATAAAAGTTAACAACATGTCCTGAAGAAGATGCCCTCTTGCAAAGGGGCACTGAAACCTCAAGATCATGAAGGCAGCTCGTCCTAGAAATATTGCTGCATGTGGTAAACACAGTTCAGGCTGTGATTACTCAATTTTCTTGTTTCAGAGTACCACGTTCTGTTCTTTCTCCCTCTCAAAAATGAACATTTTGCCTGTGGGAGAAGAATGTAAGTAAAGGCAGGACTGGAAAGAGAATGGTGGGAAGCTGTTCCATCTGGGGAAACCCCTCTCCCTTAGTATGTGCTCTCCATCACATCTCCTCTTTCTTAGGGAAAAGCCCTTTGCAGGATGATGAATTGTGTCTGTGAAGGCTAGGCTGAGAGTGGCAGGGGAGGAAACCGTCAGACGTTCGGTCTGTGGAAGGATGGAAGCAGATTAGTATGCTAGTCGGAACAGCACAAAACCCACAGAGGACAAATGCCTTCAAAGATCTACAAGCCAGCAGATGAATCCTTGCAAATCCATGGTGTCTAAACCAAGTATAGAAGTGCTAAGCTGTGTAATAAGTTGCAGAAGGAATTGGACACTTAAGTGACATCACGTAGGCGAGGCTTCCCTAAAGTCATGGAGTGAAGGTTTTGAAAGTGAAAGGGTGAGGTGAGGTCCCTTTCTGTCCACACCCGCCATACACCCATCATATCTATCAAATAGACATGAGCATATCCAGTGTGTGATTTGTTTCCACATATAAAAGCAGACATATGAATTTGAATTTGGGTTCTTAAGAAGGCCGTATCTAAAACTCCCTTTATTTGCTTCTGCTGTCTTTCTCTTGCCCCAAATAATATTTACAAATGAAGTATCCTGATATACTGGTAATTGACATGGCTTAGTGTTTGCAAGACGTCAGTGAACCTGGAAAGTAGACATGCCTCAGGAATGTTGCTGGAGAGCACTGTTGAATTTCAAAACCATTTGACAACCCACTGGAAAAAATTGATAGAACTTTCCCAGGGTATGTACAGTTTCACTTGCATCAAGTACAGGCATTTTTCACATACCAAATTAATCTTAATGCTACTTCCCCCACATTCACTTGGGTTTTTGACATTAGTGAGGTTAAGGGAAATTTGATTTCTAAGAACAGATGATTTTTCTATCCTTCCTATACCCACCTATTGCATGTAGGTGCATGCAATTCTTTTTTTCTGTTTTCAGATGCATGACCAGTAGCTGGGTATTGAGGGTTTTACCTCTTTTACCCATGTAGCTATTTAAAATATAATAGAGATAATGGTTTTCACAGACAATTACTTATCCCCTGCATTTATATGGTTTTCTAAATCGGCTCCCTAAAAAGCCTCAACTTTGCCAACATCAGGGAAATTTGAGTGATGAAATTACCTGTAGACAGCTGGAGACTTACTCACACCAGCTGGAATTTTGATATTTTTTTGTTTTATATTTATCTAAAATATAGACATGTGAACTCTATATAAAATATAAAATACATATATATAATTAACTATGTCATAATTTATGAATTACAGTTCTCTTCATAGGGTCCACCCAAAATAGAAGGTATTATTTCTTTTCTCAGATGAAGAGAATGGTCCCTTGCTGACCTTCTTCCCTCCGCTCTTTGCTCATCTTCTCTTCTGTTTCCTTCCTCTCCCTCCCGTCTCATCTTTTTTCCCCTTTTTCCTCTCCTCCCTTTGCAAATTCAACCAACCCAGGCCAAGGATTGATACACAAAAATAAAGGAAAAATGCCTGGGGGAAAAAAGACAGCAGGTCTCACATTCTGTGCTTACTAAGTGTTGTAACTTTCCAAGTTCAAATTTATGAGAAAATTTCCTTACTTTTCTGACATGTTGATAAAGCATTCTTAGCTCCTATTTCCATTCTTTTTTATTGTTGTTTTGTTTGTTTGACTTTAAATTCAATTTAAGAAAATCCACACAGACCATCAGGGAAATCAAAAGAAAACCCACAGAATAAGAGAAAATACTTACAAATCATATGTCTGATAAGGGACATATATCCAGAATATATAAAGAATACTTATAATTCAACAACAAAAAGACAATGCAGTTGGCAAATGGAAAAGAATCTGAATAGAGATTTCTCCAAAGATGGACAGATGGCCAATAAGCACAGGCAAAGGTACTCAGCATCGTTCATTTTTAGGGAAATGCAAATCAAAAATACACCGAGATATGCTGCACACCTTACTAGGATGACTAAAAGCAGAAAGACAATAACAAATGTTAGCAAGGCCATGGAGAAATTGGAAATTTAACCACTTTGGAAAACAGTTTGACAGTTCCTAAAAATGTTTAACAAATGACCCAGCAATTTAACTCTTGGGTATACCTCAACTTAATTGCAAACCTATGTCTACAAAGACACTTTATGTAAATGTCGATAGCAGCATTGTTCATAATGGCAGAAAATGAAAATAACCCAAATATCCCTTATCTGATGAATAGAAAAAAATGTGTGGTATTTCTCTACAAAAGAGTATTATTTAGCCATTAAAAAAGTGAAATACTGATAACATGCTATAATCTAGAAGAAACTTGAAAACATTATTCTAAGTGAAAGAAGCCAGGGGAAAAAAATCACATATGATATAATCCCATTTATGCAGACTGTCCAGATTAGGAAAATAAATGGAGGCAGAGCAGACTGTTGGGGGTTGGGGGCTGGGGGCTGTGGGGGTGGAGCGTGACTGCTGACCGGAATGAGGTTTCCTTTGGGGTTGCTGGAGCATTTCACAGATAAGTGGTGGCAATTGTTGTACAATGCTCAGTGCACTAAAAACCACTGAATTGTACAATTTAAAAGAGTAAATTTTATGGCATGTCTATATCTCAATAAAGCTGTTATTAAAAACAAAACAAAGAGGGGTGCCTGGGTAGCTCAGTCAGTTAAGCGCCTGACACTTGGTTTGGCTCAGGTCATGATCTCAGGGTCATGAGATTGAGCCCAATGTTGGGCTCCGCACTGAGCGTGGAGCCTGCTTGAGATTCTCTCTCTCCCTCTCCCTCTGCCCCCAATCCCCGCTCATGTGTGCACTCTCTCTTTCTCTAAAACACACACACACACAAATAAAAATTATCTGCCCTCTCCATGACAATTAAAACTTGAGGAAAATACTTCCCTCTCTCCTTTGCTTTGCTTCTAGTTCCATGGATTCCTTAATTCTTTGCACAGCCCTAAGATGTATATGGCATCCAGAGCCAACACACATTTGATGAATACCACTGTATAGAATGATTAGGATGGACCGGGTCAGAAAGTTCCAGGGTCCCTGCCAACTATTTTGGGAAAGGATGGTATTGATTATTGCTAACACGATTTTTTTTTTTTTTTTTTTTTTGCACTTACTAGATTTGCTCTTTTGTGTTCGGGACATAAATGGGTGGCCCTGAGTGCCCTTCTTCATCTTGCCAGGTTGGAGGGTAATTTTGTTGCCATGCTACCATCTGCTTCCCACCTGCAAATATTTCTAACTCAAAAATAATGCATATGCTTTATGGTTCACAAATGACTTAATGCTGTTTATTTTCTTCTAATTTATTGGAAACTTATATTGCAAGCCTTATTATCTTAAGGAAGCCAGAGCAAAGCTCAGTGTAGCTCTTTGGTATTGCAACCTTGATCCCAAAAGAGAAGATGGAACTAAATATTAGAAATATTCAGAAGAACATACGGTCATAGTCCATGTAATTAATTGCTAGGGTCTCATTCCTAAGCTATTTTTTAATTCTTTAAAGTAGTCTGCAGGACTGAGAAGAAGAAAGCCGGAGAAATAAGCTCAGACTGAATTCCTGGGAACTTGGGGCTAGACGGTTTTCTTTCAACTTAGAAGTGAGTGCCCTGCCTAAGAAAAATGACTGATGGAGTAAAACAGTGACAAGACTCAGCAAAAAGCTTCCACTTTATTCAGAGAGAGAAATGCTTTTTCCTGTTGAATAAAAAACAAAGATCCCTACTTTCAGTGTTCTCCATTCTTTCATTCAGTGATGTCCATCTTTGGAAACTTTAATTGGAAATTGAATGTTGTGTAAGATTCAGAGGAGAATTTAGCTTCCAGTTGAAAAAATGTTGTCCTCATCTTCTCGACCAAATTCATGATCATATCTATGTATTTTTAATTATGCCAAATATTTGTTTCTTTGAAACATGCAAAAGATGACACTGCCATGGTTGAGCGACTGTTTATATTGTCCTGAGATGTTCAGCTTGAAAGGGCCCAAGGCATAAACCAGAGGACATCTCTTTCCCCTTTGCCAGGGCAGCTGACTCTCCCTGCGGTTGCACCCCTGTGTTTTTTATCTTGATTGAGAAATTATCAAGGGCTCCAAATAGATTTCTAATAGCCCTGGCTAGAAATTTGTAATTCCTTCTTTCTCAATGTACATTACTTCATTTGTTTTGTGTATTCAAGACTTCTCTCTTTTCCCCTTGCTTTGTTAGATAAGGTTTTACTTGCCCTTTTTGTTTTTAAGCGCCAGCTCTTGGGATTTGTTTCTATCTTTTCTCTGTTTTTAACTTAATTAATCTCTACCTTTTTATCATTTTATTTTATTTTTCATCATGGTAAGTGTACTCTTTAATCACCGCCCCTACTTCCCCCATCTTCCAGCCACCTCCCCTCTGGTAACCAACAGTTCTCTAGAGTTAAGAATCTGTTTCTTGGTTTGTCTCTCTCTTATTCTTTCCCTTTGCTTGTTTTGTTTTTTAAATTCCACATATGAATGAAATCATATGGTATTTGTCTTTCTCTGACTTATTTCACTTAGCATAATACTCTCTAGTTCCATCCATATTATAGCAAATGGCAAGATTTCATTCTTTTTATGGCTGAATGATATTCCATTGTATATATATATAATAGTTTCTTTATCCATTCATCTATTGAAGGAAACTTGGACTGCTTCCCTATCTTGGCTATTGTAAATAAAGCGGCTATGAACACAGAAGTTCATGTACCCCTTTGAATTACTGTTTTTGGATTCTTTGGGTCAATACCCAGTAGTGCGATTGCTGGATCATAGGGTAGTTCTATTTTTAACTTCTTGACGAAACTCCATACTGTTTTCCACAATAGCGGCACCATTTGCATTTCCACCAACAGTGCACGAGGGTTCCTTTTTCCCTACGTTCTCACCAACACCTGTTGTTTCTTCTGTTGTTGATTTTAGCCATTCTGACAGGTGTGAGGTGATATCACCTTGTAGTTTTGATTTTCATTTCACTTATGATAAGTGATGATGATCATCTTTTCATGTGTCTGTTGGTCATCTGTATGTCTTCTTTGGAGAAATGTCTGTTCCTATCTTCTCATTTGTTAATTGGATTATTCCATTTGGGGGTATTGAGCTGTATCAGTTCCTTATATATTTTGGATACTAACACTTTATTGGATATGTCATTTGCAAATATCTTCTCCCACTGAGTAGTTTCCCTTTTAGTTTTCTTGATGATTTCCTTCACTGTGGAGAAACTTTTTATTTTGATGCCGTACCAATAGTTTATTTTTGCATTTATTTCCCTTGCCTCAGGAGACATATCTGGAAAAAATTTTGCTAAGACTCAAGTCAGAGAGATTACTGTCTGTGCTCTCTTCAAGGACTTTTATTATTTCATGTATCACATTTAGGTCTTTAATCCATTTTGAGTTTATTTTTGTGTATGGTGAAAGAAAATGGTCCAGTTTCATTTTTTTGCATGTGGCTACTCAGTTTTTCCAGCACCATTTGTTGAAGAGACTGTCTTTATCCCATTGGATATTCTTTCCTGCTTTGTCTAAGATTAATTGACCATGTAATCGTGGGTTTATTTCTGGGTTTTCTGTTCTAGTCTCTCTTTTTTAAATTTAATTTTATTATGTTATGTTAGTCACCATACATCATTAGTTTTTGATGTAGTGTTCCACGATTCATTGTTTTCATATAACACCCAGTGCTCCGTGCAGTATGTGCCCTCATTAATACCAGTCACAGGGCTAACCCATCCCCCTACCCCCTCCCCTCTAAAACCCTCAGTTTGTTTCTCAGAGTCCATAGTCTTTCATAGTTCATCTCTCCCTCCGATTTCCCTCCCTTCATTTTTCCCTTCCTTCTCCTAATGTCCTCCATGCTATTCTTTATGCTCCACAAATAAGTGAAACCATATGATAATTGGCTTTCTCTGTTTGACTTATTTCACTTAGCATATCTCCTCCAGTCCCATCCATATTGATGTAAAAGTTGGGTATCCATCTTTTCTGATGGCTGAGTAATATTCCATTGTATATCTGGACCACATCTTCTTTATCCATTCATCTGTTGAAGGGCATCTCGGCTCTTTCCACAGTTTGGCTATTGCAGACATTGCTGCTATGAGCATTGGGGTGCATATGGCCCTTATTTCACTACATCTGTGTCTTTGGGGTAAATACCCAGGAGTACAATTGCTGGGTCATAGGATAGCTCTCTTTTTATTTTTTTGAGGCACCCCCACACTGTTTTCCAAAGTGGCTGTACCAACTTGCATTCCCACCAACAGTGTAAGAGGGTTCCCCTTTCTCCACAACCTCTCCAATATGTGTTGTTTCTTGCCCTGTCAGTTTTTGCCATTCTAACTGGTGTAAGGTGGTATCTCAGTGTGGTTTTGATTTGAATTTCCCTGATGGCTAATGATGATGAACATTTTTTTCACGTGTCTGTTAGCCATTTGTATGTCTTCTTCAGAGAAGTGTCTGTTCATGTCTTCTGCCCATTTTTTGACTTGATTATTTGTTTTTTGGGTGTTGAGTTTGAGAAGTTCTTTATAGATCTTGGATACCAGCCCTTTATCTGTAGTGTCATCTGCAAATACCTTCTCCCATTCTGTGGGTTGCCTCTTTGTTTTGTTGACTGTTTCCTTTGCTGTGCAGAAGCTTTTTATCTTAATGAAGTCCCAAAAGTTCATTTTTGCTTTTGTTTCACTAGCCTTGGAGATGTATCTTGAAAGAAGTTGCTGTGGCCGATGTCAAAGAAGTTACTGCCTATGTTCTCCTCTAGGATTTTGATGGATTCCTGTGTCACATTGAGGTCTTTCATCCATTTTGAGTTTATCATTGTGCATGGTGTTAGACAATGGTTGAGTTTCATTCTTCTGCATGTGGCTGTCCAGTTTTCCCAGCACCATTTATTGAAGAGACTGTCTTTTTTCTATTGCATATTTTTTCTTGCTTTGCCAAAGATTATTTGACCATAGAGTTGAGGATCCATATCTGGATTCTCTATCCTGTTCCATTGGTCTATATGTCTGTTTTTGTGCCAGTACCATGCTGTCTTAGTGATCACTGCTTTGTAATATAGCTTGAAGTCTGGCATTGTGATGCCACCAGCTTTGTTTTTCTTTTTCAACATTTCCCTGGCGATTCAGGGTCTTTTCTGATTCTACACAAATTTTAGGATTGTTTGTTCCAGCACTTTGAAAAATATCATTGGAATTTTGATCGGGATGGCATTGAAGGTATTGATTGCTCTGGGTAGCATAGACATTTTAACAATGTTTATTCTTCTGATCCATGAGCATGAAATGTTTTTCCATCTTTTTGTGTCTTCTTCAATTTCTTTCATGAGTGTTCTGTAGTTCCTAGAGTATAGATCCTTTACCTCTTTGGTTAGGTTTATTCCAAGGTATCTTATGGGTTTTGGTGCTATTGT